>NC_142202.1:49314018-49637590 GCF_049639895.1 Pseudopodoces humilis | reverse complement strand
GATGCAGTGCTGATTTTGATGAAAACTTGGCTCCAGCAGTGTCAGTTACAGGGATGAATTAGAGGCGGCTATTCTGAACTGTGAGAAAGAAAAAAATAAAACTAATCACAATTATTTTTACAAGAAGAGTAATTGCTGAAGAGAAAAGAAAGAAAAAAAAATGAGTTTTTATGATAATAGAGAAAACTGAGTTTCTTGGTTAGAACTGTTCCTGTTTCAGGTACAGCCTTTCTCTTTCCTGAAGGGATTTGTTTTGCAGAGAACTTCCCTCAAGTCCTTTGCTGACCCTGTGTTCCCTGCTTCTTAAAACAGCTTGTTAGAGGATGTGCTGATTTGGAATGGAACAGAAGATTTTTTTTAATTGTTCTGGCTCTCAAGAAATGCCCACAGTATCTACTTGCAACAAGTATATCCCAATCCCTTCCCACACTTCTCCATAAAGGAAAGTATAATCTGCTGGGGTTATTGGTTTCTATTTTAGGTGAAGTGACAGAGTGATGTATTGTATTTCAGCTCTGGAGCTGAGCATTACTTTAAGATTTTTTTATTTTATTGAGCAAGTTCCTTTCTTTGGTTCCTTGTTAAACCCTCATGAATTTTTGGTGGTTGCCCTTGCAATTTGACATTGTTACATTCACTTTTTATATTCTGCCCTTTAGTTTAAACAATATTGCTTTCTGTTCAACTCCATTCTGTGGATGAGTTGTTTTTCTAAAGATGTCATTATCTGAAGGAACCTTGCCTTGTTTATTGAAGAAAGTGGAAAATGCATAATAACTAGTGCTAGAAACTGGAATAAAAAAAAGGAGATTCATATGCAGACAGTTGAATGCTACCCTGATGAACCAGGGGTGTTTTTCATGCCTCTGCATATTTCCTGTCTGATGAGAAGCCAGTAATTTAAAATAGATTTTTCAAAAGCAATCATTCATTTTCATGTTCCTTATTTTGAAGTCTCTGTCTTGAGAACCTCAGTCTGATTTTCAGAAAAGCAGAGCTTTTGCAAAAACAGGTGAAATCAATGTATCACCTATATTTTAAGCAGTCTCTGAAAAAAAATAATTATATGATTCTGAGTAGTCAGATTTATTGACTGAGATACTTGATATGAATATTTCCATACCTTGATTTTCCGTTGTATAAAGTGGAAGTAATAAAAATACACCATTTGCAAAATGGGCTGCTGTGAAGCAAATTCATTCTTGTTTGCAAAGAATTCAGATGGACACTTAGATAATCTGGTCATGTTAAACAAGCCCATGAGTAGCCTATCAGTGAATTCAGAAAATAACATGAAAGAAACAAGCTGCAGAGCCACACTTGGAGCTGTGAAGACTTTGTGAAGTATTAAACAACTGCTTGGCCAGCAAGCACTTCATGATGTGTGCTGAACAAGGTGGGAGTCTTACAGGAAAACCGCAAGCCATAGCATAATCCAAAATTCTGGCTCACTTCAAAACAGAAGGGGCTCAAATCAATAAGAAGGCAACCTGTTGGTGACATAATTAGGTGATATTTCAAAATGGTTTAATCTTTTTTAAAAACTTCTGGCAACTTTTTTTGTGTTGCTGCATTTTAGCATGTGATGGAAGCATGTAATTTTTCACCTGAGTTAAAACATTCTTCTATCAATGACCACTGTATCATGTTGAGATACAAGGTGTAAAAAGGGCTTTGAAGTTCTTGATCTATTGCATGATCTTGTATGTAGGATGATCAATTAACCCTCTTATTCATTTTGCAGACTACTTTAAAGTCTGTAAAGTAGGACTAGTCTCTTACATTAGCAGGAATAACTGCATGTAAAGTACTTGTAAATTTTTGAACTGTTCTCATTTTGGGACTCTTGTGGTAAATAAGAGGGATAGACTCTATTTTCTGGATTCCTGTCATTCTTAGGATGCTTCTTCAAAAATCACCACTATTTAATGCAGACAGTTGTGTCTCTCTTTATACATGTGTTAATACAGGTTCATTTTTAACAGCTGCGTGGCTCATCATCTGCAGACTACCTCTAATCTTACCTGCAGGTTCTTAGAATCATTTCTGTTGGACTTGATAGCTGCAGCAGCCAAGTGTCATCAGCAATGTTAGCTAATCCTGCCTCCTTCTCCAGGGCATTGCAACACATGCTCCCAAACAGATCCTTGCAACATTTTATTGCTTAACTATTTTTCTTTCTTTTCTTTCTTTCTTTTCGATAAGGAAAACGAAGGGATTTTCTGCTTGGTTAGTCCAGTCCAAGCAGCAAGCTCTGGGGAATTGTGCTGTGGTAGAACATTGATGGAAGGGAACGAGGGTGTATGTATCACCGGAGTGCAAAGCCCTTCAATTTATTACAGTGCAGGCAGAGGTAGGTTCATTCTTAAGACTGATGGGTGAGCCCTGCAGGTCTGGCCATGGTCACTTAGAGCATCGTCACCCCCAGCATGAGGATGGCCTAACACAGCCATCAGAAGAGACCAGGTGCCCACTCAGCTGCTCAGGTTGGTGCTTGGCATTTTAGCTCAAAGCCACTACATTGGCAGAGTGAAGGGCAGTAGTTTTGCCCTGGGCTAAAGGGGTGTGGGCACATGTTCCTGTTTGTCAGATTCTCTCATCAGGAGGAATACAACAGGTGGAAACACTTTACACCAGCACAGCATTATTTACCAGAGTTTATTGCTGAAAGTGTCAAAAGACTGATCTGTACCCTAGAACGACTCTGGTTTGGGAACATTTTCCCTTGTGCTGTCTTTGCTGGGGTGGCAGCAGCCTCTGTAAGAAAGTCAGAGCAGACAAGTAATAATTTACACTGCAGCAGCAAGGTCTGGCAGAGCACCTACTTAATGAGGGGCCCTGAGTGCCCTAAGATGAAGGCAGCATAATGCAGAATGTTGAAGCTAAGATTTCTAGGATCTTAGAGCACTGGGCTTAAAGCCTGCTAGAATTCATTGGTATATATTTTTGGCTGTGTTAAACTTACCTAAATGAATATATTATTTCTTACTTCCAGGGAAGAGCCTTTGTCTGAAGACCATAGAAATTGTGCACACTCTTCTGAAGATGGTCCTCTTAAATGTGCAAGAACAAAAACTGCCTTCCTTCCCCTAAATATTTTGAGAGAAGAATGCACTTTCCAGATTCCTTAATTTTCCTGGATTGCTTCTCTTTCACTATCTGCTCAACTGTGACCTTCTTTCTGGCTTGGAAGTGCTGCAAGATCTTTCCTTCAGACCTCATCTGCCTCATTTCTAACTACTTGCTGAAGTGGTTCATGCAATTCTTGGCAAGAGATCACTCACTGACCATGTGACTTGATGGATTTGTGACACCCGTCTCTTGCTATTTCATCATGTGCTGCAAACTTTTTCATGTGAGAGTGGAATCCCTGTTGGGAAGTATGGACTGCATTAATGAGTACTGCTTTGCAACTAATCCAAGTTTGATGATTGATGAGCATATGTATTTTAGTTTTCACTTGTCCTTACATATCTGTAATTATTTTCTGTCACACTCCCACCTTTTGCTTTTTGTGTGCATACCAAGAAACAGATCCAGCTGGTCTAGCAGTTAACTGCTGCTAAAAGAGGCACAGATACTGCCTTTCCTCTGCCCTGGCTGTTTCTGCACATTCCTACTGCTTCCCTCTCGTGTTCCTCAGTCTTTGTGGAGTAATATGTAAAAAAAAGCCCAAATAATTTCATGTTACTGGGATCTAAAATTAATCTCTGATATTATAAGAAATTCTCTGTGAAGAAATGAGGATTGGGAGGCAATTTTTTTGTATGTTTTGAGCTCCCTGACATAGGCAATATAGATCCACTGCTTTTATTCATCACAGAATGTCAAAGCCTGGAAGGCCTCTCTGAGGGTTATCTAGTCCACCTCCTAGCTCAGAGGAAGGTCAGCTTGAGTCAGGTTTTGAATATCTTTGAGGACAAAAGCACCACAAACTCTCTGAACTACCCATGCCAGTGTTTGAACACACTCACAGTAAGAATTTATTTTTTTTCTTAATATCTTAAAAATAAGAGTTCTCTGCTGGTTAGACTATTGTAAGTTGATCTGAGTTTTCTTTCCAAATGGTCTGGTAAGCTATAGTGCAAACCAACGACATCCATCTATTGAGTTGAGTGGAGGTAATGCAAGTGATAGCACTCACCTTCATCCATTACTGTGGCTGGTGACTCATCCGAGATCCCTAGCCAATATAGTTTAGAAATCTGATTTGCGTAACGCATTCCAAATCCTTTTATTGCTAGATGCAGAATAGAAATAATTTATGTATTTAGTTAGTGTGACTTCTTTTATCATAATATGTTGGATGTTTTTTATTTGTTTATTTTGCAGTATTCTTTGCTGTAAGAATAACTGATTTTTTTGGCTAAATGTAGTTTTAATGCTTATGTAGCAAACTTTATAGCCATGGTTTCCCCAGTCTGTATTTTGATGGCACTATAATAATGCAGGCTGTATCTGTGCCACTTAACAAATGCTACAGTGTTCTGTGACTGAAAACAGACTGAGACATGCCCAACCTGTTGTGCTGCATTCATTTGGGTGACCTGCCCCAGAAGTTATTTGACACATCAGTAAAGAAGAAATAATGAAAACAACTGGATCCAGTGTTTGTGATGTCTCTGCCTGCTCAATGTCTCTGAAAAAAATATATTTCTACAAAAAAGAATTACCGACTAGAATAATAATTGTATGGTATGAATGCATAAGTTAGATTTCTTTAAGAGATGGAATTAGTTAATCCCTCCCAATAGACACTAGAGAGAGATATCATGGATAAGATGAGGTTTCTGGTCTGTATGAAGTTGTTGTTAGGGAGAGAGGTCAGCCACCAACACAGGAAAAAGGACCTGTATCAAAGGAGGTAGTGACTGTGTCCAGCTGAAATATTGACAAACTTGAGCATGTTATTGAGTCCCTGAGTATATGAGATAAGAATGGGGTGGGATTGTCACTAAAACGCTGTAAAACCAGAAGCTGTTGTGGTTAGAGATTCTTCTTCTATGCCTGTTTCTGTTGCTTTTCTTGACAAGTTGTCTCCAAGAGGGGTTTATGTAGAGTTTGAGTGCTCCTATTTTAGGTTGAGCTCTGCAGAGAATGTGTCAGGAGATCTCCAAGATCATGGTGGTACCCAGAGCCTGCATATAGAGTCTCTGGGGGTCCTTTATAGCCAGTTAAAGGCTATGCCTTGTGTTCATCTGGAAGTCCTTAGCAAACTTCCCTCTGTAGCCAGTAATGGGCCTGGATTGCAATGTTAACTATCCCAGAATGTTTTATATTTTTAACAAAAAATATACCAAGGTAGTCTTAACTGTCAAACTGGGATGCATTAAATTTGCGTTGTACATTGTTTCCTTTCATGTACTGTTTGTCTTTAACAGACTTGGCATGACTGTTTCCCAAGCAGTAAATACATTCTGGCATAATTAAAGCACATCAACATCCTTTGCAGGCAAAACCTCAGAGATGGTATCTCTGGAGGGAGATGTTGGAACTGTCCCAGAAGTTGCCAACTGCTGTTTATCTCTTAACCAGAAAGCTGCTGTCTTTCTGAATCACCATCCCAGACCACATCTGTATTTACAGTGACCCCCTTTGATTCATAGGTCATTACTTGGGCAATTGTAAAATTTTAATCTTATTTTTTAGTGCATTAGATATGTTCAGCCAGAAAAAGAAAAAAGGAGCCAGAGAAAGCAACTTGAAGACTTGTGATTTATGTAAAAATCCATGTAAGACAGTATAACTTAGTTAATTCTTAACAAGGTAGATTTCCCTCAGCAAGGTGGCTATATGGGATGCACTTCTGAGGGTGTACCAGATTAGTTCTGCTGCTGCTGCAGCCAATGTTTATGGACATAAATTCATGGATCTTGGTCCTGTTGCTGCCACTGTGTAAGCAGATTTTTTTATCACTTTTTGTTTGGACAGGCACGAAAGCCTGCTTGTATATTTAAAGTAGCATCTGCACAATAGTTGTATACTTAAAATTACTGTGCCTTGGCGTCACCTTCCTCTATTGATCTTTAAACCAGCACAAAATGAAATTGAAAATACAAGCCATTCAGGCAAAAATTCTATTAAGGGTAGTAAAGAGTATAGGGTACTCTAGTGTGGGGCTTCTAGTGCAAGGGCAGGACCACAACATTTTTTCATCTTAATATTATGTGATGGAAAAGGACATAAATCTATATGGATAAAGTGAATTTATGCATAGGCAATTAGCTTCTGCAGAAGAAGAGACAGGTTGTAAATGCTTTGAAAAGCCCTTCTCCCATGCCATCAAGTAATTTAAACCACAGACTATTCTTTGGGGAATATTAGAGCTGCAAAAACTAGCTGGTCATAACTTTATGTAAGTGATAAATTTAATACAGCTATTAACTTATGACTGCTTGGAAAATAAAGGCACAGTTTGCATTAACAAGGTTGAACTGGATGATTTCTTTTGAAAAAACACCTCAATCCTTTTTTAATATGTTTTACGTAAAAAAAAAAAAAAAAGGGTAATGTTTCAGGTGACTGCTGGACTCTGTATTTAAGCCTTTATTTGAAAAAAGGTTCAGGGATAAAAAATGTCATGCAAATATTTGTGGAATACCTTGTGTATTTCCAGGACAAAAAATATTGAGTGGATTTAAAAGAGATCCCTCCAAAGATGAATTTTACCAGTAATAGAAAAACTTTCTAAAATGAGTGCTTCTCATCAAGCATAATCTTACTGCCTAAACAGTTACTATTTAGTGAGATTATTGACCTTAAATCTAACCATAATGGGGCTTGTAGTTCTCAATTACATAGATGGACTGTAGATTCAGTTTGACAACTTTATTTATCATAAACTTAATCAGGAGTGCAATAGTGTTCGTTGTTGTCTCCTTCTTCTGTGTTTTGCAAAGTGACAGTGTCCATTTTATAAGTGGCTTTTGCAAATCAAAATGAGCCTGGAGGAGCCTGGTCTGTACCCAGCCTCAGGTGTCAGGGGTGGCTGTGGCAGCGCTGAATTGCTGTGGAGGAAGGATATTTTGGGGTGATGGCTGTGCTGGGGCAGTGGAACAACGCTGCTGCCAGAGCCTGTGGAGGAGCAGCCAGGATCCCTTCTGTGGCCATATGGCCTGCAGGGGTCTCTCTGTACTACAGGGGCTGGGGTGCTCCTCTGCAAGCCACTGGTCTTGGACTGGGTCCTTCTGAGTGACTTTACAGCACTTTCCACCTGTTCTTGTGCCGTGCTGTGTACACCTAGGAATTGCAGCAGGGAGTTTAATTCTTGGGTACAGTGTGGGGTAAATGCCTTCCCAGGGTTAAATGGGGATTAGTGCAGGCTTTTTAAGGGTGGGAAGGGTCAGGCTCAGAGTGGGAAAATGAATCTGTGTTCTTCACCACTTTTGAGCGGGAATCCTCTTCCCTTTTGCTTACTTTCAGTTTCAAAGGCTCGATACATCTGTGTGGATACCTTGTAGTAAACACCAGTTTTAGTCCATAGGTACAGCTTTGGGAAAGAATAAAGTGACTTATGGTCAGCAATCCTAACTTCTTCACAGCTGCAACCAATTGCTATTTAAGAAGCAGAGCAGAGCTAAGCAAAGAGCAGAACTGAGGAGGGGTAGGCAGGTCTGGACCTCTGGGTGTTGTGACTGCGTGCTTTAGGAGTTACATCTCTATGATTCAATTGCTGAATCATTCCCCTCATTCTTTTAGGTTTAGAAGTGCAGTTCTGTTAGGGACTTGCATCAGGACATAAATGTCATGGTTTAGGTACCATGTCTGGGAAGAATCTTCTAGGCAGGGTGGTGGGATAGGTACAATTAAAACCCTTGCAGGTTTTGTATTGGTTCATTTCTTTGTATGACCCTGCTCTCACCAAAGTCGATGGGACAATTCACCCATTTAAATAGTGTTTTCATTATCATGGCTTCCATTCATTTCTGTCACATTGATGCTCTCTTTTTCTTCCCTGGCTGGTGGAAGCCCTCAAGTGCAGGAAGCAAATGGACAGGAATTTAAAGGAGCTTCTGACAGTCCAGCAGTTTCATGGTCAGTTTGAACAGCTCCAAAAATGAGGTTGGAGGAAACGGACAGGCAAAACCAGACAGGAGTCTGGTCATGAACGGAAAGCAGTGTCTAGTTTCCAGTCTTACTGAACTCTTTGGTTCTTAGTTACTTCATGAGAGGAAGGAGCAGAGTGGGAGATGGATACTGATAACATCACCTGTGATTTAGGGTGTCAGGCTGCTTGTATATGAAAACTGTTGACACAAAGTCTGGGAATCATGCAGAGCTTCAGGCATGTCCCGCCTTACACAGAGCCAGTGAGCAGCCCTGAAAGTGGAACTATTTATGGGAGGTTGTCTGTTTTCTCTTGTGACTTGTGGATATTGTTTCTTGTTCACCCAGGCTCTGAGCCCTATCAGTTTGCACTTAAATATAACTTTCCCAGATTTTCAACTCTGCTGTTTTCCCAGAGGAATATCTGTTCCTGGCATGTAGCCTTCCTTTTATCATACTCATATCATACTCTGATACTCAGATACTCCGACGTTCACCTCACTCACTAAGTGTTGGTAGCTTCTGGTCAATGACCAGCAGCCTAAATATTGCCAGCTATCAGGCCCTCCTCTCTGCCCTCAGATGGAGACATCGTGGTTTACTTGATCCGGCCCTATATGATGCCACATGCCTTCAGTTTCTTCAGCACAGCCCTGGCCATGATCCTGGAGTACCTTGCCAAGGAGAAAGTGATGGAGGAGGTTTACCTTCCTTGCAATCTGAGTCAGGTGGCACCGGGAATCACAGAAGTGCTTGCAGGAGGAGTGGTGGTGTGGCATGTGACTCTTCCATGTATCCAGTCCTCATGTGCCTAATTGTCAGGGACAATGCCTAAGTGTATGTGCCAAAGCTGTCAAGATCATGTGCTGTGTTTGCATATACCGTCCAACTTAGCCAAATATTGTATTGCTGGGAAATTTTCTCAAGAAAATCTAAAGGGTTAGACTAAATAGTATCCATAAGTGACAGTTTAAAAGAGACACAAAACAGTGTTTTCATAGTTACTGATATAGGTTCTGTAAAACACAACTTCCTTGCATTTTATAAAATAGGAATTTAATTTGACATCTTTGGTAAAAAACTGGATTCTGTATGATTCTCCTCTCAAACCAAGTCTCACCCTTGCTTTATTTTTTGAGTCATTCAGAACTGCAGTACATTTATACTTGGTTAATGCATGTGGGCCATGGTTAGTGACTGCTAGTTTAGCTGTTCTTAAGTTCTCATACCGTTGCTTCAGGTCAAAGAGAGCAAAGGTCTAGTATTTTAAGGGATTTGATGCTTCTAGATAAAAACATTTTGCATTCCATGCATGCTCAATCTCTAAAGATAAGTAGGGAGGAATACTGGAAAACCCTGGTATCTCAATAGAAACGATAGTCAGAATGTAACTTACCTTGCATGGTGGTAGTTTGCATTCATCAACATACCTTTGTTTTTGTTTTCTACCTGTTATAAAACCTTCTGCACTTCTTTTTAGTACTCATATGAACATTTGATGACTGCTGCTGTGAAGATTTTATCATTGAAACAATTGTTTCCTGAGCACTTCATTTCTTCAGGTAGTCCTATCAATGATTATTGCTTTGGGGGCTTTAAAACTGAAGTTACTTTAACATGCAGTAATGCTACTTGATAGTTTCCTCTGGGAACCCAAGCACTGTGTTAGCTAAAACAACTGTATGAAGAATGCTGTTCTCATGGCTCAAACACTTGTAATGCTGTCCCACCCAAACTAACCTCACTGTGAGGGTGACTTTTAATCCATGAATGAGATAAGAAGTGGAACTGTTTGTTACTGTCCCTCATATGTGAAGATATTTCTTTCAACCAAGTTAGTATTTAACTGTCTTTATTTTACTGCTAACAAAAATAAAATCATATAATTATAAAAGAGACAGGTGTTTCAGTCTGTTGTAAAAAAGTCATTGCTGATTGGCTCTGAGCAGCTGGTATAAGAATTCTGTTGGCGAAATCAAATTAAATACAGGGTATGAAAGGATACCTTTTTTCTAATGGAAGGAGAAGACTGACTGACATTAGGTGAAAAATGATGATGGCAATTTCACTAAAATGAAATTTTAGTGCTGCAGTTCTTTGTGGCTGCACTGTATTTTTTCACAAGAAACCATCCCAGGAATTCATCCTAGCATCATTGCAGGACTGTTTTTAAAACATATCAATTTCATCATGCATATGCATGGATCATAAAATTCCAGAGTATCCCAAGTTATCCCATCATGCTAATGCAGGATTTTTTTATTTGATGAGAATCTTTGGATAATTTCTTTCATGATGCTTTTTCACCTAATTTCCATACTGCTGCTGCTAGCATTTTGTACCAGATGCTCTTCTGTCATTAAAGCAACTGTTCCCTGATTCTTTTGTACATGAAAACTTGTCTACTATGTATATCAGGTGACCCAATAAAATCTATTTCAAATCTTGCTCATTTTGTATCATGTGACTATCCCAATTAAAAATACCCTGCTATGCTCCATGCCCCCAATACTCCATTATTGTTTCAGATTGAATACAGTCCTGTCCTTACATATGCCTGATGTGGTTGATGAAGATGGGTGACATGGATTCAGTGCTATCTTACTTATTTGATATCTCCACCTCCTGGGTAGTCTGACAGCATGTATTTTTATACAGAAAATCTATAAAAGTAGGGTCTGATAATACTAGCTTGAGTGGCTGGGCCATTACCTACATGAGCATAAGCAGAGAAAGAAGGCCTGTGCCAGATGAAAGAAATAATAGGTATCTGTCCTCTCTGCAGGCTTAGAGGGAAACCAGTACATGATAGCTAAGATAAATATGAGCTTGTTATCAACTGACAATATTGCTGTTTTTCTTGCCTTGTGTACAGCAGCAGCCAGACGGATGGAGGCAATGGCCCTTCCCCCTGAGTTCAAGGGAACTTTGCTCAGTCCTGGACCATCCAGGTGTTTGACAGATCTAAGTTGATATCTGAAGCTTCAGGTGGAATTTTGCTGCCTCAGGATCTTGCAAGTATCTCATCAGTCCTATATGTAATATCTTCTTGGGTGGCTAAATAGGACTAAATACCAATGTGTATGTTGCTAAATCCTTTTCCTGTGTCTGAAAATGATATGCTCAGATGAGCAGTTTGAGGTCACCACCAGTGTTACCTGGATCCATACACACATCTGCTTTGGGCCCTCATTCTCATCATACTTCTGTGGTACAGTTTATGCTGGAGTAGATATATATATAGTGGTGGCCAGACGTGTGTTTACTTTCCCTCTCTGGGCATCATTCTCCCACTGTTGCCCTCAGTGCTGAAGCAGCCTGCTTTGGAGTCAGCTGAGCGGTAGTGCTGGAGATGCAGACTTGGTAGGAACATGGAAGTAAGAAGGGCAAGTTTGCCCTCTGGCCCAGCCATATCACAGAACTTCCTAGTAGGGTACTCACTTGGTCCTGCAAGTTGTCTTGTCTTTGTCTCTACAAATCCAAAGTAATTCAGCTATTCAGAAAAAAGTTGATCATAAACATGTAAAAGGCAAATGCAATCTGAAGATAAATCATGCACAGTCAATGGCGCTGGGGCTGTGAAGTTAATTTCCAGGGAAGATTTAAATGAATCAGAAGGCAGACATGAGCATGCATTGCAATATGCTCTTTGACAGAATTCTTCCCCTAGAGGCCCCTGGCAATCTGCAGACCTCCCCAGACTAAACCTAAGAGCCTTCCTGTAAATAAAGAAGGGACAGCCTCTGGAGGCAATCTGGATCTCTGTGAAAAGCCTCTTTGTTCCAGTCTGTGAGGGCTGGAAAATTCTTAGGCAGCAGAACTCTGGATGCCGACAGGAACAACTCCGCCTGCTGGTTTGGCTCTCTGATGGGAGAGCGAGTGGCTGGTTCTGCTGGTGGATCCAAGACCCCATCCCCGCAGATGAGGGAGACTGGCAAACTTACTGGGGCCTCTGGCAAATGTAAAACCTTATGTAGTGTTTGGGGCTTGCCCTCCCTGACTGCTTTCTGCCTTTCCTGGTGCAGGAAGGTGGATAGTTTCCAGCTGAAATGGTTGATGGAAAATTCCTGCTAAGGAAGAAAAACTAGAGGCTTAACTCTGGTAGAGACTGTAGTGATGGGCTGGGGCCAAACCTAGGAAGATCAGGGCATGGGCTGGTGCCATCCCACTGTGTCTGTTGTCTGTGAGGGATGCTGGGGTGCTTCTGCTGCTGTCAGGATGGGGGATGGTGAGTCAGGGATCTGCACTTCTTTCTCTGGTTGTTCCTTTCTCTCTGCAGCAGGTGAAGCTCATGAAAATGTCATAGGTCAGCAACCAAACCGGCCATGGTTACTGTTTGGAGAGAATCCCCTGTGAGGAGAATGCGTGGAGCATCTGAATGACTTCACCAGCCATGGAAATACTCTACAAATAAAGTTGTTTTGTTTAGTTATAAATTTCATGCTGGAATGGTTATTCTTGAATGTGTATAGGGAAGAACACCCAGAAATTAGTATTACATTAATCATTAATGACAAATTTGGCTGAATTTGAAAGTGTATCCTAAAGTTGAAAATCAATAATTGGATTAACAGAATTTCTGACCAGTCCTAGGACTTGTAGACTTCCTCAGGCATTGTTGAAAAGGTTTTGTTTTCCTTCATTTTTCATATTCAAATTTGGTAATGTTTCTTTCCTGTTGCTAATGTTCCTGTTCATTTGTTTATTGGTTACTATTCTGAAAAAAAATCTAGGCTTTGGCTTTTGAGGGAAAAGGATGTGGAGCGGGAAAACAGAGGAAGGCCCTTTGGAAGATTTGTGGAATTTGAAAATGTTACAAGTGAGGCCAACCACCATTTTCAAAATTGCTATTCAAGTATTTATTTCTGACAGAAATGGAGGAGTCAAAGGAAACCCTTACCTGCTTTTGTTCTAAGGCTCAGGATGTTCCCCGTGTTGTGTTTCTCCCTCTGCTGAATAGTTTATCTTCTGCAGGTGTCAGTGGAGGGTTTCATAACACACTGCTTGGTTCACTGTCTTGCCCTGAGATCTTGGTGCAGCCTTGCACTTCGCATCTTTATAAATAAATCATCAGCTTTCACAGATGAATCACCTATTGTTTGAGGTGGGCAGAATATTTTAATGGCATCTAAGTAAAGAATTGTGATTTTTAAATGTTTGGTTTGTATTTTTGATCTGCTGTAGTTAGAATTTATGTCCAAGAAGGTATAAAGAAAAAAATAGGACAGGAAAGGTCACTGAGCTGCAGCTGTAACAGAGACCCACATCCTCGGTGTTATTATTATTCATGACTTGTGGTGTAACTGTAGGATGGAGGAATCAGATTCTTTGGCAGCTCAGGTTTGGGCATTGCTAAAACGTGGGACTGAAATGGGCCAAAGCCTTTTCCTGATGAGAAATAACCAATGGAGCTATGTAGTGGAGCACAGGGAAACAGCAGAATGTCAGGATGTGAAGAGGTGTTTGTGTACTCAGAACTCACCTGGTTTTCTACTGTACCAGATGGACATCTCAAAGCTGTTCATGCTCCCTGCAGATCTTGCCACAGACACTTCTGGAGGCCAGGCAGTCTCACTTGCAGCACATCTACCTCAATATTAGTCAGCGTGGTGGGCTGCAGGCATCTTGTACATCCCTCTCAGAGCCTGCTATAATACTCTTATGATATTTTAAGAGTTCTCTCTGTTGTATTAAGAACATCTAATTGAGGCTTTGCTGATCCTTTTTGGAAAAGATCCTTTTTGGCTCTTCCCTGATCTCTTTGGGCTCAGCACTACACTGGGAGGCATCCAGGGTTTTGCTTTACTCTCCTTTTGGGAGTGGGACCTCCAGAAGCAGTCATGCATCTCATTCCATGCTCAAAATAGCAAAGCACTTTCTGTGGAAAAGTAAACTTCCATGGTTCCTGAAGAAATAAATGAATACTGAATAGTGCTATGTGGGCTTTAGTGCCATGCATATGACAGGGAGGATGCACTTTAAAAAAAAAAAAAAAAAAAAAAAAGTTAGTGAATGTAACAGATGAAATAGGAGTAAAAGCATTTCTCCACCCGCTTGGCTGAGGGCAGGACTGAGAGGTAGGACTGGGTGCTTTGACAGGGCAGAAACGCACGGAGGTACAGGATGCTGGTGCCTGGGACTACAGGGTCCCTGGCTCAAATGGGATATCTCTGTGCTCATTGAATCCCACCCAGAGACACCAGGAACATGTCTGGGGACATTAAGTACACACAAATGGTTTAAGCAAACCGCAGTGAACGGAGGGGATGAGGGGTGATCCTGCAGGGCTTTTTCCCAGGAACTGTGCTCTGTGTTTAGTAACTTGAGCAAAACTGTGCTGCATCCCAAGATGAAATACAATTGTTGAAAACAGTTTTGTACTGCACTCTGCCTCTTTGCATCCCCATCAGGACTAATTCTGGTTTGATGCTGACACAATATTTCTAGATGGTGATTGCCACTTGAGGGATAGTACAGATGATTTTATATTTCATAACAAGTATATCACAGGATTTGCTAAAATGAAACCTCATTCCCAGCTAGCTTTCCCAGTCATACAATTTTGCTTGATGTTGTCTCCTCTTTTCATGTTTGTGGCATTGTGTTCCAGACTAGATTTAAACTCTGAATTTGCCAGAACTCAGTTACATTTGTATTTTAATTATACATTCGTCCTTTTAACATAAATTATGTCATTTGTCAGATCATATTCACATATTTTTGAAATATATCTTCATTCCTGGTTCCAGATACTGACAGACTTCGTTGTTCTGTGATTATATTTGAGCTCAATGGCACCTGATCCTAACAGAGTGAGCTCTTTGTTACTTCTGTGCTAGAAATAATACCTGTACCTGGTACAGGTCATCCTGCACCTGCTAAATGTTTTTAAGATGAGTCCATAAGTGCCTGAAGAGTTTGGATATTATGTAACAATTATGTTCTAAAGGCAGAGTATTGTGGACACTCTTAAGAAGACTCTTGCTCTCGCGTGGTTGGAAACTTCCCTTGAAATGCTGCTAAGGCTTTATTTTCTGAAATGCAAAGTCCGCGTACGAGCTCTCTCCCAGCAAGGACAAACTCCAGCACTGCTCCCATTTCAAAGGTTTGGCCTCTGCAAGTAACCTCCAGTTAGATACATCAGTGATATATTAAAGGGTTTTGTTGCTCCCTTATTTTCTTCTGACAGTAACTCCAAAAAAGGGGCTTTTTCAGAGTAGGAAAATTGTTTCAATCCTCTTTTCATTCAGTTTTGTGGTCTCTTCATTTCAATGATTAAGGACTTGGCAGGTCTGGACTTCTTTTTGGGTTTGGACCATAGCTTTGGTTTGGAACATCCCAAAATAAATTACATCCAAAAGTTTCCTCTTTGTCTGCTGTGATTTCAAAGCAATTTTCATGGCTCAGTTCAGGGCTGCCTAATAGAAGAAAATGGAAGAATAATTACTGCCTGCAGAGCTTCTAGCACAGCAGTTATTTAAGTAGCTGCAAAATAATTTAAGGTACAGGCAAATTTCTTGTTCCCCGAAGAACTGTGTGCTTTGAGCCAAACATTTTTTCCTTGAATTAGGCACGTAGTTCCTGTGGCAGTCAGGCAGCAGGCACAGCCCCAGTGTGCCAGCAGTACTTGTAAGGGCACCACTGACATTCCTGACTGTCTGAGGTGCAAAGCTCACCCCCATCAACACTGCCCTGTGTGATGTGTATTGTGGCTCCCCATCACTTCTAGAAATCTTATCATTTCAAACCCCCTACTGAATAAAAAATTAAAAATTAGAGTACTCTTCCCTCTGGGAAACCCACAGCACTCACTAAGTTCAGAATGCAACCTTGGCCCTGGCTGTGCAAAGCAGACAGAGGGCTGTCCTAATGGAGCAGCCAAGATTTCCTGCTCATGTAGGGGAAATTTCACAATAAGCATTCCAGCACATGGCCAGCCAAATGGTGGCATGTGGAGAAGGGAGGGTGCTGAAGTGGCTGATCCCTGTCCTATGCCTCACTGAGGGCAGTCCCACTGCTGTCCAGTCCAGGAGGAACTTGGGAGGGGGACGAGAGGCTTCATCAAGATGATTTTTTAGCTGAAATAGCTTTGGCTGAATCATGTAGTAAGCGACCTCATTCAGGCTGACTTCTCATAAAGTGCACGTGAAAATGCGAAGTGACCAAGAGAGAGTTTGCCTAGGCGGTGTGGAGATCTACAAGTGGGCTTCGCCTGATGCCACAGCTTGCAGAGCATCTCCTGTTTCACAGGCATAGCCACAGAACACTAGGCACCAAAAAACAAACTCATAATTAAAGTCTTTGGTGGGTATAAAACTTCATTCACATAATTTATCTTGTTGACTAAAAAAGCTATTCATTTGCTCCGAATTAAATTAATTTCTATATGCTCACCAGTAAATATGACCTGTTCAGATCTAGTGTTATCACAGTGACTTTATTTAGTTAAAAGTGACTGTATCTTAGTTAAAAGGCAAAATAATTTCAGGGAAAGAAAAAGCTATTTAGTGGTAATAACTAAAAAACATTTAAGCTTTCAGCACATTAGCACCTACATATTATGGAAATAGGAGGATGGTAGTAGTCTTGCAAGCCTATATAGAGTTAGTTAAGAGAGGGCCTTTCTAGGGTCTCTCAGGGCATGCTCACAGTGGCAAATATGAACCTGGCCAAGCCTTCTGGCCATAGGTTGTCTATCTGTGGTCAGAAAGCCAAATGTGCAAGAATTTGTTCAGACCTGTACACATCTTCTGGGCTGCAGTGGTCTTACAGCTGGAGATTTCCATGCTGGAGCATTTCAAGCTTGGCATCTGTCTCAGTCCCAGTAACCATCTGTGTCCTTATGTGATTCAGGGAGGCAAAAGCCACAGGATGTCAAGTCTAAGCTGTGGGGGAATTTACTTTGATGGAAAGTGTTTAGCGGGTGGGAAAATGGGACATCCATAGCAGAGGTTTTTTGCTGGTGCCTTTGGTGTCCCAGGGGGTGCCATTATCCCAGTAAAGATCTTAATGAGTTGTGTTTTCCAGCAGAGAGACACGTTATTAACACTTAGGCAATTTTCTATGTAAAACCTTAAATTCTAATTAGGGAACATCTTAAGGAGTCAAGTACAAAACACCCATATGGATAATTTAATAGGAAACAGCAAAGAAAATGTGACATACCTAATTGATCTAAAGTGAGGGTAATAAATGTAAAAAATAATGAGAATTTGTGAAAATTTGTTTTGTTTTCTTTCCCCAGATTTGGTATGTAGTCATTCCATATTGAGAGCACTCATGGAGTATTAAGGAGTTACTATTTAATTTTAGAAAGAATAAACTGTGTCTTCTCCCACTGTCTACCCTTAAAATAAAGACTTAAAAAGAAACATCTTTTCCACTGATTATTTTTGCAGATTGGTGAGATCTTTCATTTTTAAAATGTTTCCAAGTTGTCTTTGTCTAAGTATCATATTATTTCACTCAATAGATAATGTGCTTGTGATGGAAGACGCTCTTTTTTCCCTGCTACAAAGAGTGAAACAGGTTACTGAAATGAAGCAAGTTACCCAAGTTTCTATGTTGTGTTTACACAGGAATTCAGTTTCTTTGCCTAATCCCTAACTGATAAACTTAATGAAAAAGTGTACATATTCTATAATTGTATAAGCATTAGGTATTTATGTGTCTAGCCACTGAACAAACCTATGCAAATATATTGCACAGGCTATTCAAATGGGAATGGAACAGCACTGAAAAATAGCCATGAGTGAGAGAAATAAACAGAAAAAGGAAATAAATAAACAGAAATCAAGTTGTGTTAGGAGCAACTTTGACTAAGAACTTGCACCTACCCTTGCAGAGGATTGCCTCACAATGTTGGTCAAAGGTTCCTGTCCTGTACAGGCATCTCTGTTGTAAATGGTTTTCTTTTTTCAATCCTCTGCTGAAGTTAAGAGAATTATGTTGGGAGGGTAAATTGATTATTATAAATGTTCATTAATGCACTCTTATTTAATGTACTTTGAGAGGTTATATACTTCAGAATGATGATAAATTATGGTAACTCCAATTTATGTCACTGTAGCTAAAGGGATGTAAGCATTTCTATTAATATGAAGCAGCTTTCTGGGGTTTTATAATGAAGCTATAAAACATTGCTGAAACTTAAGGTACAAGTTTCCAGTATATTTTATGCACACAGTATTCCCTTGAATCTGATCTAATCGATAGATATATCAAATTGAATAAGATATAGAGTGGGAAGAATCCACTGAAGATACAGATTCCAGCTTGTAGAAATGGAAGTATACAAGGGGAATACACTGCTTTCTCTTTGGGTTAAAGCAGGTGGACCTGTGGCGGTACATCTGACAGGCATTTTGCTCAAAGGACATCTTGCACCCTGGGCTGGTGTCTTTATCAGGATCCCTGCTGCCCTCTGCCTCAGTCCATTCTCTGCATCTAGTAGCTCCTGATGCATGGTTAACTTGGTGCAGTAAAACAGAGTTGAATTTATTAAGCTATGTTTATATTCTTCGAGGAGCTCACAAGGAGTTTGCACACAAAGGCAGCTGACCTTGGAAGAAAAACAAACAATTTAACATTAAAATCAGATCCCATCCTAAAAAGTCAGAGGTAGAAAATGCTGACCCACCTTTGAAAATTGTGCTGACTTTGGATATTTTAGTATGAGAAGCTTGAACAACAAAGATAACTTGAAAGACTTTAAATTACAGAAGAAGAAATTATAAGAAACCAACTATGTTATCCTGATGTACTGAAGTTTTACAAAGGTACTGCCAAAGGAGTGGCAGATAAAACTGACCCAAACTTTTAGAAAAACTTCATCATTTTTCTCACAAGAGGAACATACAGAGAGAGAATGTTTATTTAATGGGTTCTTTTGTATATTTTTCTCCTTGGATTAGAGAAAATGAAAATATTAAGGTACTCATACTAACTGGTTAGTGCACCAACATCAGCACCAAAGCACCAAGAATCTGTTAACTTGAATTCTGATGCAAGTTCTGCAGGGAAAAAAAGAATGTCTGCTGAGTAACAGCTTGCCTGATCTGATAACTGAGACTGACAACATGATGGGCTATGCAGAAAGGGGCAATAAAGATGCTCTACTTACAAAGCAATCCATTTGGTATCTCCTGTCTTCTTGAATATGGAATGGTTTTCTGAAATCATGACAAAACATTGATGAATGGGCACATGTATTATTATAGCAGTCAATCTGAAGGTAATGAGATACACAAAATTCCTAGTTATATTGTAATCCTGTCAATTACGAGTGTATTCTAAAAACAGAAATGCTAAGAACAAAGAAAAGAGAAGGAGACAAGGTAAGATGAGCTCAGAGCCTCACAACAGCATTTTTTTCATGCACCAAGGAATAAAGTATTTATTTACTTTGGTCAAACTTCAAGGGCCTTGTGTCTTCACAGTCCCCTTTCTTTCCTGTATTCCCATTGTCTTTTTAAACATCTGAGGGAATAATGGACTTCTCCTTTATTTTCTTATTTTATTCTGCATATGCGGGAAAATAAGCTGTGCCACAATCCACATGATATTAATGGTCAGTAGGTATTTGTAGATGAATGTAGGTTTTAGAAATACAACTGAGTGGAGATGTTGTTTGACTTTAAAACTCTGCTAGTCACCACTTGCTAATTCTACCCATCATTGGAATAAAAAATTAGAGAGCCTATACATGTAGTGCCTAAAGACCCTGTAAAAATGCCATTGCATGAGATGCCTATAGTCTAAACAGCTAGCTCAGAAAACTCAGGTTTTGATCAACAGTAAAGTGAGGATGGCTCTGGAGAGAAGCATGTTTGAAACACACCAGGAAGAAATGAATCTGCTTCCTTGAGGTAGTGTGCAGTCTTATTATTCTATTATCCTTCTGTTGGCACTTTGAAGTTCAAAGGAGCATCATGAAGCTAGTTCTGTCTAAAACGGGGAAAAAAAAAAAAAGGAAAAGAAGATGAAATGCTATAAGGTTAAACTGAAATGTGTTTCTTTTTGAGAAATAATTTGTAGGTGCTTTCAGAGCAAGATTGTAAAAATTGGGACCTCGGACTTAGACACAGTGATTTGATTTGGGGTATACCCGGTTTCCCTTCCTGCTTATCAGTTTGACTGCAGCTTTTGGCAATCAGTTACTTCTACCTGATAGCAGTCTTGGGTAACCTCTGTGAAAGGAGTAATCCCCTCATGCAGCCCACAAAAGAAAGGGCTTTTTTTTCACTTAGCATTCCCCTGCACTAGGCAAGGCAATGCAGTGCATTGGGATCCCCATCCCTGCACTGCTGCTTGGTACCCAGCAGTGGGAAGTGACAGTCTCCTTCTGTGCTGACTGTTGAATGGGCACTGGGTTACACGGGCTTTTATGTCTCTTAAACTGTATGAAAAGCAGCTGGGTCTGGATTGTGGGTTCCAGTGTTTGGGTGTTTTTTCATTACTGGACATTGAAAATGCAGCAAGCAGAGGGAATGCAAGGGATGGGGCAGAGAAGCCAGTCAAGAGCAGCAGGAACAAGTGATGCTCCTCTAACGCAAACATTATGTTTGCAGTACAGGTTTTTCAGTGTAATGTAAATAAATAGGCATAAACACAAACCATACCTTTCCAATAAATCCAGCGTACTTCTCAGTGCTGCCTTACAGTTAGACACTGATAGGTTTTGATGTCCATGTTTTTGTAGTGTTTGTCATCCATGAGCTGCAACTCTCAGTAGATTCACACTTCCAGTCATCAAAAAATTTTGATGCATTGTTATTATCCTTTTATAAGTAAGAACCATTAATGACTTCATGAAGTGCTTTTTAAGCAGACCAAGGATGAATTTACTAATCTGCACTGAATCACCAAGGAAATCTATGGAATAATCCAAACTAGGCATCTTTGGGTTTAGGCTTCTTTGAAATGCAAAATATGGCACATTATCTGCAAGGCCTTCCATCCTGCAATGCATCCAGAAGCAAAAGACCCAGTCCCTGTTCCACATGTGCTGCACCAATCAAAGGCTGAGGAAAAAAATATTAAATGCAGTTAGAATTATGATAATAATTTACAGGTATCAGGTTTTGTTTCTATGAGGTATCTCTTTTTTCCTTGGATGAAATAGTAAAGTAAGGGTAAATATCAAAGTTAGGTTAGACTAACATGCACATAGTCATTGTTTACTCTTGTTATCTGTAGTGCCTAGTAAACCCATGAGCTGAGTACTGGTAAGAAAAAAAAAGACTTTTGAAGACAAATCTTCCTTGTTTCACATTGCTACCAATTTCTGTTCACCTGGAGATACAGAATAAGTATGTTGCCAAGCCTGGGCTTTCTCCTTTCTGCTAGCCAATAAATTCTGCACCTCCTTTCCTGCAGATTGATGGCCTTTCTTGTTTAGGTGGTGAAGCACTTGGTGTTGGGAATGCATCTGACCTTGAAAACATCTTGGGCTGCATGGCCTGAGGCCTGGTAGGTATCACCAAGGAATTACTAAGCTACAGTTTCTGATACTGCTGAAACTTCAGACTAATGCTTATGGAGATAAATACAGCCACGTGTTCTGCAGCCTCACAGTACAGGTGAGCACAGGTTACTTGCCTGTGCAAACACGAGTACATTCATTCCCAGATTGCAAATGTGGCAATAAATTAATTAGTGTCAACTAAATATTTTACTAGCATTTATGCCTGTTCATACATCAAAAATGATTGCAGACACCCAGCATCAGCACATTTTTATCGATCCATAACTGTTCCTTTCTTGCTCAGCCGAAAACCAGCCGGGAGTTGTCACTGCCAGGTGACCCCGTGAGATGAGGCACGGACACCTGGCCAAAGCAGGCGGGTTTCGGGAGAGTCGTTTCCGGCTCTTTGTAAATTTCCTAAGCGCTTCTCAAATTTTGTCACACTTCCTGACTTCTGTGTTCAGGGGACGCCGCGGGGCTCTTCACCTCCGCAGTGCTGCGCGACCGCGCTTATTTTGGGAGGGAAAGGAGCAGAAGGAGAGGCGGTAGCGCACCGGTGCGGACGGGCAGGTTCCAGGGGAGGAGCGGAGCGGGACAACACTTCACCGCCACCCCGGGCGGGGCTCTGGGAGGAGCGGGGCCGGGGCGCGGCCGGGACCCGCTCCGCCCCACCCCGCTCTTCCCCTCCCCTCCGCGCCGGCCCGGCCTCTCCCCGCCCCTGGCTCGGAGAAGGGGCCGCGGCCGGGGCGGCCCTCCCGCTCCCGCGGCGCTGGCCCGGCCAACAAAGGGGGCGCCGGGGCCGAGGGAGGGAGGGGCCGCCGCAGGGCCGGGCCGAGGGGCGGGGAAGAAGGGGGAGGAGAAGGGGGAGGACGGACGGACGGACGGACGGCCGGCGGTTCGCACAGAAAGTTGTGGGTCCGCCAGCGCAGCGCCGCGGGAGTCGCTGCCGGGGGACGGGGTGCGAGGAGGAGCTGGGCTGCGCCGTGCCCGAGGGGTGAGTGGTGGCCGAGGAGAGTTGCTGTCGGCAGCTCCGGGAGCGGGGCAGCTCCGCGGGAAGGCGGCGGCACCGCGGCACCGGGAGGGGCTCGGCGGGGAAAGTTTGTTCCCCAGCTCCGGTACCATCGCGGGGCGGGGGGCAGCGGCCGCGGCGGGCGCACCTGCGGACGGGACGGAGCGGCCGCGGGGAGCCGGGGCGGGGAGCGGCCCCGCCGTAGGGGCGCCCGAGGGCGGCGGGGGCTCCGCCGGGGCCGGGTCCCCCGCGGGGGGGAGGGGCCGGCCCGCCCGGCAGGCTGCCGGGTCAAAATCCCCGCCGGGGGAGCGGGGGCGGCGGCCGCTCTGCCGGGGCGGCCGGGCGGGGGCGGCCGTGCCCGGGGCCTGCCCCGCGGAGCGCCGCTTCCCCCCGCCGGGAGAGGGGCTCCGGGGCTTCTCCCACACGTGGCTGTCGCGCCCTGGGCCGGCCGCGGCAGCGCGCCTGCCTGTGCCCCTTCGCCGCTGGCGCAGCCCCAGCAGGAGCGGGGCTCCCTCGCCGTGCCGCCCCTCCAGCGGGGCTGTCCCGCTCGGTGCCAGCCCCGTGACGGCTGGTGGCCGTGGTGTCGCGGCGAGGGCCGTGTCCTGCCCCTCTGGGGGTCACGGCTGGGCACGGGGCGCCCTGTCACCCAAGGGTGAGTGAAGCTTGGCTTTGGCGGCTGAGGGTTCAGCTGTGCTGCTGCACCGTCAGGGCCATGCCACTTCTTAAATGCCGCCACAAAGTGTCCCGCGGCAGGGGCACAGCGGGCCGGCGTGGGCATGGCCGGCAAGCCTCCATCGCATGCGGAGTCACAGCCGGCGAAGCCCGTGGAGTTATCGTGCCTTTCTGCTCCTGGTCCTGTGCTGTAGGTGCTGAGCCGTGACCCTCCATGGGAGCCTTCTCCCGGCGGATTTAGGCTCCGCCCGTGGCACACCGCAGCCCACGAGCATGGCCCGTGTCTCCGAGCCGGAGGAAGGACCTGGCGGGGGACACAGCGAGTTCAGCGACATCATCAAGTCCAGATCAGGTAAACTGTCGAGGGAAACGGTGTTTTCCTCTTTTCTTCGTAGCTTCTCATAGCTTCTGTCATAAGCTCACCTTTTCAAACAGCACCTTTGTACAGCTGTTTTTTGGGCACATGTTGGTAGTACAGTGAGTGACTCAGGCTGTTCTTGCAGCTCCCATACTGTTTCTAAGTAATAGCAATTGTAGTCTCCGGGTTTGTTTTGTTTTGGGTCTTTCTGTCAGTATTAGTCAAGTCTGTTTATTTGGGATCCACCTCTGGCATCGTAATTACCTCTACTTTTGTAAATAGCTAAGTGCTTGAAGTGCTCTTATGCAGCCTAGTGTTGGTAGCTTTCGTGTTTATTCTGGGACACTAAAAATGGCAACTGTGGCTGCAACACTGTACCTCCTGAAAGTGCATCGCTGTAGTACTCGTGCAGTGAATTAATGTGCTTCATCCTTAATGTAAAACAGTTGTCTAAGGCTGCTCACTCAGGCATTTCCTCCTGCGAAACGTTCCTGTAACAGATCTGAAGGTTATTGGGAAAATGTGGACTTTGTTTGGTTGTTAGTGTGTTGGGATCTCTTGAGGCTCTGATGGATGTTGGTGTGGGTAATGAGGTAATGGGTAATGAGTGGGGGGAGAACAGAGATTTTGGAGGGACAGCTGTGAGTTGTTTAAACCTTGGTAGAAATCTCTGCTCCATTCAGAGACTGGGTGTCAGCCTTTCTGAAGGTTCCCTTTTCTTTCTTGCATGCAAAATGTTCCTGTCACCAAAAGATTTTCCTGTGATATCTAGCTAACCTAGCAGTGGTAGGGTTTTTTGTTTTGTTTTGTTTTTTAATTTTACACATGTTAAAAACTGTAGTTCTTCAGTTGGTTGTGATTTGATCTGTCAGATTTCATAGGATGTGGGTTTGATCTGGATCCCATTGGTGTTTGAATAGTTTGTTTCTTAGACCTTTGCTGAGTCTTCCTCTTCTGGAAGAGCAGTCTATGGAACGGATGGTTGTGGGTTTTTCTGTAGTGTTGGTTAGTTTTCTGCTGTTACTGTGGAACCTCTGGACGTAACTTCATTTGATTGTGAGTGTGTAGTCAGTGTCTTTATGGGCTTTGAGCGTGGGGATAGCTTGCAGACAGTTTGTATGCAGGTATGTATGTAAGTACTACAGTTTCATCAGATGTGTAAGGGACATGGATATATTGAAGGTTTTTCATGAATAAACAAATTGTACAGTAAGTTCTGTTATTTTGGTTGAGGCAGATGATTGTAAATTTCCTGTTGTAACCACTTTAAATTTCTTCAGTGTGAACAAGAAAATGCTGTAAATTTGAATACAAAGCTAAAAGACTTGTGCACTAAATTAAAAATAGTGAGTGATGACTGATCTTAAATATTTTTTTCTAAATGTTGTGCTCATTTGGATCCAGATGTGTGATTTCTTCAAATAAATTACTGTACTACCGTAACTGAGATCTGAACGATTCACCACAAGTAAATCTGTGGGAGGGTTTTCCTAAAGGACTGAACTTTCCTGAAGCACAGGTGACGGCAAATTAAAGGCTAATTGTCAGGACTGAGGAGAATATATTTTAATTTTCTCAGATATTTTGGAAAGAGAATGCTAATTTTGATACTTAGAAAGGAAAGCTGAGTTTTTTTTGCTGCGAACATTCTCCAGCATGAAATGCTTTTCAGTCTAAATGACTTGAAATATAGTAGAAGTGTTATAAATTATTAATATTTGGGCAGCTAAGGCATCTGTATGGCTTTTGAGGCTCCAGAGATCAGAAAAAGACAATAATTTGCTGTCAAAATAAGCTGTTCTGTCTTGCTGCTCTGTAAGTTCTTGGCATCAGTGATGTGGGAAGGCTCTTTAACACTTTGGTTAGGGAGCACATGAAAATGTGCATTTAATATTTCACTGACTAAATAAAATGCAAAAAACACAGTGGATGAAAAACCCTCTAAGTGATGTAATATGTGATCAAGTGATTTAATATGTCATAATATTTTTTTAGTGTGTATTATTCCTATGCATCTTTAAATAAGCACTCTGAAAATGGTTTACTCTATTCTTGGAAATAAAAGAAGATAGATGTATAACATCCCATGGCAAGACCACTTTCTCTGTGTTCTTCTCAGCAATTGTCTGTTTGTCTGTTTCAATGTTTGTCTTCATCTTTTCCAAACAGATCACCGAGCTGTCAGGATATTGTGGTTATTTAAAATCATTCATGTTCTAGAAGCGATGTTTAAGATCTATGGCTAAGTCTTTCTTGGTGTTGTTCTCGTAACAATTTGGAAGAAAATTGTAATTCTAAGCGGCAGAATCTTTCTGGGTCGGACCTTAACAAAGAGTGGTAGTAGTAAAAATGTTTCTAAATATTTGGATACAAATGTAAACTTCAGTCTTTACCAGCCTGTCAACTGAATATATTGTCTTTCCTTTGTAGTCATTGCTGCTTTAGTTATCTTGTGTTGTAAGACTGTGAAGCAGCTAGAAAGCCATAAAGGTAGCACTGTCAGTACAGGCAGTGTGTTGGTTATTGAGCTTTGATCTAAAATCACTCTTATGAGACACAAAGTTTTACACCTGTTCAGGGCTGTTTGGGGCCCATCTATGCTTGTTTTATTAGCAGAACGAGCAATGTAATTTTTTCTTAGACTTGTAATTGGGAAGCTACCAGTGTGCCACATGAAGGATTTAGGAGAACTGCAGAAAATCATTATTTCTCTATAGACCAATCAAAATAAATTAACAGGATTTCCATTTGTCACTTTTACAAAAAACAAAAAAGAGGTGTGCCACAGGATTTCACAGATGGGAAAAAGTAATTTTGCAAGTATCTCATTTGTTCTTTCCTCTCAAACTAAGAGAATGAAGGATAAAACACTTTGAATGGGCATCTCTGTATGTTATTGATTATATTGGAAGCACTTTTTCCTTCAGTGGTCAGCAAAAAAACCTCTAAATGAATGTGCTATAATCTGTTAAGTGATAAGTGCTTGATTTTTTCCAGAGCAGAGATTTTCTGTGCCCTTAATATCACTCCTGTGATGTGTGATGAAAGGAAAAAAGACTTTTTTTCTGTTGTCCAACTGGCATGTATTATTTTCTGCTTTGGATATTGCTCCTCTTTGATTAAGTAGTCTGTTAGTACTGATCTACATGTAGCTACAAGTTATCTTTCAAGAGACTTCTTTTGCACTTAGAATTTGATGGTGACCAAGGATACCTATAAAATAACTTTTAGTTACTGTGTTTATAAAGGAAGCTGCTTTTTGTTCTCAGACCAATGATCTGTTTGCCTCCCTTCTTTCTGCACCAGTGGTGGATGCTGATGGCTGGGTGGTGTTTAGTGGGTGGGATACTTCTTCCTGGATGGTTATGCTAGGTTTATATATTTATAATTGGTACTATTGAGCATTATTAGCCTGTGCTATGCCTATGCATCTGTATAAAGACTTGCTATGGAGAAGCTGTTTTTCTTTTTGTTAACTTATCTGTAGTATGAAGTAATGTACATGGAGCTGATTTATATCTTTGAAAGGCATGTTGTGCAGGTAGGTGAGCTTTTCTCATTGCAATAGCTTTTGGGAAGGAATGCTGTGGGATGATTGCCCTACAGTGGTGAAAACACTGCTGTCATCACGGGCTTGAAAAACAGATGAGTCTTTGCTATGATTAATTATGGAAAAAAGACAAACTCACTTAAAATCTGTCATGGTAGCTTGGAATGGTAATATATAATTAAACAGTAAGACATAGCAGGAAAAACATTTTTAGAAGATTGTGCCTCTGGTGCATTTAAATATATGAGCTCTCTAAATTGAGGGGAACCTAATTCTCCTCAAATATATTTGACTGAAAGACTGCTTCGAGAAATTGTAACTTAGTTTTGGACTTCTGGGGCAAGGCTTATTCTGAGAACTGCTACTGTTGTCTGACTGTCCTCCCGCCCCCTGAAGCAACACTTACTTGGCTGGCAACCCCCTTGCTCCTAGGTAGAGCTCCTGGCATCTCCCTGCCCCATGTTGCCTTTGGAACACGTTCCTTCAGTTGTGTCTCTCACTGCCAGATAACTACAGGCCACATATGCTGCTTCTCCTTTTCCATTTTGACTCTATTGGTGTGAAGATGTCAGGAGATGTCATAGTTGCATGTGGACCCTTGGGATTCTGCCAAGCGGGTGCAGAGTTGGTGTAGCCAGATTTGCACTGCGTGAACTGTTCAGTGACATTTGTGCAGACTGTGTGAGGATAGGGTATTAAAGATGAGTGGCAAACTTGCTCTCCTTGTTTCTAGCCACTGAAATGGGTGAAATGACTTTTTTTAAGACTAAGCCTTTGGGTTGCTGTAGCCTGGCTCCTTTCTGCCAACTGTATCACTTCCTTTTCTTGGGCTGTCTGGTGGGGACAGATGGATGCTGCAATGAAGACAGTTCTAGGGTATTGCTTAGCATTTATGAAATGACAGATATAGAAGTACCAGGCTGGTTTCTTCTAGCATCTTGATTGGTAGGTGAAGAAATAACATATGCTGGTCTGTGTGTTTGAAGCACGACTCTGCCTTGGAATAGAAATTGAGGCTCCTCAGGGAGGGGAAAAAAAACCAACCCAAAACCGAAACCGTAAAAGCAGCCCATTGATTTGCACGTGCTTTGCCAGGAAAGGAGGATGTAACCCTGAGCAAGAGCTGCTATGTGAGGCACTGTGTGTAGTGTGTTAAATGTTTCTAAAGAGGTCTAAAAGCTGGTGTGGGGAGGGGCTGCTGCTGTGGGAACCACTCTCTGATGAGGATCCTGTGGAGGAGGGGTGGCTAGGTGAGAGGCAAACTAGGGGCAATATGGAGTTTCTTTCTACGCCTTCCCCAGCGCCCTTTGAAGCTCCATCCTCCCGTCTCCCCTCAGGTCTGGGGAGAGAAGGGACACTCTTATGCAACGGCATGAAAATATTATCATGTGCAAAGAAATTCTTAAAGCTCACAACGTTGGGCAGCTTAGTGAAGAATTAGCTGGGCTGTGTTAACACCTCTAATAACTGCTCCTAGTTTTGATTTTCCCTTAGACTGTTTCTCCTAGCAGAATCGCTTGTCCCTGGTGTGTGTTGGGGTTGACTCTTTTGAGCAGGGAAGAGTAGGGAAGTATTGTTATTAAAATCTTTTGAATACAAGTAAGGAATTAGTGTAGGTGTGGAAGGGGAAGAGCATGTGGGCTTGAGCTGAACTGGTGTTGTTTCAGGACAGTGTAGCTGCTCTGCTGCCGGGTAGCAGCATGGATTGCTGTGCTTAGAGCTGCATGATCTGCTTTTCAAGTGTTGCACGGTATCCCTCCTTCAAAAGAAAATCCACAATTAGAAAAGCACAGCTGATTCCACTTATTTTGGGAACTGAGACACTCCTATCACGAAGTTGTGGAGAACTGCATTTATTTGGATGCCTTAATAACAGTCTGAAGAATGAATAACAGGGTTTAAACATTGCGAGGTGGGAGGGAGGAGTTTCGTTGTCTGACTCCTTATTGTGTTGATGAAAGAGTAAGTTACAGTGCCCTGTCCTTATCAGAAGTCTGTTTTATGTCTTTCTCCCCTCCCCCAGTGTGTTCTGGGGCTGCAGCTGAGCTGTGGTTTCAGAAAGTGACAGTATATTCTCAGAAGAAAGCTGGGATTTTTAAAGGTAGCAACAGAAATGACAACCGAAGGAAATAGAACAGTCCATTGGAATATGTGGCTTTGACAGAAGCAATGGTAGGACTCTGTTGCAAGCTTTAGTTCTGGGAATGAGGCAAGGAACTACTTGATTTGTAAGGCAAAGAACTACGTGATTTGTAAATATACCCAGCAGCAAAGTCAGTGGAACCTGGACCATTGAGAAGGAGGAGTCGAATATTTAATTTATTTATTTATTAGGGTATGATGTCTCTGAGCCTTTTCTTTGAAAAGACATCCACCTGATACTGCCTCGGAGAGAATAAAGAGAGAAACTTTGATTACTGGGCCTGAGTTAGGCTCAGCCCTGAGTGAAGGCCAAAAAACAAGAAACAAAAAGAAATGAACTGAAATACAAATACTTGCAGTTATATTTTGTTGTCAGTTCTCTGTGGGACCAGCAGGTAGGGGCTGGTGCAGGGTCACTGCCCCTGACTCCAGGTGCATATCCTAGCAGTTGAGAGACACTGAGGTGGCTGGAGATGGTGCTTGCAGAGGCTGGGCCTGGGAGCCTGTTGTCAGTGGGGAGGCTGCTGGAAGATGCAGAGGGTGTGGGCAGTTCCAGTTCCTTCAGCCAGGAGCAGCATTGAGTTTGGGTGTGTTTTGGGCTGCATCTTCCCTCTGGCAGTCTGACCAGCTCTGGATGAGAGCTGCAGCCATGCTGAGGAGGCTGGTTATCAGTGGGGACACCTACAACTGTGGCAGTGACCCTGTGAAGGTTTCTCTCAGAAATATGTTCACTCTTTAATAAATTGCATTTTTTGGTATTCATTTTTTGGTATTCATTAATCTGTTGAGTGATGGGGCAGCACTTATCCAACATGTTGAGATGCCAGAGAGGAATAATGTGAGAGTTACTGGGTGGCTTAATCATAGTTTGTGTAAGGAGGCAGCTCCTGTATTGGGGAAGCACTCTAGCAGCCTAACATCTTTTCAGGTGCATAGGTCTTCTGCTGAATAGGGAAGAAGTGGTGAAGAGCTGTTGAATCTCTGTGTAGTGGAAGATGGTGACTGTGTGTTTCAGTAAAAAATCAAGTTCTATCTCAAAAATGCAGGACGCATGATGGGAGGAAAGGATCTGACTACATCACAGAGATTAGATATGATACATATTCTTAAGGTCATTTTGGTGATGAGTATAGGGAATGTACAGCAGTACTTTTCAGCCATGAATTAATCATGAAGTTCTTTTCTAGACATCAGCATCACCTTATTATGAAGCAGGAGGACCTACCATCTAAAACTGGAAAGATTTTGTAGTGGAATTTGTCAAACATACGAGGCCAGTCAATGGCTTACGTATTTAGCTGTGGAGAAACATGCAATTAAGCCATGAAAGAACATGCTTTGATGGGTCTATGTAATTTGTTCCACAAATAACTTTAGTTAGTTCCCATGTACTCTGATTTTATATCCTAGCATTGAAATGTGGTTTTTTTTGCCCTGCCCCTCCTCCAATTTAGATCATGGCAGAGGACCAAAGATAGAATGTGCTCCTAAAATGTTATGTTATGTTACAATTTATTGATCAGAGAAAAGTGGTATGATAGGTAAGTTCTGAAGTGTTTTGCTAGCTATTTTTGTTCTTAATTTACCGCATTATACTGGATGAGCAAAGAGCAGCAGTCTATGCATGAATAACAAATAGGGATTTATTTGAACATTTTATGGGAGCACACTGGGAGTAGAGAAAAGCCTTTTGGTTTCTGTATTGTTTTAATAGTTAGATTATAAAATGATTGTATTAACACAAGAAAATAAATAAAGTAGTATTTAAATGCCAACAGACCAAAGCCTTTCTATTGCTTCTTTCCAGGCTTTTACTTCTGTTATAGCTTTATAATGAACAACAGCTATGCTCAGCATAAATCATTTCCAGAGAGAGTTCATCACCCTTATTTTCCTGGTTTCTACAAGTACAACTTGTTCTTGGATGAGACTTCTTGTGGAAATTCACAGGAACATATTGTGTTAACACCGTGCATCTTTCAGCTTCCACAGTCTTTTGTCAAGAAAGTCTGCTGCTGTCCTTCTGAATATAGTACTGCTGTCTCTGGAACACTGATGTGTAATTTCTTTGTTTTGAGTGCTTTTCCTCTATGCTCAGGAATTTTTCTCTTGGACATGGCTGTTGTGCCTAATTTAGAGCTTGTTGGTTTGATTTACTGAGCTTTAAAAAAAAATAATTTTCTTAACTTAGTTAACACACTTTTCATTTAAAATAGAGTTTATTAAGTTTAATCAGAGTTATTAAAATATTCACTCTTTGTACTCAAGTACACACTCTATAATCTGTGCAGAAGAGTACTGTTTGACAGTGCCACTTGCACAATGCTCAGGTACTTGCTGATGAGGATTTTGTGTGTCACTGGCACTCTGAGATGAGGAGCGTTGGATTTAGTAGTTGAATTTAGGACAAAAGGACATTTTTAAAGAAACACCCACCTCCACTCCTGCCAACCACTGTTCTGCTTTCACCAGACATTTGAGAATTTATTAAAGAAGTAAAACGTACTTTGGGAAGATTATTGTTATCTTGCTGGGATGTGTTAAATATTGACAATTGTATTGTGGAAATGATTTTATACTAAAGTGCATAATCAGCATGTTCAAAATGGAAAAGAAGAAAGGGAAAAGAATAGTTCAGATGGAGTTTTGTTCATTGTCAGAAATCATAGCATTCTGTGTTGGACTTACTTCTATTTTGAAGGCTATTGAAACACAGTTCAAGTTCATTATTTGCCTGCTGAACATGAACTGAAAGTTCCTTGGTTAGAGGAGAATCAGTACTAAAAGAAAAGAGATTGAAGGAACTCTGCTATTCATAATTTTAATGAAGTGTTTTACAGAGTCCATAGATATCAGGCTCCTAACCTGATGTTCTGCACTGCTGCCTCTGCAGATCCTTATTGCTCTCTTTTCCCTGCTTGGTGAAGAGCAACATGTGAAACGTAAAAGTATAGAGGTCAGGTTTTTGAAAATATACTCCTGTGCTAGCAAGAATCTTCCATTGCCCAGGTGCATCATAGTACTACTTGGAAAACTTGTTTCCTTGTACATGCTTTTCTTGTACTTTCATATCCAAGAAAGCCCCAATGAGATCAGTCAAGGCTGAGGGCTGTTGAGATGCAGGGATAGAGTGACAGCTGCTCAGCCACACTGGTGTCTGTACTTCTCAGTTCTCCTGCAGAGCTTCTCCTTGAAAGACGCCTCTGCAGAGTTTGGACAAAGGCCTTTTTTTGCCAAAAGGATTAATGCACTGTCTTCATCTTTCTTACACATCATGGCAGGAGGGAGCATGAGAACCTGCTATGAAGTCTCAGGACTGAGTCCTTGGGGTCTTTATGTAGATTCTTCTCTATAGAGAAGTGAGGCATGGACCTGAGAAACCAAATTTAATTTTTTATTATTTTTTTTAATCTAAAGCATCTCTTTAGAAAGGTTTACATTTAGGCTATAATGAAGTAAGTGGTTACTAAAACTTGGGAAACTTGAAATTGATGAATTCCATGTAAACTGTGTTTTGTTGCTCATACTTGTTTTAAAAGGGGAATTAATTTCTATACTAGAACATTATGTTGTCTTCCAATTCTTTGAGTTAAGAATTTCCTGACTGAGACCTTTTCTACCTGTAATCTGCTGGAGTGGGTTTTCTGTCACTACATGGTGAGTAACTTCCCCTTCTCAGCAGACAGTGTTAAATATTTCATCATTGGTAAAAGATAGTATTTACTTTGCTTACATAGTGACTAACAGTATTGGGTGTGTTCATCTCCTTGAAGAAAACACAGACTACTTTTTCTGACTTTGAAAAACAAACAGACTAAGTCTAATCAAAAACCCCCAAACTCTCTGGTTTACAAGATCAGTTATTTTTGAGCAAGGTGCACAAGAGGGTTGTGGTGTGACAGCTCTTTGTGTGTTATAGGGTACTATATCTAAAGCAAGGAAGTGTGTTCACTCAAGCATTTTTACTTCCCTTAGGTAAGGGTGTGTGCGATAGGATGAAAGAACAATACCTGGCTTTGCAAAATAGGTTGCTTTTGGAGGGTGATTAACCCTTGCTAGTTTGAGACTCGTTCTCCCTCTTGGAGAAACAGTGAAATTAATGTTAGGGGTGCAGTGGTGAGGGTGGGAACTCATGGACCGGCATATCTGAGGCGTCAAGTGGAACAGTGTCTTGGTGGTAACATGCCTTTTTCATGTGTCACACTGTATAAATTGCAGTCCCCAAAGTAGAAGGAACAAACTGGAAAAGTGTGTACTGGACTGAAGCAAACTCTGTGCTCATCTGTCTCCTGTTAGCACTAGTTGTGGCCTACTATCACTTGTGAGACTGGGATATTTTACTTCTCAAATTGGGACTCCATTTTATAAAGATAAAATATACTAGCTTGCTCTCTGTCTGAGTGCATAAACTTGCCTCCATGTATATAGCTGGTTTGGCTGGCAGAATCTAGGCTTGAAAGAAGATGCTTTGGAGCTTTTAACTGGATTTAAAATGTGAGATCTTGAGTCTGATGACATGCCTGTATTAGAAAAGTTCTGTGGCATATACAGTCCAGGCGTCCATGTAAAATATGAACATAGAATGCAACATAGAATGGCCAGCCAGGCTGATTTACAGGGTGACTGTGCTCGCTGGAGACATTGGTTTATTATTTGTCTTGTCTCTGGGGATGACTTGTGACTGAATGGATAATATTTAAAAATAGATGTTCTGTTCAATTCCAAGTATAAGGATAATAATTTTTGAACATGATATGCAGTTAAAAATAATTATCCAAAATAAACTAAAAACCCCTAAGCCTTTCTTTCTGAAAAAACGTATTTGTGTTCTTTCCAGAAGTTGCTCTTTTTTTTTCATGTGAGCGTGTTCTGTTACTTCCTTTACCTTGTTCAGCTTTGTGGGTTTTCTCCCAGTTGAAGGAAGACTGCAGTGATTGATTCAGTATGTCTAGCAGAGTGTATGGGGGATAATGAAAAGAGCTGGAAATTTTTTTTTTTTTCCCCCCTTGCTGTCATCCTGGTATGAGGGATGGGTAAAGGAATGAATGTGGCAGTGCTGGTTCCCACTGCCCTGGGACACGTCCTGATGTGTGGTGGGGCTGTGTGCTGACACCTGAGGCCCTCTGTGCTTCTGTTTTTCAGGCAGCATCTCCTCTGCTGTGAACAGAAGGCAATTAGATACAGTCTGAAAATCTAGTGAAACAGGTGGAAAATGTCATACTTTTTTTTGTTGCTGGACTCTGTTGCCTCCTTGGCTTCACCTTCCTGTCCTGGCAGGTATTTTCAGGGAAAAAAAAGAATCCTCAAGGATTTAGCTGCTGGTTTAGATCATCTTCACAGAAGATAACTCCAGTGAAGTCAGGATTGTTAGTAGAGGTATATCTTTGAATATTTGTACAGGGAAGACTTGGTGGAAGATGAGCTGAAGGCAGTACTGAGGAGAGACTTGAGGGTCTGATGCTCCCAGAGCAGCTTGGTGGTGAAAGAGCGCTTAGCTACAGTAGAGGAAACAAAAAGGACTGAGGGGTTCTGAGGCATCTTCCCTGTAGGTTATTGGAGCAGTTGGCTTGTCACCATGGTGGGGCTGTGTGCTGGGTTGCTGGCACAGACAGACTGCATGGCTGTCAGCATCTGCCTGCTGTGCAAACACCTGGTTCCTGGCCTGGCCACTGAGCATTGTGAAAAATGCACATCAAAAGGGGTCACCTTTTCCAAAATCTGGCTGGGGGCACGTTTGGAGTTGTGCCTGCCTTTCCTCCCATTGCCTCATAATTAGAGCCTTCTTGCCAGCTTGTCACTGTTGACAAGTTTCTGTCACTGTTCAAATTTTCAAAGGGTTCAAGCCACTGACCATTCCACTGAGCAGCTGACTGCGGTGTAGGATGAGATGGGGCCCATCCCTGATGTGTTGCACAGAGAGAAGGTGTACCAGGAAGTGAGTAAGGAGCCAGAAAGCATTGAGGGCATTTTGTAATAAATTAGGGAAGTCACAAAACCTTCTGGGCCAGGGTGTTTGTGTTTGCATGTGTTTCTGCATTGGATAGGTACTGCTCAATGATCATGTTTGAATCTGTAGGTCAAAAAGGAATTTTGTGGTGGACTTGGTAGTGCTAGTTTAATGGTTGGACACTAAGATCTTAGAGGTCTCTTCCAACATAAATGATTCTATAGTTCTGGAAAACTTGCTGCTCAATGATGCTAGTCTAAGTAGAACAGCAGGCTTGCAGTAAGCCTTGATTCCCACCCCTCCTCCAGGAGAAAGACATTGTAAGGACATTAAGAGCTAGAGAAAAGGAGCATTGCTCCTTTTTCTTATCCAAAATAAGATATCCACAGCAAACCTCTCCTTTGCCCATGCTGACAACCGTCTGGCCCCCAGCCCTGGTAATGCTTGCAAGGATGTAGTGTTATCATGATAAACAACCATTGTGCAGCAAGGGGGTGGGCAGCACACAGGAACAGTTCTGATACATTCATTTTAGCAAAATCCCACTGTAGGAAAAAGAGGGATGTCACTGCTATAGTTGTTTACCTGAGATGAGATAACGGTCCTGATACTTATGTTTGTGTCAGAGTCCAAATAGTCGAGATGCTTAGAAAGGAGGAGAGCTTAGGGCTGTGTATAGAAGGGAAATTTGTCACCATTTGAGGGTCCACAATAATGGACCCTTTGACAAGAGATGGAGTCCATGCTTGCCTGGAGGAAATATGGGGGATATGTATGGGGAGCTATTTCCTTGGTTTGCCTGGTGCAGAAGTGGGTGCTGAGCTGTGATGCAGGGTATGCACAGTACAGAATGTGCTAGCTATGGTGGTGCTCTGGCATGTGGCGTTGAAGAAACAGGTGTGCTTAGAGGGGCATTATGTAGGGTTATCCTGGTCAAATGAACCTGGGTTATGACCTCTGTGTGGCACTCATTCACATTCTGAAGTGAGCAATGTGGCATGCTGTGGTTGGCCCATTTGAGGTCTGGTTCTTGATTACTTCCTGGGTGAGGCTGCTATCCTTGGTGTTCCCAAATTCCCACAGGAATCTCATGCTGTGTGCATTGTGCTGGTAAGTGCAGCTCTGCCCCGAAGAGGAGTTGGAGTGTGGTCCTTCTGCTCCAGGGCACTTTCACATTGCAGGAGCTCTTGCAGCTACTTTAATGTTGCTCTTACTGGTTCACTTGATGCTGCTCCTAAATTAGAGGTTACTGGGTTAGGTCAGGGATCACTCTGGCCTTGTAATGCCCCCTTCTGAGGCAGATAAAATTTCTTCAGTAGGAATTAGGGTAGAAGAGGAGTGTATAGTACCTGGTGGATCCCATAGCTTGTGACTTTATGTAGTAAGAACATAATTAAATGCAAATTTATCTTCTGTGTTCTGGGCAAAATATCATGTGTGATATATACACTTCTTTGCCTTTTAACTGGGCAGGGTGCCTTTAGCACTGAGAAAACTAGTGTGAAAGCAGTGAGATGTCCTAAGAGCCCTGACCTGTTGTAGGCATGTCAAATTTGATTTTACTCTGTCTCTTTGCAACAGAGGGTTGAAAAAGTCTTGTGCCGCTGTATTCATCCTTAAAAGATTCAGTGTCCTTAGTGTAACTGATTAAGTTTAGTTGCAGGATTAAGTCTGTGATTGACAATAGAGGCTTCTCTGAAGTAGTCCGGCTCTGTTGACCAGCCTTTAGAGGAAATGGGATGCACTGTAAAACTTTGGAGCTGGCTAGGAAAAATTAGTTCATGTTGTGTGATGTATTCAGTGGAGAATTTGATTCTAGGGTGGCTTGGGCAAAGAGAAAATGAAATCTCTAAATTTGCTGCTGGCTGTTGCCCTGGAAGTCCTGATGTGTCTTTTCTTCCACAGTGCTTCTATGCTGCTGCTGGGCAGAGGAAGCTGGGATGGAGCAGAAACCATTAGTCAGGTGGTAAAAATGGGCTGTGTTTATATAGTGCTCAAATAAATTGCTAAGAAAAATGAGGACTGCTTAGAAATGTTTTGCTGATTAACTTATATTCAATGCTAATTCTCACCTCCTTTTGCTATGGCTTATTATTTTGGCCCTGCATTTTCTGGCTTTAATTTGTTTTTGTACCCATGTAGTAAAAGTTGTTGAAAGCTTAATGTTCAGTTGAACTGCATTTTACTGCCTGGGGAAAGGAGGAAGGGGTTAAAGAACATAAGAACTTGGGTTACACTGCAATGCTGAAAGATAGTAATGTACTATAGTGATCATCTGAAACAAAAATTTATGTGGCTTAGAGAAGTGCAACCTGATTATGAAAGTATTCTGCATAATTTGTGTGGGTATGGTAGGGAGGAGAGAAATTGTGAAACAAATTGAAACTTTAAACTTGTTTCCTTCAGTTGGAAAAGTCTATTTTTGTATGGATTTGGGTCCTTATGCTCTCTAATCTGAATTTTTTTTCCCTTCATACCAAAATGCACATAATTGGTTTTTCTCCTGGTGATGGAGGGCAGAAAGCAGAAAAAAGGGGTTTTGTTCCTCCTAAGATATTATGTGTGCCTGGTATTCTCATTTGTAATAAGATTCCTTTCATATTCTTCCAGCACTGAGAAAGGACTTGCTATCCTATTAAAATCCTCTTGTGCTGCCAAAAAAATGTAAAAATGTAGAAGTGAGATAGAGACTCAACTCTCATCCACAATACAATGGAAAAAAGGAAATGGTACGTTCTTGGCACTCCCAAATTTAGCAGAGCCAAAAGGTTATCATCTGACAGGGTAGATGAATGGTAATTAAGATAACTGGTATTACTGGAAGTCTTTAAAAAGCAATTAAATTAATTATGTTTGGTCTTGGTGAGAATCTGTGGCTGTGAGTCAGATTTTGATCTGGATCTGTTATCTGGGATGCAGTGTGGTGTAAGCAGGGGAAAAGTAATGTGTGTTGTGTGAGACTTTTTTTTTAAACTGCTTTGTATATCTGTATTATATACATGTATGTATACTGAATTGGGGCTATATTTTTTCCCTTTCTTTTTATCCCTCTCCTTTTTGGATGAATAAATTGAACTTGGCTATAGCTTGGAATCTACAAGGCATCACAGAAGCCTTTTTGGATAGGCTGACAAATTATAAAATCTAATTTCAATGAAAATTGGTGTATGGTACAGAGCTTGCACCTTCTGTGTAAGGTGGATATAGTTAAAAGAGTTATAAACCCTATTTTGCAGACAATTATTTTTAGACCTAAGTATTGAAATAATGCAAAAAATAGAGAATTTCTGGTTAAATTACTGTTTTTTAACTAAGACATCCTTGAAGTATCTTAATCAAGGGGAAACAGATGCAGGTTTTACTACATAAAGTACTCCTTCCTTAGCAGTGTTTAGACGTTTCCCCCACCCTCCTCCAGTCCTGCAGGGCTTGGAATGGTGAGAGGACAGCTGAGGAGTGGGTGAGTCAGTTAGATCATGTCTTCCAGAATCATCCAGCTTGTTATAAATAATAACCTGCTGTTTATTTAAATCTCTGTAGTGTAAATAGGTAACCTGTTGCTCTAATATTCAAGTGCAAAGATAGTGCCCTGCACTTTTTGCAAACTGGTCTGATTATATCTCAGTAATGAAGGGAAGTGTATTAATACAAGGTGAGCTGATTTCTTTGCTATAACCATACCAAGAGCTGATTTAATAATTCTAATTTCTTTGTGTAATAAGTAGAGCTAGTTAAATGTGTTCTCTCAGCTTTAAATAATTTGTAAAGTCCTATTTCAAGTTTTATTCTGTGGAATAGACAACTAAATTAAATATGAATAACCACATATTTAATTTTGAAGGTTGTTTTAAATTCCTGTTCAAGTAAGTGTGCAAAAGAGACTACTTTTAAAAGTACATCCTTAAGCATATAGTTATTTAATGTAAAACTAGGTTAAATAAGGGTCTAAAATGTCACCTTGGTCTTGAGTTCTTTGAGCTCTTAAATGACAAAATTAACCTCTTGAAACAGATGAAAAATGTGACCAAAACAGAATCTAATCTTACTTGTTTTTGGCCTTTTATTCCTACTTCTGCCTCACAGACTGTTTCTATTTATTGTAAAACAAGCCTGTTTCTTCCCAGCCTCATTTTACCTTTGTATTTGGTCATCAGCTGTGGAGGATAGGGCTGGATATCCTTAGGCTTGTTTAGCTTCCCTTCCTAGCTGAGATGTGACACGGTGAGCTCTTGTGATGGTTCTTCAGTGGTTTTGCCAGTATTCGAAGAATACATGAAGTAGAGTGTGGTCCCCTTTCTCTCTATCCCCTTGCAACTATTGATACAGAAACTCATCCTGACATGAATTTTTCAGGCTTGGCTTGGACTGTTGGGTAAAACACACGAAAGCAGTAGGCAAAGGAAACTATGCATTATGTACAAGGAAACTTTTGGGGTTCCTGCTTTGCTCTAGGTGGCTAAATATCAAGGGGTAAAAGTGTCCTAGAGTGACCAAGAGGACTTGCTTTTTTTCTTGGGATTTTTTTTTTCCCTGTCTTAGTAGAACTTTGCTGTCTGGCCTTGCATTTCCACCTCAGGGCAGAGCATTACTATAGTGAGCTAAGTAATGGATGTGGCTGTGTAGCTACAGAGGAGTGTGTTCCCTTCTGGCAGGTGTTCAAGAATATCTTTGAATATTTATATGGTGAATTAACACTGCAGTGTAGAGGAGGTTTGGCAGAAAATCTTTGAGGATCTTGCAAGTTGCTGCATGCAAAGTTAGTGGTTTCTTTGCAAAAGCACATGTTGAAAAAAACCCAAATGGCACGTCTAAAATGTGCTGAGTAAGGGTGCTGGGAGTTGGATCTGGCAATATGTGATTTTTGCAAAGGCATCTTGCTGTGGATTGTCATTTATTCAATGAAACCTTTATTTTAAAAATTGCTTATACAGGGGAAAAGCTTTGTACCTCCTCTAATGGATATCTAAATTTTACTGAAATTCACATAATTGAATTATGTAGACCTTATTAAAGGTTTTTCAAATTGACATCAGGTTTGATAAATCTGCTGGTCCTTCTCAGTTCTTATTGGCATTAATTTGCTGTAGAAGGAAAGGTTGTCACTGTTTAGTTGAAGTGAAATTCTTAATTTCATGGAGAGATGGAATAGTGCTTTCTTCATTTTCTCAATTTTTCTAAGCTGGTTTTTCTTTTAAAATGGCCTTGTTCTTTGGTTGCAACCTGAAGAACAAGGAGGGGGACCCTGTGTTGGGGATGAGGAATAATTCTCTTTAAAGAAATTTGACAAATTTAAACCAGTAGAGATCATAAAAGTCAGAACAACTGGGCTGGCTTAGAAATTGCTCTATTTACAGCAGCCGTGGCATTACCAGGGAGAATTCTTCAACTGGGTTTGGGCAGAGTAATTTCAGTTTAGCACCCACCTTGTCTCCTCCATGCAGGGATCACACCTGACCCACTGCTCCATTTCACCCACCACAGGATCAGTTGCAGGTAACTCATGGGCACAGCAGTGGGCTCCATGGAGTGACAGAGTGCTACATAAGGTGAGGGAGAAATTATCCATGTGGATCTGTTCATGTGGGAAGATAAGGCTAAACTTAACCATCTGCAGGCAATTAAAATTCATGACAGAAGGTCAGGATATTATACTCTCTGCCAGTCACTTCTTCATTAACTAGACCTGTGCAAATATAATGTGGTCTGTTAAAATTTAACCCCAAGAGATGACTTCTTGCAAGAGAATCAGTGTTGATGCATAAAAATGGGGAGTAGGTGGAAATGCTGAAATACTGTAGACACCTCTTTCAGCTCAGTATAAAAACACAGTGGCTGAGAAAAAGGCAGTTTCTACACATAGCACACATAGTATTTAGGAAGCAGTTTCGTTTAGTAGATATTGGGTGATGGAACTGCCTGATATAAACTGTGTCCTTTAAAAAAGGTGTTTTTAAATTCTTGCTAATGAATTCAGATCCCCTTTGCTATATAAGAATACCCTTGATTTCTCATGTAGCTAAATCTAATCTAAGTATTGTATTTCAGCATGGCTAGGTGTTTTTTTTTTGTTTTTTGTTTTTTTTTTTTTACTTAAGTGTGGTGTTCTTCTGTATCTCTACTACTCCATCCTTCATTTTCCCTACTTCTTATTTCTATTGAGAGATGGTAAGAGTAAAGAAGCAGCTGTAACTTGCCATGTGCTTAGTTTTCCTGAACTTGGTTCCCAGTAGCGATGTCTTGATGTTGTTTCCTGGACAGTGGAGCCCTTTTAAAAAACCTTTGTTTCACTTGGGCACAATCTGTCTGTGGTGCTGACTGCCTGTAATAATTCATCTTTGCTGTTGCCAGGTTGAGTGCTGTGTCTTGGGCAGTGAATGACTGTGATTAAGCTCAAAGGCTTAACATGTTGATGGTTTTTCAACTTGTTTTCGGCCAAAGATCAGAGCCACCTTATCACAGAGATCTTTTATCCTTCTAGGGCAGGGTGTTCCAAAGGATGGATATCCAGATGAATTTTGAAGTGGTAAAGTCCTCTTTATACTATAATTTTGGGTCACCATGTTAAAATAGTAGTTACCAATTATTAAGGTATCTGCAGATTAGACCTGTTTGTACTGCAGAACAGTAGATTTTTTTTTTCTTCCTTTGCTCTTAATCAGAAGGAAAACTGTAAAATTTGTCTCACCTTTGTCACTCTTCAGTGCTATTGGTCATCACAGATCTTGGGCTTGGCAGATGAATGTAACATTTGGGGTGTCCATAACTCAGATTGGTGCTTTTTTCAGGGGAAATATCAGGAACACCCAGGAAGGTCAGCGCTACATTGATCATTAGCACTACAGACTAGTCTTCTTTAAGAAAACAAGCAAATCATAAAAGAAAACAAACAAAAAATCTTACCCTGACTTCCTTTTGCTTTCTCTGTTTTCTCACTGCAGATGTGGAGTAATGACTTCAAAACTGAAAGGAGCTAGAGCTTTCCAAGATTAGTATGTTCCCATACCTTGGTTTTTTGGTTGTAACTAGTCACTAGTTAGGCGGGTGTCACTTGTAACTGATGTTTAAAGAAAGGCAACAAGGTTTCTCCTGAGTGGCAGCAATGGCTCAAATGAGATACTGAATATGTTATTTGGGGATTAGCAAGGTGATTAGATGTACACACTGAAGTTATTGTAAGGGTTAGGGAATGGAGATGGTGGGGGAAAAAGGGGGAAAAAACTCCCACTGTTTGTAAAAAAAGAAAAAAAAAAAAAAGCCAAACATGTTTCAGGAGTTTCAGCCCTCAGGGAAGGACATATTTTCAGCTGCTCCTGTTCCTACCCCTCCACCTCATAAAGTGAATGGTAAAGTAAACAGAAATGTAACTATGCATTTTCTGGCTTGGATGTTTCTTCCTGATAGACAAAAGCACAGCCACAAGGTAAGGCTGTGGTTTTAAAGTGATGGAACAAGATGCGATGGGGATGGGTTTGTGTCATCTTTGTTGTGTATACTCAAAGATAAGAGAGAAGGACTATGTAGTTGTATATGCCTGTGCACACATAGGTATGCATAGACGTCTATCTACTTCCCCTTTCCAGGATTTGCGTTTAGAGATCGCGATATTCCTGGGAAATTATGCAGCCCTTTCAAGCTGCGAATAATTATACAGCAATGTGTGGATCCAAGATTGTTTAGAAGTCTGTCTTTAATGAGGTGTTTCCAATTAGTTGCTTGGGAGTATGGTAAATCCTCAGTTCGTAATGAAGCATGTATCTGTACTTCCATCAAATGCTGGGTGGGAATTCTTGCAACCCATGCTGAACACCCCTGAGCTGTCCCCAGCCAACAAGGGCAACTTGGAGGCAGCTAGCAACAAGTGTGTGTGTGCACATGTGGGAGTGCATCACTGACATGGCTGGGCTGCTGTTATGGGATGGGTTTATTTCCTTGTCACATCCAGACTGTGTGGGAAGCTCCCAGGCACTGGGGATATAGAAGATAACTCTTGAAAACCTTGAGTGATAACAATTACTAGAAACATGGTGATTTCTAATTTTTATTTTTTTTTATCTGGATTTGGTATAAGAATTGGTGTGTGTTGTCCTAAAGTCTTTAGATTTTTTTTGAATGGTTGTTCTCTAGGTTGTGACTGGAATAATTTTTTCTTATTATAAATTATATATATGATATATATAAAATTATATTCTTATTATTTAGGATGAGAGAATGCCATGTGGACAATATTCTTGCATATGCAGTTGTTTGTTTTTTTTTTTAAATAATGCCATAACTGAGCTACAGGTAAATCTTCTGACTCAACCAGTAAAAGGTTTTTAAGAGGCAGAGACATTCAGAACAGAAGTGGCAGACAGAGGATATGCTTGCTGCTTCATGAGATCAGAGACTTCATGTAGTAGATACAGAAAAAGTGCATCTCAGGCTAACAACTGAGGGAATTCAGCCTGTGTGTGATAAAATTTATTGTTACTTAATTTTTGTTTCCCTTTCATCCCCAACCCACCCCCTCTCCTGGTCAGCTCTGACATCTCAAATGGGAAGCAATCTCAAACACTTCTCATGACTGTTTATGGATGTTGAACTTAGCTACTCTGCATGCTTGGTAAAGTTGACTCCCAAGGTTTCTTATAGGTGTCTTAATTTTCTGACATCTGTCAGTTTCTCCTGTATATGTAGTGTCTGGATATTGGCATTTGGTCTCAGAAAATGCAGGTAGATTCACTCACTGCTCCCTTACAGCTCTGCTCCAGAAGAGCTGGTAGTTTTTTTTTGGTTTTTTTTGTTTTTATTTTCACTTGATCCAAGATACACTACTGCTCTCCTGCTGGAATTTGTTGGAATTTGGAAGCTTGTAGCTATATTTTCCTGTCTTTCTGTATGCTTGTCTCCTTCCTTATCTGTGTACTTACTTGTGTATGTGACTGTGAAAGCTTGAGTAGCTCCACTGTACGAAGAGGGACAGTGGTGGTTTCGTGAAATTGCTGGAAATTTTAGTTTCACTCTCAGCAAGAGGTTCCCACCCAGCTGGGGAGGCTGTGCTGGTAACTGCACTGGACTTGTTCCCGTGACCTTGGCTTTGTGGAAGTAAAAACTTAACTCAGCCTTTAAGTGTCATGTATTTAGTTTCCTTGTGGTTTTATACTGTGTTGGGATTTCACCACCATGTGCCCAGCTTTTTAGACTTTTTAGCTCTTTAGAGATAATAGTTTGATTTTTTTTTTTGTTCCATTTCCTGCATGCATTGTTCATAAATCACAGTCAAAGGTCTGGCAATAACTTGCTAATGCAAACATGAGACACATGGTTCTACTCTGCCTAGCTTCCACTTTCATAGTGGTTTTGTATCCAGACTAAGGGATGTATGTCATCATATGGTATGATTCTTGGAGTGTGCTGGGCAGGGCCAGGAGTTGGACTCTGTGATCCTGATGTGTCCCTTCCAATTTAGCGGATTTGATGATATGTGTAGTGATCTGTCCTTCCCACACCAAGTGTCTTTTGCTACTTTTTGTGCTGTTACTGTGCCAGAAAAGGAGAGACTGATTAGAGAGAGCTAAACTCTGCAGCGCTTGGCAGGAAGGTACTTAGGGGCTACAGTGATGCCTCTAAAAGATTAAGTGGATCTTGACAATGCCTATTTTTGAACCTGGGTTATGTTAAAGGCATGTGGCTTATTCCAAAATAATTTTGGAAACTTAGGTTCAGCTTGACAGTGCTCAAACACTTCTGCATTTCTGTGAAGTTGTAGATGAGAGCGCTGTTTTGTACTTGCAATGTTTACCAAGCTTTTCTAACATTATCCTGACTTGTGGTGGCTTTTTTCTTCATTTTCTGTGCTGATGCAGCACTCTTTAGAATGGAATGTAGTATATATAAAATTTTTTTACAGATAATGAAGGAAATTTGCATTTCATAGTGGTATTAGCCATGAAACTTCATTACAAATTTGTCCATTTTATCTTCAGAGAAAAGCCTGACTGAAGCTGTGAAATTTGTGATGTCTTCATGAGCCTTGTATAATTTCTGTAACCAGTGGGCTGGGTTGGAATCGCTCACCTTCTCTATTTCTACCTCCCAAACTCTGCACAGTTTTGGGATTGCTGCTGCTATTTAAACATCCTTGTTTCCCAGCAGCCACAGAACCTAAACATGCCTTGTATGCTTCCAAATCACAACAAATCTCTTGGCTCTTCTATTTTGTTATAGAAAATGGGGTTTGGGGGAGGGGAAGAACCTACCAAAAGAATTCTTTGATTTGCTCACTGTCTGTAATCCATTCCTGGGTTTTGAGGGACAGGGGGCTGTAGAATTGGTTATGGCCAGATGCCGTAGCTAAGAAGAGAAGCACAAAGAATTCCTTCCTGTCATCACTGCTGCCCTGGTATGGCTTCCCAGCAGACTTCCTGGTTTTACTTGGGAAATAGGTTGTTGGCGAGACTGATTTTCTGAAGCAGTGAAATAAATGGCAAACAGCTATGTCATAGGAGTCCTCTTGGCCAGAATGAGCTGTATGGTGTGTGGGGAACTGAATGAATGGTTGTGATAGGAACTGAGAGGCTCTCCAGCTCTTCCTGTGGTAGTCACAAAGTTCTTGCTGTCTGCAGTTGGAGGTGAATCCTTGTACTGTCCTACTTCTTTAACAATTACTGAAATACAGAAGTTGAAATGGGTTGGAGCAATTCCCAGAGGAGGTAACAAGGGCTGGGGTGGGCCCTGGAGCTTCTCCAGTCATGTTTGTCAGATGGAAGTAGCAAAGCCCCCTGGCTGAGCTGGGCTTAGTCAGAAGCCTGGTACTGGGGATCTGTGAGTCATGGTCTAGCTGGTAGCTAAAATCCCATCATAGGGACATCTGATGCAAGTTAGATTTCTTGTGAAAATGCTTCTCCCCTCTCCCTCCATGTCTACTTGTTCCTTCTTTTGTGTGCTGGTGGGAGAATTTCAGTGGTTTCATCTTATCCTGACCAAGAACTTGTCCTGTTCTCTGCTGCTTCTTTGTCCCAGCTGCCTGATCTTGGATGTAAGAGACAAAACAGGGGACGTGCATCCTATGCTGTATTGGAAGGGATTTATGCTCACTTCATTGGGATTGTACTGGATAAAATGCAATGAACTGGCCTGCCTCTTTGATTTTGACCCTCCTGACAGAGGGTCAAAAGACTGATGAATAGCTGTGTAGACCAGGGGTAGAACAAGGGAAGGAAGATAATTATGATGGAATGGTAGGTACAAAACTGGTAGTGTGACAGCACCTGATGATCATGTGGTAGTGAGAAGACTGAAGGCACTGTCCTGAGACTTGCTTTGAGAGCTGATCATACTTTTTTCTTAACAGTAGTGGGGTTTTGATCATTTACAGGAAGAGTAAATGAGTATTTGGAGGCAAGTAAGGAGAAAAGATAGATGGTGGAAAAACTGCAGAGCTAGGGAGGTTGAGTGTAAATTTCTGAAAACCCCTGGGTAATGCAGCTTCTTGACTCTTTGTGGTCATATCACTGTGTTTATGCTAGAGCTACTTTTCAGTGACCCAGAGTCTCACATGCACTTAGTAGCACAATTCCCAGGAAGGTAGGTTGTATCAGATTGTTTTTAAATTGTGTTTCAAATGTTTTAATTGTATCTGTATGAAGTTCTGTTTCTGGACCTTGCTACCTTACATTGTAAGCTGTAAAGATCTTTCTTCTGTGAATCTCCTCTTTCAAACCATATTTATGAAGATATGTAATGGGGGTTTATCTTTTTTCTGTGGCTGACCTGGAATACTTGTGGCAAACTTTGTTATAGGGAGGAGATATGTCAGAATGCTGTGATTTAAAATTAAACAAAGTCACCTACAAGCAGATTAAAGAAAAGAAACAGTATCAATGCTGTGGTTATACTACAAAATAAAATAAAAAACCCCAGAAAACCAAAAAACTCCACCAACCAAAACCAAGCAGCAGTGAGGCTTTATAAAGCTTTGTTCATGCAGCTGCCTTAAACCAGTCCAGTTAAAGGGAACTGCCCATAAATAGAAAAGTTTATATGACAGTGTTAACTGTGAGAATACTACAGTTAGATATTAAATGATTGGCAATGAAGGCATATTCTGTTTGGTTGAGTATAGGTATTACAGAGAATGCTCAAATCTAGGGTAAGTTGAAGTCAGAGTAAGAAAAACTCTTGCACGCTCATGTTTGAGTGAATTACAACTGCCAATCAACTTGCTGTGTTTTGTCCATCTCCTTTATTTATATTGGTGTTTTACCACCCTATAAAGATTTTTTTTTATTTTATTTTAGGGGACCTGTGAACAAGTTTAATGCAACTTGCTTCAATATTAACTTTGGGAAGTTGAAGTGGTTTTTGCCTGGATGTGTTGGCAGGCCTGCAGAGAGGAACAAGGCTTGCTTTTCAGTAGCAAGTTGTTGCTGCTCAATCAGGAAAAGTTAAACTAGTAAGAAAATAACCCTATGATAAAACCTGTTCAGTGTTTGGTAACAGCAGCAAAAGCAAATAGGGTAGTAGGAAAGACAGAACAACATAAGGAACAAACTGATAAATGTGTGCCCTTTGGAGCACTTTGCTTCCTGTGCTAGGGAGACTGGAGGGGTTGTAAAAGCTCATCTGCTAAATGGAGTGAGGGTCTTGAGCACACAGGATGGTACGTGGTGTGTCAGAATCTCTGTCCACTTTGGTGTAAAAACTTTTGAGCAAAGGTGCTTACGTTACATACTCACATACTCTTTGTAGCCGTGATACGTATATATTTGAAATACATGAAAGCAGTGATTGTTTGAATTTAAATTCAAAGGGAAAAAAGGCAACTATTAAAGGCTTCAGCCTTAAAATGTTTCTGTTAATGTGAAATTTTATTGAGCTGCTTGTAAGGTTGTCGCAGGCAATGTCAGACGGCTTCATAACCAGTAGTACAAAATAGGGGGTGTGAAATGAATAGCTGAAAAGCTGATGTTTTCAGACCCATGGATGAGATTGTGCCTTGAAGTTTGCACTTCAAGTTCAAGGTGTGATGCTTCAGTAAGGTGACCAATAATGTTATCACTAGAGTGTGTGCATCTGCTTTCAACCCTTTTAAAATTTGAAATTGTTTTAAAATCAGCTAGGAAACATTTATGTTGTTGACATTAAATATTTATATGGGAATTACTGTGCTGCACCTGTTGCATCACAGTAATTGTGAAGGAGCAGTTGTGGTTTGGGGCTTCATTTGTCTGGCTTAGGAATGTGTATGATTTGCTAGTCAGTCTTGCACAGAAAGACTTTTTAGAATATACTGTACATGTGGCCTCTGTCTCAGCTTCCACATGACTTAGGCTTTAAATCCAACAAACACTTGGCTATGGACAAAAACCATGATGCTGGTGGCAGCAAGTAGCGGAGCTGGTCATTGTGCCACAGTACTTTGAGAGGCACAGATGGAGTTTTTGAGATGGGTACCATGTGATTGCAGGCTAACTTCTGCACAGTGTTTGCTGGATTTTCTCACAAGATTTCTGAGAGTTTTATTGTCATATCTTAGTGGGTGGTGGCATTTGAAGAATAAAAGAATGCAATCCTTCTGTCCAGTGGAGCTTTGGTAATTACTCCTCTGCACACTTGAGCTTAAATAACTGAGCCCAGTGTTTTCCATTTGACCTGGCAGAAGCCTGCAAAGTATACACACAGAAAGCTTGCTGAAAATTTCATGAAAACAAGCGAGGGTGTAAACATGCAATCTTTTGCTGGCTTGCAAAATTGAATCAGTTGCTGCCCCTCAGCTGCTTGCCACTGCCTCTTTCACCACATCTCTGCTGCTGGTGGTTTGTGAGAGCTTTCCTTAGCTAGTGTGGAGTTGAGTGAGGTGCCCATTAACCCAGCTATTGCTCAGCCTCTTCAGACTGGGCTGCTTCCCAGTCTCTGCTTGGGAACCTGGGCAGGTGGCTTGAGATAGATAGGTGCACATTCTGTCCCAAATAAAATACACTATCATTTTCTCTGGTGTTGGATTTCTGCTTATGAGTGTGTGTAGCATTACTGTCAGAGAGACTTGAGGCTTTTTGGTGTTTAGTTGTGTGGGTCTATTCTTCCTTTAGGTAATGGTTCAGTTGTGCCATGTGCTTTGTATCTTTTCCACACTCCTTCCCATGCCCCCTGATACAAGGAAATGCTGTGCTAAACTGAAGGACACTCTGAGAGCTTTAATTTTCACTTCTGTGGCCCTAAGAAAGCAAGTTGATGGTGTTTGTTGCTTTGCTCTTTGTTCTTACGTTTCTCTTTGCTAGTTGGCAGTGCAGTGTGGTGGTTCTGTGTTGCCATAGCTGCTGTGTGATGGTTCCTCTGTAAACTGACCTCAGCCTCAGAGTAGTTTATTAATCTGTTATTTTGCAGGTTCCAGTAGGCTCAATATTTAACAAAGCACATGTTTTTACCTCATTCTTTTTCTTCAGTGCTAATTGGTGAGGGAGGAGAGAAAGAGGGCCATTAATTTCAACAGTTTTAATGATGCACTTCTGCACCTGACAATTGATGAAATGATTTTTTTTTTAATATAGTCTTTGTAGAATGTTGTACCTACCAAAAAATCTGAATGTTGGATTATCTGTTGAAATATGCTCTCTGACCTTGTTGAAGTCTTGACAACCTTAATGACACAATGATCTGCAATTTGTAGCTGTTAAAAGGAGATCAGTGGCAAAAGGTTGTGAATGTTGTGTAAGTTTTTAGCAGTGAGTGTAAATTTAACTATTGGGACAAATTAACAAGCAATATATTAAGTCTATATTAAGTTAACTGGAGGGTTTAAAGAGGATTGAGCAGGAATATGTTTTGTGTTGGTTTTTTCCCTGCTTTTGGAAAAGGAGTCCTTCATGAGAGTAAAGGCTGATACAGTGGCAGCAGTGTAGGTAATTCTAAGATCGTTTTCTGTAGTTTAGAAAATTTTGCACTGTCGGTCTGGCATCATGCAGAAGAAATGGTGTGATGCCTGCCCTCATCAAGCTGGCTGCTCCAGGACTGTGGGCTGGGTGCCTGCACTCGAGCTGGGTGCTCTATGCTAAGTCCTGAACACCCAGTGCAGCCTTCCTGCACTGAGCTGAGTAGGTGTGTTTTGGGTTGATTTTTCTTCTACTTTTTATTTTTTTTTTTCCTTTTTTTGACTCTGATAACAGCAGTGCTATTTCAGAAAGAGGGATATTAGTCCAGGTTTGTCCTCTGACGAGTGGGGAGTTTAACTGGAGATGTTTGTCTTGGACCTGACCAAGGTCCATAGGGAACTGGCTTTGTTTTGTTCTTCTTAGTTTTAGCATGCCTCTAATAGTTTCTTACTGATTTTTAGCTCTCTGAATTAGGAAAAGACAGCCTATTAGGGAGCTCTCTTCAGTATTCTTGTTCAAGGAAGGAATAGGGAAACTTGGAGCTCCTAATGCAGACCTTCTTCAGATCCCTCTTTCCCAGGTGAGCAAAACTTTCCCTCCCCAGCATTGTGTCTGGGAAGTCTAAAGAATTTTGTTAATAGTTCCTGCAGAAAGCAGGGCAGCTCTGCACAATGTTGTCCCTCTTTGTCCTCTGTGTTTTTTTGTTGTGGGAAAGCATGAATAGAATACGTTGTTGTGAGCAGGAAGGGAAGTAGACTGTCTGGGGGGAAGAAATTGATCGCTAATTTTAACAAGAGTGGTTATGTGTATATTTGTGATGCTCAGTGTCTGTTTGGAAATAAATAGCGTGTTCTAAATGGTACAGCTGAAGAGTTAATGTCCTAGAGGGGTCTGATCATCCATGCGTTGCTACAGGATATTAAAATAAGAAAAACCAAACTTTCAGATCTTTGGAGTTGCAATGGAACCCTGCTGACCATGAATGCAGTCATTGGTCAGGATGTGCCCCTCTTGAAATATGCCTGTGATTATATTTAACTGTGATTATGTCCCCTCCTTCTCCTCACCGTGGTAGGAGATAAGAGTTTTAACTTTTGGGATGAAGGTTGTGGTTGTGGTTGCAGCCTAGCTGGTAGAGTGAAGGTCTGAAGACTTGAGCAAGTGAGGAGATGTGCTTGCTCCAGAGTGCCTCTCCAGGCTTCCTGATATGTTTTCCTTCCACTCTGCCCAGCTTGAGGCACACACCAATGCATGGCCCTGAGGAGTCTGCATGGGGAAAGCTGGAAGAGTTTGAAAAGGATCTATGAGAAGATACTTTCTAAGGAAAAACCCTGTGGGATTTGCAAGGAGACTTGGAGATGTTTATGTTCTTGGAGGTACAAACAGATGTTTACAAAATGAGTGGCAGGAAAGTGTACAAGTAAATTATTCATATGCTTGCCTAAAATTCCAAAGCTTTGGATTGTCCTGGCATATGAAGGACAGAGGAATGAGATGTTTTTTGGAAGCAGTGCCTTTTTCTGCAGCACTCCCTGGTGCTGTGGCGTATGCTGAGGGCATAAGCTGAGGGTATGCTGCCCTGGGTGGAGTTGCTTACTTGCAGTTCTTACAGCTGCTTGGCTGCTGGCTCGAGCCCAGTCTGTCCCACTGCAGCAGGGCAAGTGGTTTTGAAAAGAGGGAACTACCAGGACTGCTTGTTGGAGGAGCTGGGGCAGCTCAAGTGCTGGCCCCTCTCCTGTGTTTGGGCTTGCATGCTGTCACTCAGTGCTCAATGCCTGGGCTTCTGCTGAAATACATGTTACACCCCAGCATATCAGCACACAAAGTTGAGCAGTGCATCTGTCATGAATTCACTGGGATTTGTTTTATAAAGGTGACTGTGAATGGGCAGAAACCTTGTTTTGGAAGGTGTGCTCAGCATTTTAAATGAAAAATAAAATGCAGAAGGCTCCTACTTTCCCAGTGGACCTCCTGTCACTCCTCTAAGTTGCTGTAAACAGGTGGCCCAGGATGTTTTGTGAAAAGCAGGTACTGTTTGGATGTGGTTGGGTTTTACAGGTGTGATTATAATGTAAGCAGCACATTTGGAAGATTAATGTGCTCCACAGATTTTTCTCAGTATTTACATTCAAAATATTCCTTTTTTTAAAAGGGAAAGAGGAATGTCAAAAAAGATTAAAATTATGGTGGTTCTTGAAAGGCATTGCAATTTATGTAGCGTTGCTACTATTATTTCTTTTGCAGGCTGAGTCAGTTATTGTGGCAGCCACAGACATGCTGTTTAACGAGACCCATGTGTCAAGTGCCTGAAGCACTGTGTGCTGGAAGGGTTTGTGTTGGAGCTGCCTGTGAGAGCACTGAGAGAATATCTCTGTGTTATCTGTTCTGCAGTGCTCCACTAGCAGCCACACACTCTGTTCCTCTTCCACAGTACTGAGGGCATTTACTGTATTGATAATGTTCTTTTCAGTAGAAAGCTTTATGCTGACATGAACCTGGCTGTGTGAAACGAAGTTTCAGTAGAAATGCTAAAAACTCATTGTTCTCCATCTGAATTAGCTGGCGTGGGTTTCCTGGAAGTAGGGGTTTAAACTAATAACTAGTCTCCATCAAAATGCAACAGGTATTTGAAACATTACTTCAAGTTCCTGCTGCCCCTCTACCATCCTTCTCCTTAGCATCTCCTTAGAAGTTCTTGTTTGCTTGCTGAAGCAAGTATTGTGTGGCCTGCTAATTTAAATCATGTTTGGCAGGCCAGCAAAAAAAGTTGTCAAGGTGTTGTGGTGAAATAAAACATCCTGAACAAAATTATGGGGTGTTAATGCCACAACATGAGAAGCTCTTAACTAGGTGCTCATTACAGCAGTATTATAAAGGGTAGGACTAGACAGGTAGCACAGGAACCTCGAGCAAAGCTGAGCTTCCCCTCTAGGAAAACTCTTGGCTTGCTTGGCTCTCACCTTGGAGAAGGAAGGTGAAGGAGGAACTCTGCATCTCCTTGTTCTGCTCCCATAAGAAGTCCCTTAGATTTGTTTTTTACTCTGCCATAAACCCAAGCCTTTCTCTATGGGCATGTATGGAAGAGTGGAAGTTCAGAGCAGGGCTACCCAAGGCCTACTTGGAACACAGCTGGAAGGAGACAGACTGTGAAATAGAAGCCAGTTTCCTCTTCTCAGAGTCAAGGCATTCAAGGCTCTTGGAAGGCTCCCAGAAGGCAAAGAAGAAATGGAAACCAACCTCATTATAAATTGTCTTGCATAAAGGGGAGTTTTATAATTCAAGGATGTTGCCCTCTGCTCCCATTGTTGTTTGCCTCTGTGAACTTTAATTTTACTCTGAACCCAGTGCTGACTGTATATGCTGGGGCTGTGATAGAAAAGTGATTTTAAGTATTTATGAGCTCACCTCCAGATGAATGGGTGCAGTTATCTGAGTTTTTCCTCCTCTTTTTTTTCCCTTTCCTCCTACCTGTAGGTGCTTTTTTGCTTTCCTATCCCATGCTGTGTGGACTGAGCTACAGATGAGTAGTGTTTCACATGTGAGCTGTGGCATTCAGACCTACTCTTCAACAAGGGCTGGATTGTCATCCAAGCTCCAGTCCTTGTGAAAACTGTTAGAGCAAGCTTGTCATGTGTTGAGTGTAGCCTTGTTCTTCATGCCTTGTAATACATGGGCAAGCATAAAAAGACATGATTTCTACTTACTAGGCTTTTAGTTAGGCTTCCCTCTACTTCTGCCTTCCCACAGTAGGTTCGGCTGGTCTTTTTTATCATTCATGATAAGAAGCCTAGGCACCCAGCCAGCTGCTGTGCAACTATAATAGGGCCAGTGGCATGTACAAAATTTGATTACTGCTGTCAACACCAGAGAGAATAGAAGAGAGCACGTACTCCAGTCAGAGAGCTACTAAATAAATGGCCTGTAGAATTCAGTAGTAGCAGAAATAAGACCATCTTCCTCCTAATGAATGATGTGGTTTATGGGTAGATAGTATGCTAGTATGTTGAGTGCTGGAGTTAGGTAAATTTTTTTAAAAAAAAAAGTTTTCCTTTACCTTATTCAAGGATTACTTTGACCAGAAATTTCAATTTCTCTTCTGCTTTTCTTCTCTTGTGGTTAGTGTATAGATTTCACACCCAATACTTCAGATATTCATAGAGGCCATGGTTTCACTTTTAAAATTTAGCTTAACAATATTCCTGCCATCCTTAAGCTAACTTTGCAGATAGGTCCTGATATGAAAGTATTTCATGCTAATAATTCTATCTCCATTTAGGCAAGGGATGTTTGTTTTTTAATTTAAACATAGTGCAACAACCCCCACCTCCCTCCCCTTAAGTTAATAAATATTCTCAGTGTATGTTCTTATTGAAATGTTGGATTTTTGAGGTAAAACCTGCTGTTAGATAAAAGTGGTTTCTCTGATGTTCGTGGGGAAGCTGCTGATGGTAGGCAGAGCTTGAGAGCTGAGCTTCTCTGGAAGCTCTGGTGCATGAATGATTTACTCAGCTTGGCTAATAGCTTCACACTGAATGAAGTTCAAGGGACTGATGGAGTCAGACTGGTGTTTCTCTAACTGCAATCACCTTCTCATTTGAGAAGTGTTGTCACAAACTAGCTGACTTGTGGAACTTGTGCTTATTCTTCAGTCTTGCCAAGTGTGGGTGGGCCTTATCTTGGAGTGGCAGGGACTAAGGTGAGGTATTGGATACACAGGAGAGCATTCCTAAGGAATTCAGACCAGTCTCATCAAAACTTGGAAAAAGGAACACGTGGTGCTGTTGGTAAGAGTTCTGGCATATGTGCAGGTCTGTCTGTTAATGCTCATAATTTGCTTGGTGGAGTTGGCAGCGTCTTTTTGTTTTGTGCTTGGCACAGTAAGGTTTGTATTTGTATTTACAAAACACATCCTTGTTTGTTTCTAAAATAGAAATCCTAGCTTTAAAACTTTTATTACCTTTCCACTTTGCTCTTGTTTGCATGGTTCACAGAAATGTTTGGATATAAATGTCTGATTTAGCACCCTGAATGTATGGCTGTCTTTATGCATGGAAACAAAACTCCTTTTGTGTGAAGCCTTTCAGCCTTCAACTTTGAGGAATTCTTGAATTTGGGGGAAAAAACATCCAATCCACAAATTTAAGTGGATTAAAATTAAGACCAACTTCTGGCCCACAAAAATTTAATGAAAAATCTGATCTTGATTTCTCCCTCCTTCCTTCTTCTGAATAGTGTCTGGGGTGTGATACAGTAAAATGTCCTGACTGGATATCAATGAGAGAGGAGAGCTGTATCTAGAACGTTTGTCTTATAGCATGATGCAATGAGACAGGAAGACAAATCAAACAGCCTCTGTCCTTCTGCTTTTGAAATAAATTCTGTGGTTTAGAATGCTCCACTGTAGTCATAGTGCTTATTCTTACGTGTTATAGTTAATCTCTTCTTGCATTACTTTGTGACTGTTGGAATTCTGTACAGTTCAGTATCCAAGTGTGGAATATAGAGTGTCTTTCATAATTACAGTATTTGGAGTTATCTTAATTTGATTATAAAGTTGGCAACAGGCTTTTGAAGACAGAGGGATTAAATTTGCTTTTTGTACTGGTGGTAAGCACAGTTTAAAGGCCCACTTGAAAATAGCTCTGATCCTATCATAGCCTTGCATTACCAAATTTCTGTTTTACTGTTCCTTGCTCTGCCTTGTTTGGAATTACTGTACACTGGAGAGGGCATGCCTAATCAGAGTTTGTAATTTTTGACTTGGAGGTTTATTTGTACAACTTCCTTTTTATCCTGTAATCTTATGTTTAAAATTCCTCATGTTTTTTTGAAAGGCCATTGAAAGATGTGGATGCTTATTTTGAAGAGTTGTTCTGGTTTTATGTTCTGTTGAATGTGTGAAAAAAGTGTTATAGTGATACTGCAAACTTTTTACAGAACAAATACTGAAGATATTTACTGTTTTTAAAATGAGTATGGTATTTGATTTGAAGAGAAAAGGAAAATTACCATCAGCTTTCCTATTTTTCAGTTTGTAGAATTTAACTTGCCAGTTCTCTGAAAGCTGGAGTGTCTTCCTGCTTTCATAAGGAGTAGCAAAGCAGCGTATTTATCTGATTTTGAAGAGAAAAGAATGAAGTCTGTTACTTGCTGACATGCAGCCTTTTTAAAGGTTTGTTTCCTGACTGGTTTTGTCAGTCAGTGTGTGGCTGAATGTGTCAAACCCTCTGAGGAAAACCAGCGCTGCCCTCCCCCTTGAATCCCAGCATGCAGTTCTTGCGTGGGTATTAGCGTGTACTTCCTCTGCATCTTCACTTTCCTGTTATTCAAAGAGTGAGCTTGCTCATGATCGTTCAAGCAGCCAAAAAAGTTATGTGGGAAAAGCACCAGGCTGCTGCACCTCGGCAGAGCGGCCGGCAGACCTGCTGCGCTCCGCTGGGTGAGTAGTGTGTTCTGAAGGCTGGGGTAGGTGAAGGGGTCCAGCCGTGTGGGTCTGTTTTTATCTTCTACACCTGATGAAAGCTGCTTTTCTCAACTCTGCAAAAGTTTATTTACTCTAGCAGAGCAGGTCGTGGGAGGCATGGCAGGAAAAAGAGCGTTTTCTGTGGTGCTGCTCCATTGCAGGTGTTGCGTGAGCTTTGGCTGCGTCACACCTGCAGCTGCAAGATCCTCTTGGTAATGCTTGTGTTGTGGGCTTCCCTTTTATCTATAACAGTAACTCGTTTGTGGCAGAGATTTTAGTGTTGTTCGGTCTGATTGAAAGTCTTAATGTCCTCAATTTTCTTAAACTATGCATTAAGTTGTGGTGATTTCAGCATTTGCTTGTTTTGATTCTTTACAGTTCTGCCTGGTGTGCCTTCTGGTACTTGTGAATGTATAAACTTACAGCAGCTCCTTGACATCCCACAAGTTTTTTCTCCTCATTTTGGTGGTATCTCAAGAGAGGAGTATTTCCTGTAATTTGGAAAGAATGTTTTGTGGAGGGATGCTTTGGAAAAAGGGAAATTTGGGATATTATTCTTACCTCTTTCTTTTGCCATCTTTCATACCTATTCGGATTGAAATTTCATGGATTGTCTCTTCTGTTTTTTGACTGGGGCCAAATAACACAGATTGGCAAGGAAAAGACAATTTGATCATTCCTAATACTTGTGAATATGCTATGTAGATACAGTTAGTGACAGATGGGAACAGTTTATTTTGTGAATTGGTGTCAGAACTTTGTGAAAGCAGAACCTGTTGATCAATAAAGAATTTGGTCCACTTGACTTTTCATGTGGGTTTTTTGTTACAAAGCTGGAGTCTGAATATGGCTTTTTAGAAAGAGAAACTAAAATCCTCTAAAGATGTATCAGTGTAATGGCTAACTTCAGAATAAAATGATGGGCTGGGACTCTAATTCCATGTATGTTTGCTTCTAGAACAATGAGGTGGATTTGGATATATGCCAGTTTAGCTGAGAACAGAAACTTTTCCTTTGTGGCTCAGTCCAGGCTTCCTTAAGAAACTGACAAAAATGTCACGAAAACTCACATTACTGAGTGGAGTTCCTTTTGACGCTGGAGAGGTCTGTAAATTATAGGTTGGAGAGATCTAGTGTTCTTCAAAATCTGCACATATTCAGCCCTCAGATGTGAGACAGCTGCAGTTGATCACTCTTGGAGGGTTTAGCAGCAGGAAAAAATCAATCTGCTTGGTTTTTAACCTGGGCTGCTGTTCATGGTTGTTTGTTCTGGCTCTGCTTCTATCGGTGTAGGGTTTTTTTTTACTATTTCTTGGATTTTTTTCCCCTTTCTTCTTTTTTTGTTATATTTCAAGAAGAGCATAAACTGGGGACAGGAGCTACAAGCAGCTATGTAGTTAACTGATGAGCCCTGCAGCTGTGAAGCCTCTGAAATGTTCATTTGTGGGATTGGGGCGGGAGGGGCGGTCAGTCTTTCTGAGGTTTTCTGTCTTAATCCTTCAGGTATTTTTAATGTGTAAGTGCCAGTACATACACTTAATATTAGGTGATGTTTGTGTGTCTATGGATGATTTCTCTGGCGCTTGCTCCAGGTGGCTAGACTAAGGTGGAAATCTAGTTGAGTAGCAGCTATGTGCTTTCTCAGATGCTTTATATGATCGAGCACAGTGTTTAGGGATTGTTTCTTAAAGCCTGTTTAAAACTGAGTTAAGACCCATCAGTTTTTAGAAGAACATAGATCATGGCTGGTATGTTGCAGTTATTTTTCTTAATCAAACAATAGGATTTTTTCAGGAAATTTGTTTAATTGTAATCTTGGTAACTGTTCGTAAAGTGTAGCACTGTAGATTTGCTTTCCAGAAGAGTAATAGTCTCACATTCCTTGTCATCCTCTCATTTTTTTTTAAAACCTTGTCTTTGGAGACTGAGGGAGTTGTGGCTTTGGATACTTCTTAGTGTGTTGAAAGTACACATGAGAGGGAAAAAAATCTGAAAAAAGCTAGAAGGTAAGAGGCATGGAAGGGAAAATGAGGAAAAAACCTGAAGGTAAAATTAATTATCGGTGGGGGAGTGTGTGTGGGTATGTGCATGCTATGGTGGAGAGGCCATTCGCTGAGAGGACAGGATTTTTAATGATGCAGTACTGGAAGTACTCAAGGAAAAAAATGGGTGGAGAAGTTGGAAGGGGTGTGTACATAATTGTTTCTTCATGTCCCTTTTCACAGAAATCTAGAATATAAATAACAGGGACACATTGCAGTCAGCAGAGGTGTGGCTTTGGCTTTTTTGGTTGTATGCTTGCTGTGAGAATTGGCAGGGACTGGAAGAAGGGAGCTTGAAGCTCATATCTGATAAAGTATCTGATTGTAAATGAATTAGTTTGGGTGAAACCAAAATGGATAAGACTAACTTCTATGCTCTGAAGCCTAAACAACACAACTAAGTTTTGTCAGAGATTAATTTATGATCTAAAACTAAATAATTCAGCTCATCTGCTGGGATGCACTTCTTTATAACAGTGTAATCTCTCAATAACCTTTTAAACTCATGTTGGTGATAGGTGCTGGGAGTGTGGTGGCACTGGTAGGCTACTGGTGCCTAATTGGAACCAAAGCTCACTCTTTATCTAAGAGGAGAAAAAAAGACAGGATCTTGTGCTTTCTTTGCCTGTCCCAGCAAAAGGGCTTTCTTCATTGCTGTGCCACTCTTTGGGAGATAATTTATGTTCTTCTAGTAAAATTTCTGAAACTGTTCCAGGAAAATGATTGGGCTGTATTTTGTGTTTACATATACATACTCTACTGTTATAGCATTATTTGATGTGATTATTTAATAAAATTTTTTTTTCACCTCAACTGCTTCATTACCCAGATGGAAATCACCTTGTCAGTGGAGAGGAGACTATTTAACCTACGTTACAGAGGCAGAAGATGATGCTGGTTCTGTGAAATCTTCCAAAAGGGGTTGCCTTGTGGAACTTACTCTGTGAAATGTTAACTCCTGAAGCCAGTAAAGCACTCTGCAGTAATTGAATAATCTATGTTAGCATTTTAGCATTATGCGACTAGATATTGTTTTGTTATTTTATTCATACAGTTGTCAACAGAAGCAAGAGATCGAGTTACATTTTGCTGCATGAATTAATTGTGCAGCCACTATCCCAGTGATTGAAATGTTACTTTTCAATAGCAGTAGAAGGCAATGACATGACTGAGGTATTTTGCAAACAGATAGTTTGAGAGCATATCTTCTGAAACTCTGCATTTAGCTTCTGTTACCATTTCTGTCTCTGGAAATCTCAGATACACTAGCCTATATATGATAAGCTTTCTTTCAGGTGGGAAGGTATTTGTGTTCCCACAAGATATATGAGCTGATAACAGCTTGAAATTAGAGACCACACACAAGCTGTTACAATAGTCTAAATAATATTTATGGTGTTGTTCATATTACTGTAAACTCTGGTCTTGTTAGTTGTTTAGTAGAGCTGTGTTGGACCTCAAATCTGATTTCAAACAACTCTAGCTTTTGAACGCTTGAGAATGGTATAGTTCCTTTTTGGCAGCAGGTGATGAAGTATGTATTCTGAAATGCAGCATAGTTGTAAATAGAAACAGGTTTACATAGTAATTACATCTCGTTGCCTTTTGGGTCCTCAAGTGTAGTTATTTTCAAGATCTGAAGGACTTAAAAAAAACTCTTATGTATATTAAACTCTTAAATGCACATAGGTACTGAAAAAGTGGAAAATCTTTTCTGTAAATCTGAAAATCTCTTTTTCTGTAAGTTCTGAGACTCTCTCCTGCAGAGAGTCCCCTTTTTAAGCTGTAGGGGGGGAGTGTTTCTCTGCCGGGCGCAGTCTGTGGGACAGAGCGGTGTCCGGGACCCAGCTCTGCCGGGCGGGGATCCGCGCTGCCCCGAGCGGCGAGCTGCCGAGCTGCTTCGCTTCGCTCTTCTCACTGAAACATCGCGACCCTTAACTTGAGGGCTCCATCTGCTTCCTGCCCTGGTCCCTGATGAATAGGGCAGGAATTGGCAGCAGTGTGGTCGGCTATGTGACCTCATTTGTGTGGCGTCTGGGTGGAGCGCGCCCTAATCTTCGCCAAGCGAGCAGCTGAGAAAGCGAATTGCGGTAATTCCCTGGCTGATCCTTCCAGCGGCTGGAACCCGGGCTTGTGCTCCAAGGCAAGGAGATGCCTTCACTCCGACACTTGTTACGTGCGGAGATGAATTTCTGTCCAAGCGCTCAGAAAAGCAGCAAATGGTTGGAGGGTTCTCTGCAGAAATCGGGAGATGTGCAGGGTGACAGCCCGCAGCTTTGCCTTCGTGTCTGCCCCAGTCAAAGCTGTCACACGAGTGTGCACTCGCAGCCCTTGCTAATAATGGACAGCAGAGCATTCCCGATCCCTTGGGCAGATGGAAGCAAAACGGTTCTATCTGTCTTGCTGGATTTTACTGCAGTGTGGATTTTGTACTGTGGTTATGACATATCTCCTCTTTACTGAGATACAGTGCTGCTCAGGGTTAACTGTCCTGGGTCAGATTAATTCGAAATTAAGGCCTGTGATATGATATGCCAGTTTGGAGTATTGGAGTTCTATCCCTGCCCATTCCCTCTTGTGCTGGTGGCTGGTTCTAGCCCAGTGGTTTTCCGAGGTTGCCCCGAGCTGTCCCCCATCATCACGGCTTCAGGACTGCCTGCCCTGGATTGAAAGAAAGCATCCTGCTTGGCTTTATGAGCTGCTGAAGTGCAGCCTTTAATACTGTTTCTCTTTATCTCAGCTACACTTTTTACCCTGATAAAATTGTACAGCTCAATCATTTTAAGCTTCAGATTATTTCAAAAGGTTCTTAGCTGGTTTAATACCTTGTAATGCAAAATATTTTTAAAGCAATTTGTAAAACATTCTGTGCAGACCATAGAAATTAACTTTTACTCCCAGCTCAGCTATAGTAAAATCAATATTTACTTGGCTTGTGTGACCAGAGTTGCCTTATATAAAAGGAAGCTGTTTTCACTGATGCTTTCTTTTAAGGTAGCTAAGAGATAGTAACGACTTTACTTTCTGTAAGCAGAATAATAGATCCCCTCTAAAGCTACCTTTTCCTCGCCTTACACAGATTCTTTTGCCAAATTTCTCAGGTGCACCCCTTTCTAAAAGGTTAGTTGCCATTTCTCCACTTCTAATGAAGAAAGGAATTAATATGATTGGTTTAGTTGCTGCAAATAAAAATGTAAACTTGGAATTGAATATTTGAAAGCTAATCTGTATTACTAAATAACATCCAGTTTTCTTTTCTGATTTTCTATAATGTAGGTTTTGCATTTTATTTTTTTACCAAACAATTTGCTACTAATCCTTGTTGTAGTTTTCCTTTCAGTGAATAAGTTGTAAGCTTTAGCTTGCTAATGACAATTTGAGATTGAAGGATAATACACTGGGATTCTTAGCCTGGTGTACATGAAAGCCATGAAACTCTGTCACCTGATGTCTTACCATCGTTTCGATACCTGTTGCCATAAAATCTCATGCAAGCATTCCTTATCTACAAGCAGTAACTGCAGTAGCTTGAAAAAAAGTTCAAAGTGTGGGTTACACAGATAACTTTCCTGTGGGAACATGCCTCAACCTTTCGTTTTGTAGTCTTGGGTGCAGGTAGTCTCCCACAATGTTTAAGCTCATTTCTCATTAATTAAAGTGAGAGAAAATATAGTTGGTGAACTTGAGTATCAAATGGTGATGTACTGATGGTGTACTTTGCTGTATTAAGCGAGCAGTAAATGTGCTGTACAGTAAATGGAACCAAGTATTTTATCCTTTCAGTTTTAAATCTGTGAACAGAGCTGATTAGACAGAAGTTGTTAGCAGAAAGAGTTGCAAGTCCTAATGCCTAAGACAGAATTAAACCAATCACAGTGTGCCTCTTGTGTTTTCAGTTGATTTTGATGCAGTTTCATTCCTGTCTCTAATATGGTTATGTGGTATATTCTTGAAAATATTCAAACTGTCAGCTTTTCCCACTGCTGTGCACAGTGCCAGCCTTCTGTTGGAGGTGCTTTTTAACTTAAGTAATTTATCTGCCTGTCAATAAGGGGGAAAAAAGTGCTTATTTTAATCAAATTTTCTTTTTAGGTTTGCATCTGTATGAGAAACCAAGGTATTGCTGATAATTCAAGATGTTAACTTTCCAAGATATTGGTTTACAATGGATTAATATCTGAAAACAGTGCTATTTAACTCATTATTAAGATCAAATGGTTTGAGTTATAGTGAGCAATACTATAACAGACTATGTTGTATATGGAGCATTCACCTTGCTTCTCTGGGGTTTTTTTTTAGTGTATTTGGTTGTTTGGGCTTTTTTGCTGTATCTTCTATTGTTCTTGTTAAAGTAATAAAAATAGCTCTAAGAATTTGTCCTCAGGAACTGAGCTGGGAATTATTTTATGGCCAGGTAAACTAGCTTGCTATCTTACTGGACATTCTTCTCTGAGCTAAGGGGAAAGATTTTTCTGTATAAATTGCTGTCAGTGTGTCTTCTTGTAGTTAATATTGTCTTTGGCTCTGCATAACAAGTTTGCTGTTCAGCCCCTGTGTTGGGTTAACTTTGGTAGCTGCCAAATGCCCACCCAACTGTGTCCTCACCCTTGTCTCATTTGGACAGGGGGAGAAAAATAAGCGTGAAAGCTCATGGGGTGAAATAGGGGTAGGGATATCACTTGCCAGTTTGAACTGTGGGCAAAATAGGCTTGATTGTGGGGAATTTTTTTAAACTTACTAACAATTAGAATAGCATAGATTGAAACAAAGAGGAAAAACGAAAAGACCTTCTACCTACCTGTCTCCATCTTCCCAGATTCAATTTCACTCTTTAATTCCCAGATCCTTGCCACCCTCCCCCAATGGGAATGAAGAAGTCTGTTTATTTAAATTATATCTTCAGCTGGAATGTTTTTTGAGAGAAAAGCTGGATTTTCTTAGCAGACACATGTGGTCAACTCTCAGCAAGAGTATGAGCTTAAAACTCTTTGGTCCAAAAATTTTCAGATGGTAAAGGTGGACTTTTGGTCTGAAACAAACTTAAATATATTTGAAAATAATTCATAGTTTGGTTTAGCAAATATGCTGATGCTTGTGGGAGCAGGGTTTGGCTGACAGTGTGTCCTTGTGCCTTTCTTTATCATGTGTGACTCTCAAACCTACACCAATGAAACCCATGTTTGAGGCATGCAGACTTGCACTGCGTACTTGGCGGCATCTTGGAGGTGGTCCTGGTCAGCTGCTAAGCCTGTGCAGTGTTCCACTGCTTGTCTGTGAGCCCTGCTCCTGCTTCTGATGGCATCAGCTGAAGGAACCTGCAGGAGCAGTGAGGCTGGGCCACAGCCAGCATCAGCAGGAGTAGTGGATGGTTTCTAGCCCCTTTTGCTGAAGTCCTGGCACAGTGTTTCTTATTCCTGCATGCTGCCCTGTCTCCAGTCCTCTCTGCAGGCTTGGTGTAGCTGTCACCCTCCAGAGGGACAGAGGGCGAGTCAGATCTCAGTGACAACGTGTATATTCCAACAGCCTTGTCCTGCTCAATATCCTTGAGCATGATACACAGCAGAGTTGTATCAAGTAAATAATTAGCTACTGTTCTGACAGTGTGAATGTGCTCTTTTTCTCTAAGATGGGAGACAATTGGACTAGCCAAAAAAATTTACTCTAGCCATTGAACATAATATCCCGGAAAATACAGCCCTACCAGATCCAAACAGAACCAAACGTACCTGTGTATACAAATTATTAGTGCCTGAAGGAATTAGGAAAATAAATGCTCTTCATCAGTTCAGTAGTTCAGCATGCAGTCATGCCAGGTCCATCGCTTCTTGTTCAATTCAAAATTGGATGTGACACTATGAATAAACCTGTATCCATCTTATTTTTCATAGTGTAGTCTAGGGAAGCAGAGCAAAGTTGATGCTAGAGTTGGTGGAAGTTCCTGGAAAATGGTCCAAACAGCAACAGGTCTTGGAGAAATGCTCCACTGGCTTAGCACTAGCTCCTGAAGACTCGTGAGACAGATAGTGTCTGATTCTCTTGTTCTGTTACTAACTACTTTGCAGTGGAAGAGTACTATCTCATGTCTAATAAATCAGAAGGTTTTCCTTGTTTCTGTCTTTGCATATTCATTCTCCTGTTGTGCTCTTATGCCAGTGTAAGTGAATTATTGAGCCTTCACCTTTGCAAGAAACAAAATGTGTAGTTAAGAAAATTCCAAACCAGTATCTTATGTTGTCAAAGGAACTGTTTTTTGGGGGGGAGGAAATCTCTCTGATATACGTGACGTGGTGTGTGTTTTTTAACTTTGCACATTATGATTTTACTGCTGCTGTGGTGGTTTTTTTGTGTGACCTTCAGCTTTTCTCCTTTCGTTATGCCTAATTACCTCTTTGAAGTTATTTGATCAATATCTTCCATTTCTCAGGCTTGTTTTATTTTTCCTGATCTTCTTACAATATAACACTTCTGCATTTTCGTCTTAACTCTTAAGGTTTTGTCTTAACTGTTACCTTGACTGAGGGGAATTTTTTTAACTTACTGACAATTAGAATAGCATAGAGTGAAACAGAGGAAAAATGAAAACACCTATCTACCTGTCTCCATCTTCCCAGACTCAATTTCATTTCTGTCTGCATCTTCGTCTTTCCCAAATTCTTTTCCGCTGTCCTGTGGTTTGTGTCATAATTGATACAATAAATACAAACACTCATGTTTCATCCTTGAGTACTCTTAGTCTTTGATAATTCTTCCTTTTCTCCCAAGAATGAGTGTCCTTACATACTGCTTTCTTACATGGCTTCTTCTAATATGCTAGAATTAGAATACAAAAGGTAAAAATTCAAGCTTTTCTTGAAGATTTCCATGTGTTTTTTTTCTATAATATTCATGTCTAAGAGCTGAAGTTGTTACAACTGAGCAGCTGGAGTTCTGTGTCATCTTCTAATGCTCCCTTACTGAGTCCAAATTTCATTCTGCTTTGGAAGGATTAGAAGGTTGGGAGTCAGTATTAATTGCTTTTCCTTTTTGCAGCCACATACAGACTTGAGAAATAACAGTGAAGCATTGTGACATGAGTAGAAAGAGTTGGAACAATGTGACAAGACTCAAGTTTCTGAGCTTTTATTTGTTTAGTTTTTAGCAAGCTGTTGATTTTATTATATACTTACCTCTGCAGGGCAGACAAGTCTGTCTTGTATGTAGAAGGTTATAATTAAATGCACAAAAATTGAAATAAGCACAAAAGGTTGCTAAGCCATCTCTTAACTATGCTACTTCTTTTGAGAGCAAAGATCTTCACATACATTGCTTTTTTCTCCTAGCCTCTTTAGAAGTCCGTTCTGATTCTTCCTTTGCACTTTTCCCCTTTCACTCAGTTTTCAATTGTCATTTACAAAATTCGAGGCTTCTGTTTCTGAATAAACTGAAATCTGCAAATGCCACTTTGTGAAGGTGGTTGTGCTAGTTCATAGGTGGACTGAAAAGATGCTGCAGGATAAAGCATGTCTGTATTGCCTTTTAAGCAGTCCCAGAGCTCTTCTTAGCCGGACTGTGTAACTTTGAGGGGGGATCACAGCAGTGTTTAGTAGAAACATTCTAAGAAGAAAAAGAAGATTGTGTATCTTCTGGCCACTTGAGTTCCTTGTCAATGTGACTTCATTTCCAAACCTGTTGGACAGTGATGATGTCTTTTGTGCTGTTAGAGCAAGTAGCAGGCAGGTAGGTGACTGACATTTAGGATGCATTTGGTTCTGCTACACCAGCTTGCAAATGCGTGTACAGCTGCAGGAATTCTTTTCTCTCTCCCTTTGTGGTAGGCTTCATGAATACTTGGGTTTTGTGAAGGGTCATTCTTCTGCCACAGGTTGCTTGTGTGTCAGTGGTGGACAGCCTGAAAAAAGAACACTGTACTGCAGCTTGTTCCATGATCTTCAGTGTGCATTACTACTGTTTCCCCCTTCCTTGCTTCTTTGCAGCTTAAAAAGTTTTATTTCTATTTTTGTGCCACGGCTTTGCTATTGTGTTCTGGACAGGAAAATATTCTAAGTTTTAAAGAGTTGCCTTAATGTAGCAATACTATGGAAAATTTGAAGTGGTAGTTGCCATCAGTGAAATTAGATAGAGATCTTCAGAAATGAAAGTCTAATCTGTATTATGTGAATTAAGCTTCTTATGTCATTGTGTTGGGGACAAAAATGGTGTTTGGGGTGTTTTTTTTTTTTAAAAAAAGTGTTTTTGTGATTTAGTTTTTAGGACTGTTGTCCAAAGGAATGAACAGCTGTATGAAAATCTTGTAATAACTTTAATATTAAAGCTGTTAAAGGTTTTCAACTGTATTTATATTACAGTGATTTAAGATGGTATGTTAAAGTGGGACGACATAAAAACTGTAGCAAATTTCATCAATCACATTGCTTTTGGTTTTACGTTGTGTGATGCAAGTAAAACTGAGAAATACTGAAGTTATTTGTGGTAGTTAGCAATGCAGAGTGTTGAAGGTAAACTTTTTTGCTTTTTAATTTGTAGATATTAATTTTAAAAATTGAGTTAAAAGTACTTTCTAGAAGCATTCCCCATGTTTTCCCCAAATCAAGTTTATAGTACGCATAGCTAAAGATTCAAAGGCAAGTCATATGACGACAGCAGCATCTTTAGAAGATGACCTTGTGATTTGTTCTGTTTATTTGACCCTCTTCATACCACCTGCTCTTTCTGTGAAGGTAATGTTATTGTTTCAGAAATAAGAATCTCTCTTTTACTACCTTCATAGAGGTGTTTAATGAATCTGTATAACCTGAAGAGTGTGGAATGGGTTGTGGGATTTTTTTTTGCCACTGAACTTTATAGTTTGTGGTAAATTAAATGTATCTTTTTATTGAGACTTTGAAATTCTTGCAAATGTATATGAAGTTAATTTGTTGTAGCAGCTTTCTCACTCAGAAGTGCAAAAACATGTTAAATAGAAAACAGGCTTTTCTTAACCCCTTTGGGGAACCACATGAGTTTTTATTTTCTTTTGTAGAGAGCCAGCCATTTTTTATGCTTCTGGGAGCACATCTTTGCATTACCCCATCTCTTTTCTCTCCCTCGTTTGACCCTTTACTCTGAGCAGTAGCACATCAATGAAGACCCTTCACAAGCTGCTCAAATGTGTTGGAGCAGTTGGGCTTTGCATCACCAGATACTGGTGATTGATCTGGTACTTGGGAGTTTTTGCATGGGTAGGTCTGACAGAAAAAATGTGTGCCTGGCTCTTTGGAGAGCTGGGCATGTGCAGAGAAGGTGCTGAGAGGTAACTTCAGACTGGGATGTTGTACTGAACCCCAGCTTTAAGCACAGCTCTTGTTCTAGCTATGCTTATGGCATGCATTTTGGGAGATTGGGAAGTACTTGTTCAGTAAAACTGTAGCTACAAATATTTTTTGGCACTACTTGCAAATAGTTCTTCTTTCTGGGGGTGGGGTGAGGGTGGGAGTGTGAAAGCCTTAGAAGAATTTCCCCCTTGCATTATGTGACCCAGCAATGGTGATCTTGGCCTTTTTTGGGGTGGGGATTAAGGACTGGTCTCAGTCTACTATGACACTGGAAAGATGCAAGTATTTTTATTGATTAAATAGTACCAGACCAAGTGTTCTGAGTTTCAAGATAAATTGAGGAAATGATTGTTTTGTATTGAATCAAATGCTTTTGTCTGCTGTAGAGGCTGTACTTGGTATTTTGGTTTGCTCTATATCCTGCCTTCTCTTGGTGGCAAAGAGCTGATCTGCCGTGCAGCTGTTATCATTTCCTCATCATTGGCTGTAGTGGTGTCCACAGGTAGATAATGTGTGCTTGTGCTTCTTCCATAAGCCGGTCTTCAATGGTGCTTCCTCTAAAATACCATATTTTCACATTCTGGTTTGCAGTTGAGGGATCTCTTCAGCCATAAATTATCTGTCTTTTTGTGGACTCTTAATTCCATAAGCTTGTCTTGGCTTTTTTTAGCCAGTTTATACTAGTGCTCTTGTTTTTCTTGTTTCACTGGTGGTTATCATCATTTTGGTCCTCAGGCTAGCAACATTCAGGCTGCAAGCTCCATCCTTGCTGAGGCATAGACACCACCTGTCTGCTGCAGGGACACTGACCTTTGGCAGAGGGCAAAAAAAGTGAATTGTGAGCCTGCTTGTTCCCTGACTCTTTAGCACTGGGAAGGCATGCAAAAGAACCCTCTTGGAAAAAGCACCCAGGACAGGATTATACCTGTGAGTGTGACTGATTTACTGGAATAGTTGCCAGAGGCAGCAGTACTAATATGACATATAATTATCTGCTTTCATTAGATGATCTTTTTTTTGTTGTTTAGCCAGTTTCTACAAAGGTAAGGGTGATGTGTCTATTCCAAATTGTACACAAACCCGCTTGATTTGTTAGAGTGACAGAAATCAAACTCTCTATTTGCACAGGCTCTATCACAGTTCTCTTCAAAGCTTGTCAGTAAATAATAAAGCATGGGGAATGGGATGTGTACATGTCATCCTTTGCCTAAACAATGGGCAGCTGAAAGCCTGTGGTTCTGCCAAAGGCTTGGTAGGCTTTGAGCTTTGGTTGGTCTCCTTTTGACTGCTCTCTTGCTGTATTTTCATTGAATTATACAACAGTTGGGGTTGGAAGGAGCCTTAAAGACCTTCCAGTTCCAAACTCCCTGTCATGGGCAGGGACAGAGGCTGCTCAAAGCCCTATCTAATCTGGCTGGCAATGCTTTCAGGGATGGGGCATCTACAGCTTCTCTGGGCAATGTGTTCTAGTGCCTCAGCACCCTCATAGCAAAGAATTGCTTTCTTATAGGTAATCTAAATATATTCTTTTCAAACATTTACTCCTTGACCTGTCAATGTATTTCTGGATAGTCTCGCTCCCCATTTTTCTTGTAGCTCCCCTTTAAGTACTGGAAGGCTGCTCTTCTCCAGCTGAACAACCCTGACTGAGCCTGTCTTCGTGGGAGAGGTTTTCCAGCCCTCAGATCATCTTTGTGGCCTCCTCTGGATCTGCTCCCACAGGTCCTTGTCCTCCCTGTGCTGGGGGCCCCAGAGCTGGAAGCTGTACTCCAGGTGGAGTCTTATGAAAGCAGAGTGTCTTCTCCAGTTTTTCTCACACTATTGGGAATGGTATATCTTTAGGGATCTTTCTATGTTGAAGTAGGTAATATTCATATTACCCAATAATGGGCTCACACTGGTGGTCAGTGCTTGCTTGATTGCATAAATACCTGGTTTAATGTGTTCCAGATATTTGTTCTGCAGTTGCCAAGCAGAATTTATGTACTTTCAGAGCAGTTAATCAGGAGGGGGTTCAGCTTTGGGGACTAATTAATGACTAAGCCAGGGAAGGAAATGAGAGTTTAATTAGGATATAGGATTAGCAGTGCCTCAACTTACTGCTGTTCTGATCAAATGACAAAAATCGTATGTTTGCCAAAAGCCATAAGAAGGGACCATTCATAATACTTTACTCCAATTTCTCTTGTTTTTTTTTCTCCATTAAGATGTCTCACTAAAAACACAAAGTGGCTAAGGCACCTTTATGACTGTTTCTTCTTAGCTCTAGAGGAAGAACAGTAATTTTGTCATGAGCAAAATGCTCAAAGGTTTGCTTAGCATTTCAGTTTCTGCACAAAGGTGCAGAACCTTCCCCAGTGGTGCAATGTTCCTTTGCCAGCAAAGGGATGTAACTGAGAAAGGAAATAATTTACCTCAAAAATTGGATTTGCCTTTCACTTAATGTTCTTCACTAAGGCTGGGTGGCAGTATAAGACATTTAGCATTCTTTGGGTTGGTCATGTGAAGCTAAAAGCAGGCAAACTTATCAGGTCACCACTTCTGTAGTGGACTTTCTGGATTATTTTAGGGATAGAAATAAGAGTACGTGGTGTAGTTTGGCCTAACAAATATTTTGGATTTAAATTCTTCTGTTATCCTGTTTATTCTCTTTGCTTGCTTCTCCATCTTTAGATCACTACTACACTTAAGTGACTTTTAGGGGCTTCCTTCAACCCTTCTATGTTTCAGGTTTCATCTTAGTAATAACAAAGGTTAATAGGCTAAGGTAAATAATTTACAGGCATCAGTGACTGATCCTTGACAAAATAATGGAATGGTCAATGAAGCTCAGACTTGGCCTGTCTGGAAACAAAATAAACAATTTCTGCTTTTTTAAACTTCCTTTGTCTATTTGATCTTTGTGAAGACTGAGCTTAACTTTGATGTCAAAACTGGTATGCAACAGTTTCCCCCAGTTCTGTCTTCAAGTGTTGCCTGCCCAGGAATTTGTAAGGGTACTCATCACTTGGTATGAGTCTTAGTTGTGAAGAATTGAAATGTGCTAGTCAATTGTTATAAGCTGGACAAGAAGTGTGTATAATCTTTCTGTTACATAGTCTGTTAAGTGAAATTATTTAGCTTTTCACTAAGCCATATTGCTAAGTGCTATGGTCGCGTGCCCTTTGAGTGCTTCCAGGGCTGGTGATTCCAGCACCTCCCTGGGCAGCCTGTTCTAATGTTTGACCACTCTTTCAGTGAAGAAATTTTTCCTAATATCTAGTCTAAACCTCCCTTGGTGCAACTGGAGGCCATCTCCTCTTGCCCTGTCACTTGTTACCTGGGAGAAGAGACTGAACTGTACCTGGCTACACCCTCCTTTCTGGCAGCTGGAGAGAGAGTGATAAGGTCCCCCAACCCTCCTTTTCTCCAGGGTGAACAACCCCAGCTCCCCAAGTCTCAAAGACTTGAGCTCTAAATACTTCACTGTTGTCACTCTCTGGACACAGTCCTGCACCTCAATGTCCTTCTTGCAGTGCTGGCCCAAAACTGGACATAGGGTTTGAGGTGTGGTGTCATCAGTGCCAAGAACAGGGAGATAGTCACTCCCCTGGACCTGCTGGCCATGTTTTCTGAGGCAGGCCAGGATGCCACTGGCCTTCTTGGCTATCTGGGCATACTGCTGGCAAATTTGTGAAAAAGGAGTTTGCTTCCTTTCTCTCATTCCTTTAGGCATGAGCATGCTGCATGTTCTTGGATGTGCTCTCATCGACCCAGTGCTGCTGATGCCACACCTGGAGTACTTGGTCCAGTTCTGGTCCAGTTCTGGGCTCCCCAGTACAGGGGAGATGTGAACATACTGGAGTGAGGGCCATGATGATGATGAAGGAACTGGAGCATTTCTCCTGTGGGGAAAGACAGAGAACTGGGACTGTTCAGCCGGAAGGAAAGGATCCGAATCCAAGGGATGCTACTGAAGTTTATAAGTATCTTAAAAGATGGTGCAAAAAAGGCCTCTCAGGCTATTGAAAGGACAAGAGGCACAAGGGGAGCAAGCTGAGGAAACTCCATTTTTGTGAAAACCCTGTCTTGGCTTGCTCAGAGAGGTTGTGAAGTCTGTTACTGCAGATGTTAAAAATCTGAGTGGACATGGCCTTGGGCAACCTCCTTTGACTGGGAAGTTGGATTAAACAAACTATCTCCAAAGATGCCTTCTGACCTCTACTATGCTGTACTTTCTACAAAAAAACCTCAATCAGAATTTTACTAAACTTTCTGCAAACAATGCAAAAATCAGGGGATTCATACAGGTGAAAGCTTGCTTAATCCTTGAGACATCCACATGAAATTGCCAGGAAATAGATATTGATATTACAGTCATTATAAGAGTCACAAAATTGCAATGGGTGTATAAACTATACATGTTCATTGGTTTTGGTCTAGTAATCTAGTTCCAAGTGATAGTGTGTTCAGACTTTAGGACACTTCTTCACTTGTTTTTTTAATTTCTGAGTTAATTATCATTGGAAAGTTCATTTTTTATTACTTTCCATTGATGAAATACAACTGTCAAAACTAAGTGTGACACTTTTTTTTTTTTTGTTTAAGGCTAGATTTCTAAATACTGTCAGAGGTTTGAAGCAATCAAACCCAGAAAGCTAACACCTTGCTTTTGCATAACTCAACTGCATAAGGTGTTGTTATGTTATGATTGCCTTCTACACTGGACTGGTAGGAAAGACTTAAATTCCATGGGGTTATAAATTCCATTTGTTTTTAAATAACTCTAGTCTGCATGCTGCTGTCACTGAAATTGGTCCTACATGGTCTGTATCCAGAGATGCTTCCTGTTGGAAACATCTAAATATCACTTGTGTAATTTTGAAAATGTTAACATTAGCAGACAATAATACATAATATTAGCATACAATAGCATACAATTTTCTTAAATCTGTTGATTTAATTGGTTTTCACAAGGCAAGTAAGATACTTTAATTAAACTTGTCTTTACATCTTTTTTTTTTTTCTCTGCACAACTAGTTCAACTTGTAGTAACTAGAGGAAGTTTAATCCAGTATTCACAAGCCTAATTGTGTGTTATGAAGCTAATGAAGCAGCTAGAGGTTGTGTGAACATCCCAGTCAGATATGCTGGTCAGCATGTGCCTGTGAAGGACATCCTGGTGTGTGCCCAGCTACCTGCAGCCTGTGCCTGTGTGCTGGGATGGGGTGGGAGTTGCAGTGAGAGGCCAGAGAAGAGGTGGGCAGGAGCTGGCACTTATGGGGCATCCACTGATGTGTAGGAGGCCAAGCATTCTTACGTCTTATATTTAGGAAACTGGAGCATGTAGATACATGTAGGAGCCAGGCATTATTATTTGAATCTCAGGAATTGGCTTATGTTTATGATAAGCTGTTGACCTAGAGTTTTACAGCGGAATGATGATATCTAGGAGCTTGGGTAAAAGAAAGGCAGCTCTGAGGGGGTGAATCAGGAAGGGTTTTAATATTTGGAGTGAAAAGACAGGGAGTGAGGAGGGTTTAGCTTTGCAGCCTTTTGGGTTGGAGAAGAAAAATAGGAAAACTTCTGACTGAAAGAGTTGGAATATAAGAGTTACTGGAATACAAGTGGGCAGAAAACTTTAGTGTTGCAAGTAACTTTTCAGTGCTACTGTCTTTACCTGCCTGTCACAGAGAACAAAATAACATCTTGTGTGAACACTGTTTCCTGAAGATGTTCAAAGGCGGTTTTTCGTGATGTCTGCATGGTTTGAAACTCTGCCGTAACTAGAAGAGAGAGCTGCTAGCGTATATACAGTTTATGGCTTGGCTTCCTTCTCTGTCCAAGTGATCTTGTTTACTTGTGCCTCTGCAGGGGCTGACATCTGTTGTCTCTGCTTCCTTTTTGGTATGCAGATGGGCTTTTTGTGGGGATGGCTCTTCTGTTATGCAGAAGACTGCTGGTTGATCACAGCGATCCCTCCGACCTTGTATCCTGTGAATCACCTCCACAAGTGCAAGTGAGCCTAATAACAGTTCTAATTTCGGCAGAGAAAAAGCAGCAGATGGCTAACACCAACTTGTGGATTCCATTTTCTTTATAACCACTGAGAAACTCGAAGACCTAATCTGTGCTTATAACATAACCAGCTGTAGTAAATCTAGTTTATGATTTTATTTGAGATCATAAATTGTCTTTTTTTCTTTAGGTGCCTTCCTGTTTGTTGCTTAGAAACATCTTCTTTGGTAGATTTTGGGTAGGAGTTATCTGCCTTTCTCTTCTTTCCATGTGCTGGGCATTTTGTGAAATATGTGCTCAAATGTGCTTGTATTGTATGTGAAAGCTTGACAGGGCTGTCCTGCAGTGGGAATTGATGCTGCTTGGTTTGACCTGGTGTTAGGGACCCACTGCAAGGTGTTGGAGTGAAATGTGGGGTTTCTGGTCTGGTGACCCTCTGGAGCAGCCTTGTGTACAGCCTGCAATTCTGGAGCAGCCTCAGGACACTGCTTACAGCTCTCGGGTTTGCATTGTCGTCTCATGAAAACAGCAGGGTCACTGGCTGAGCAGTGTGGGCTGTCAGGCTCCTGCTGAGCATTATTTCTGTCTCCTGAGAGCTTGGTTATCTATACCTCCCTTTTAATCATCATTCCAAAGTGCTGAGACCACAGTGTGGCGTATTAGGTTGCTTTTGTTGGGAGGTATGGAAACAGCTATTTTAATATTCCTTCAGCTGTGAGAATGCCTTCCTCTAGGTTATCAGTTGCTGGGGGATTTTTTGTTGTGAAGTAAACACAAATTAGCTTAAACTTAGAGTACACTTTGGTGAGAACCAGAGGGTAGTCCTCATTACTTGTCTATGGTGTCTTGTTTTTGCTTGTGTCTACTGTTGGGAAACACCAGGTAGTGAAGTGCATGACTTTACTTTTTGCGTAATTTTATTTATTGATTTTTTTCCTAATGCTTATATTCCATAGTTTGGTCTCTACAGAAAACTTAGAATTTGGGTAACTGTGTTTTGTGTGCCAGTTGCTGTAGGCAGATGTTGTTACTTTTTTTTTTGTTGTTTGTTAGATACAGTAATATAACTCTGGTTTTGCCCAACTGCTGAAGTTTGGAGAGAGAAGGAAAAGGAATGAGGGAAAGCTTTGTTCATACCACAGACTGCAGAAATTAAAATTGCAGCACAAAGGTGAAAGCTTACAAGCCAATTATGTCTAGCTGGAGCTATTTTTTTCTGCCATGGTGTTGCAAGAGAAGTGAGAATCTGCAGAACAATCTCTGCTTTTGCTTTTTGTTTCTTTAAAAAGACTAAACATCTTACCTTCCCCATTTTCTCTCCAATCCTTAAAAAAGGCCTAACCCAAAACCTGCTGATAAAGATTATTCTGTGCTGATAAACTCAGGGGCCTGTACTCCCAATGAGCTCAGGGCTCTTTCTGTGAGCTTGGTGGTCCCAAGCTGGTGTTTCATGGCTTGCTTGGCTCTTTGCTTCTTGTTAACAGGGATAAAAACTATGCTGGTTTCCATGCTCAAATTGTAGATGCTTATTTTGTGTCTTTTGCTATATCAATTAGTCTGAGTTAGACAAAAAGATAGTTGCTTTCTAAAAAAGGATTTTTTTTTCTGTCCAAAAATACAAAACTTATCCTTCTTTTTGTTACTGTTTTCAGGGTTTCCTAGGTGTGCTACTCTTGGGTGGGGCGGTATCTAGGATAGATACTACTGATTGCCGAAGGGATGTTTCTAACTTCCTTACATTCCAAGTGTCTTAATTGAAACCCACAGGCTAATTCCTCTTTTTATTTCTAAATTCCTTTGCTGAGAATCTAAATAACGAGGTGGTGAAGGCAATTTTAAGTCTTCAAATGTGAGATGACCCTTGTGAGATGACTGTGCTGGAGTGGTTGGGCAATTTCTGTACTTTATTTGCCAATCCAGTCTGTGCTTCTCCAGGGCATTTTCATTATAGCGCTGTTCTGCCAGCTGTTTTGGGTGCGATAACTTCTGTCTTTCAAAAGCTAAATAATGCAGTTCTGTCATGCAAGCATGTAATGTGTTTTGGGGAAATAAGAAAGCTCTCTTTCAGCATGAAACAGAGGCTGAGTAGAGGACAAACAGCAATCCAGTGAGGCTTTTGTTTTTACCTCTATTTTTAGGTAATTTAGATTCCGTTTTGCTCTCCAACATGATATTCACCAGGTAATGGATTGGACTTGAACTGTGTTTTCAAGGTGCCCCAGACGAAATTACAGGACAGTGTTGTGGGTGGAGGAGGTATGTAAGGCTGCAAAAGCGGCTCTTGGGGGCGACTGAGTGCCAGGACACAGCCGGGGCATCAGATCACAGGAGCCGGGTGTTTTGAGTGTGCTCCAGTTGGGTGGACATACATCATCTTGTGTAACAGCAGCAGGCTTCAGCAAGCAGGCATCCGGGATAGGAAACTTTTCTTCTCTCTTTTGTCATCACAAGAGTTTAATTTTGTGTGTGTGTGTGTGTGTGTTTAGGTTTGTTTTTATTTCCTCTTAAAGGAACAAACTGTTCTGACATTGTCCATTACTAGTCCATTAAGTGGCTGGAGGGCAGGCAGAGCCACACTGGCCAGAGGAAACAGTAGGTAATGAAGCAGAATTTGGCCCTGAGTCAGTCCTTGGCTTGTATTGTCAGGCTGCAGCAGTGAGAAAGGAAACAAATGTTTTAGCAGCTTGGTGAATTTGTTTCTCACTGGGCTGTAACTTGCTGACATTTTTAATGTCTTGTGTGAGAAGTTGACTGGCTGGATTACTGTGTGCTTTGCTGAATGGTGATACTGTTTTTTTGACTGAATGTGGCTAATTTGTTATCCGAATCATAACGTCAGCCTCCGGGGGTTAGCCTTACAGGCTTGTAGGAATCAATAGAAAATTACTTTGAGGGATAAAATAACTTGTCAGTGTTGCTATCAAAGCACTCGCATTTCAGTTTGTGGGGTTTTTTTTTCTTTTTCGCAGGGGCTTATAGCAGAAAGCTCGACAAAACTGTAGCTGTAAAGGGGAGTTACAAAAATCCTACTTTCAGAGGCTTTTATAAAGCAAACATAAAAGCAGAGCCTGACTGGCAAGGGTTGTCTATGGATTTTATAACTGTCCAGGAAGATGGGAATTGTGGGGGTTCTCACTCCTTAAGAAATGGAAAGGATGCTCTGCTCCTTAGGGGATAGTAGGGGTACGTACATTCATATTCTTTCATTCACCAAGTCTTTTATCAAGACTAAGTAGTTTGTGTTTATCAAAGATGTGGGTTTTGGTGGCTTTTTTTCCTTCCTCTTCCTAGAAAACCCTCTTTTTGCAAAGTGAGGAAAGGGGCTGGATTTTAATAAGTGCCTGTGTGCTACTGCAGCAGGGCCAGCAGGAGCACTGCCACAAACTGGACTGAGGTGCTGGGGAGCAGCTGTAGGAGCAAGGCCTGCTGAGGGAGTCCTGGCAGGCTGGAAGCTGGGGAGAGCTCTCACCTCCTGCCATGTGTGTGCTCAGGAAGGGGCTGAACCCTCCAAGAGAGGGGCATGTAGAGCTCTTGCTGCACTGGATTTATAAATTATCTATTATAAATTATCTATTTATAAATCCAGGGCCCTTTCATAACTGTTGCTCTCCCTTTAACACAGTTATACAACTGTTTTTGGCCTCTCTGTTCTTTGCCTTTATCATGCTAAGGAGTAATAATGTAAAAAGAATGTGATACCTCAAACTGTGATGTTCTCATAGATGCTTAAGGAAGGAAAAAGGCAGATGGAGCCTTAGGAAGGCATCACGGTACACAGGTGTGTATTTGGGAGTGTTGGCACAAAAGGGACAGGCAGGTTAATGAATGATATTTAAAAAGAGAAACATGTTTAAATATCATGATGTTCAATGCAATTTGAAATTAGTGCTAATGGAAAATATTGGTCCAACAGTGGCAGTTGGACCAATCTAGTCCATTACTGTGTCTTAAAAGGAAAAAAAAAAACAAAGCAGAAGTCTTGTAGGGTAAAAATTGATTCCTTTTTTTTATTTTTTATTTTTTTTAATTTTTTATTTTTTATTTTTTAAATTTTTCTTTATTTTTTTAATCTTGTCAGCCAGGCTCCTGTGAGATTGATACATAGGATCTGCCAGGAACTTACTTGGTTCTTTCTGTCTTTGATGGCAGGGAGCTTTGTGCCACTGAGAGGAAAAGACAGGGTTAACAAGATTCCTTAAGTTATTATACTCCCCTGAAATAGCACCTTGAGTTTCAGCAATCTGAGCATGGCATGCTGTGCCCATGCTATAGCAATCTTGAAGCTTGCTCAGAAAAATCTTTTCATGCATTGGGCTGTCTGATATCTTGAGGTGTGACTCAAGTTTATGGTCCTTTGGATCAGCTTTAGCTGCCAAAGAGGAGAGGCATAGAAGGGTGAAACAATGGCTCCTGGCTGATACGCACCCTTTGTGTCCCAAGCTAGGTTTTTCAGCTGTAGCCTAAAAGAAGCCCAGAACTGAGGTTTTATTTTAAATGGGTAAGAACAATTTCATACAGTTTTTCAACTGTCATGACACTTCATTTCTTACCAGTGTGGCTTCTTGTATCTGGACTGAGCTGTAGCCACTATTCCTTGCTGTTAGGTAAAACATACCTGGTTGTTGGTTTCTGTTTGTAACAGCTTTTTGGCTAGATATATCAGATGTGAATACATGGGTAGTGTCAGCTTCAGATTCATCTTAGGCTAGAAATGAGAAATATTGAAATCATCTATATAAGAAATCTTCTGTTGCATTGTGATTTTAATTTTTTCAATATCTGGATTTTATAGATAAAACTCTATTGTACAACAGTCTCAATTGTTGCTGAGGTATATGATCTTGTAAGTGGTGCTTTTTAATCATAATCTGATATTGCTTCAGAGTGCATACATTTTCATGATTGCGTGAAGTAGAAAATTTGAGTTGCAATCAGGCTTTTTCTATGGCTTCATTCCAAGTGCAGGGACAGTTAGTCTGAACACCATTGTGGGTTTGCTACTTTGTGGTATAGATTCTGGAAGAATTGATGCCAGCTGCCACCGAGAGGTTCCACAAGAGAGCATTCCAGACAGCAGCGTGTTGTGGTCACCTGAAGGGTATCTCAAGACTGGTCTGCCAGGAAACCGGTGGAGTCTTGAAGGGCTCTTGGAGACTCCAGATCTGGGCTGCAGATGTCCAACAGTTTGCCTGGTGTAAGGCACTGACTGCCCTGCCTGTGGTTTGGGCGGGGATTTGGAGGTTAAAGCCTTCGGCAGGTTGCAGGTATGTGATTTCTTATCTGCTGTAAGCAGACCTGGAAATCCATACTGGGTGAACCTCCCTTGCCTAGTCAGTTGTCAGCAGGTATTTCACTCTCATTTAAGTACAGGTGATGAAGCACAGGCTCACCTTTAGCAGTGCTCCGTGCAATTTACCCAAGATGTGTCCTGTGATACAGGCAGGAGTGTCTGTCCTGTGCTAGAGGTGATTCACCCTGGTTTAGTGGGACAAGGCTCTGTAAAATTGCAGGTGACTCCTAAATGGCTTCCTTAGGCATCCTGGGAAGCTGCCCTCCTCTCTGCACAGCTGGAGGCCACTGCTCCTCCCTCTGCTCTGACCTACAGGCACTTGCCTGCCCTTCCTCCTCATCCTGCTGGGTCTTTCTGGCTGTCTCCCAGACCCTAGGTGGTGGTACTTTGGTGCCATATCAGCAGGGCATCTGAAGGGAAGGGCTGCTGAGCTCTTCCCATACCTTAGCTGAACTTGTCTGTGACTGATCAATAACATGGTTCTGAACCCCAGGTGCCAAAGCAGGCTGAGGGTGGGTAAGGCTGACAGTGCTTCAAGGGTTGTCACAGAAGCTTTGCTACCACAGAGCCTATTATCTGCATCAGAAGCTTGAATGAGGGCCTCAGCACCTTGTGGAGTAATGCATTCAGGCAAAAAGGTGTTGACAAAGTCTGTTAATTAAAAGCCCATGGTTTCATAGATTGTTTTTCACTTGATGGGAAGCTTGTGAATTTTATGCATCAGAAACCCGCTTGGGAGGTGCTGTGAGGCTGATCCTAATGCAAAGGAGCTACTGTGGTGACTAGCAAAGGCAAAACATTTGTGTGACTCTGCAAGTATCAGAGTGTTGTGGATGGTTGAACAGCTTTATTGACAGATAAGGCAAAAAGTTCTCCTGCTTCTCAGGACAGTGTTTAATGTGACCTGTATTGAACAATCTGGGATTAAGAAGAATGCATATTCACTCATTGTTTTCTTATTCTCTCTCTCCAGATGAACATAATGATGTACAGAAAAAAACCTTTACAAAATGGATAAATGCTCGGTTTTCCAAGGTAATGTTGGTTTGGATGTACTACTTTATTTTGTTTGGTTCACTGTTTAGAATAATTTTGGTTAAATATACTTTGCTCTTAGTCTTGTTGAATACTCCTAGTAAAATGTCAGTGTGTAGTGAAAACAGATAAAATAGTGTAGTGTTTGTTCCCTCAATCTCCCCATACACATAAGCATTCAATACTTTGTTTTAAGAAAAAATAAAAGATCCCATTTGTTAATATATTAGAATAGTTATTTGAATGAGCATGTTTGTTTGGTATTGTTTAGGTTTGGTTTAGTTTATTTCTATATGCGGTTTCCGGAGTGCATTGCAGCAGATTTTGAACCTTCATTGCTGTGTTTTATTCTGTCACTGAGTCGGTTTTACTCTGCAAACCTCTAGATGAAGCCACCAAGTGTTGCTACTCAAGTCTTGACTGAAATTTTATATAATTACTTGTTAATTTTGAATTTTCCTTGGCTCTCATGCTGTACATTTCTCATTTTAGTTCTTTTTACTGGCTTGAAACTTACTGAGGCTCTTTCGTGGTTTGGGATGATAAAGGAAGTGAAGTTTGTTTTGGAATGCTATTTAAAGCCTGCTTTTTACACTGTTCTGCTGATAGGGAAAAATGACGCATTGCCCAGGAGCACAAATGTCTGTGGAAAGTTTTCCTACTTCATAGTTTGAATGTGTGAAAGAACCTGGAATTCTCATGTTTTTATCTACCTAGTGTGGTGCTGCAAATGGGGTAGCTGCTCTTTTGTATGCTCTTATTGAAAAGTGGCATGTGTGTGAGATCTTGAAAGCAGATAAAAAAATATGACAGGAAAGGGGTGTGGTTGTTGGTTTGATTTTTTTGTTTTATTTTTTTTTCCAAATAAAGCTGCAACAGTGCTTTAGCAATGAATGGTTGCTTCTGGAGCGCTGCCCTCCTGAAGTTCTTGATGAGTAATGTAAGGAATTCTTACCTTCCTTTCCTTCCGGTGAAACAGGACACTGGGCAATGCAAGGCTTGTAGCCTTGGTTGAATCATTTCGGCTTAGGTTTGTTTTGGTTGAAAGCTGATATCCTGCACTCTTCATCCAATGCGTTCTTGGCTAGTTTGCTCTTTAGAGGAGCAGTGTGTGTGGGTAACTGGTTGCTCTATGCTCAGCTTTTCAGTGCTGCCCAGAGGAGTGGTGGTCCTGCAGGAGGAGCATTAGGCAGGGCAGGATCATGTTAGGAAAGAAAACGTGGTGAGAAAGAAAGGACTGACTGTAGTCCTGTAGCTGGCATGAACATGGAAATGACAGTGGTATTGAGAATGAATGACAGTCATACTGAGAATGTGCCAGGTGACTTATCTGTGACTGCTGTGGGCATTGTATTGAAGAAGGTGAAATTGTTTTCAGTCATTCTGCTTGTACTCATATGGGTATATCACATAAAGTGTCTATATTGTGTAATCAGACAGATGCTGCTAAGCTCCTGGATTTCCCTGGTGCAGGGTATGGTCAGATACTCCCAGGATTTGAAGTGACTGTAGCTTTGTAACTCTGTAACTTCATGGCCCATTAAACACCTGAAGCTATGAAAGCCTTGTTAAATATTAAAGAGACTCCTGTAAAAGGACATACTCCCAACTGCTGCACGTCCAATTCAAACTTGAGCATGGCTATTTTGACATGACAAGACACAGATTTATGAAAACTGGTATGTTCAAATTGCAAGGTAAATGATGGTATTAAGTAGAAATCACCTAATGTAAGGAAGTCTAATTTCAATTGTCCCTTAAAAATAGTAAGGGACTGACTTCAGTCCTGTCATGTTGAAGTTTTTTTTATGTACCAGGTCATTCGGGTTGTTTTAAATTCCTTTTCTGTGAACTAGATTGATTTAGTTGCTTAGTAGAGTAGAGAGATTTTTAGAGGTTAGTTAAATGTAATCTGATTTACAGAAAACAAAATGGTAACTCAGGCATTTTGTGTGGAATTGCAAATTTTATTCCAAGAATTTTACTTGTCCTTCCATATTAATGATATTGTACTTGCCCTTCATTTAGGAAAATAAAAAGTAATTTCTTGAGCCTTTATGAACTAGCTTACCATACAAAAATTGTAAAAGTGCAGCTGCATGATGCTGAGTTTAAGTCAATTCAATAAGATTTTGCAAAGAATCTAGAAAGAGAGCAGTGTCTTTCTCTTTTCTCATCAGAGAAATAGGCAGGTGAGTAAAACACTTAAAGCAGCTCAAGTGTGCTGTGAGGTGCCTGCTTCGGATTGGTGAGATAAGAGTTCTTGGTGTAGTTCCCAGTAGAGTAACTTGGTTTTGCGTTCTTGGTTTAAACTGTGCTAGAACAATGCCTTTCATTTGTGTGTTGTTTGAAGTCGAGGCACAAACATTTAAAGTGGATGGAGTCTTAAGGTCAATAAATGTACTCAGCCAAGTCTCAGTGCTCTCCAAGGAGAGCTATACACACTACAACTCAAAAGACTGTGATGGCTGTGTAGTAAGGATATTTTATTCAAATTGAACGGAATAAAAATTTTTAGAGAAATAGTCTGTTACCAAGCTTTAACCAATAGGGAAGTTTGTACTCTATGGATGCCAACTGTGAAGCAGGGAGTGCCTGTGGAATAGCAGGCCACATAACTTTCTCAGCCTTGCCTGAGAAAGTGGCCTGGGAAATCATAAGGAGGAATTAAAACAATCCTCAGAGATAGAAAACAGCCTTGAAGGTGCTGTTTGTCTGTTCCTTGTTTTCTTGCAAGAGAAGGTCGAGGGGTGGTGAACCCCACTGACCAATGATGGTGATGTGTTAGTTTACTAACCAGTAAGAGTTTTACTTTTCTGTACTTTCATGTATCAGTCTATAAAAAAGACCTGAGGTAATAAACCGAGAGAAATTCTCCTGTTTGACTCCCAAGAGAGTCTGTGTCGTTCTTCTCGCTGTTCCCAATAGACCAACGGTACTCAAATATTGAGGCAGAGTATTTCAGCATATGCTTATAAAGCAATGTGATGTTTTTACTTACTGTGTTTTTTCCATTGCTCTGTCCAGTCTAATTTCAAGTGTCAAATTTAGCTGTTTTTCTGTGGTATAACCTTAGCAATTAAAGCATCTAGTTGTGTGGATAGCTGATAAATGTTCTTTACACTATGTAGAATTGTTTTCTATCCCTTTATCCCTTTCTATATTAATCTTCATTAATACTTACCAATTCATATGTATGTTATGTTCAGAATATCTTTCTGCAATGCAGAAGTGCTATCTTGTCACAGTGGTTTTTAGCCAGTGCAAATAAAGGCAACCATGAGAACTGGCTACTAATTTTGAGTGCCCAATCTGAGACTTCACCTAAGTTATCCCAGAGAATTTGGCATTTCTTTGACATTTCTTAATATAAAATAGAGCTCTTGATCCTTATGGCAGAATTCAGAGGGTTCATCTCTTCTGCAAACTCAATTAAATCATCCAAAATATCTAGCTGGTTTTCAGATGGAGCTTGCTCAGCATAGAAAAGGGACTTGAAGATGATTACACCTGTGTCAGCAAGGACTGGCTTTAAGGATCTAAGGAAGTGTCCTAATCTGGCACACAGTAATTGCATGTAAAATTGTGTTTTAAATTATTCTGATGAGTTACAGGGGAGCTTCTGGCTAACAGTGGAGTTTGAATTCAAGTGTGGAGGATGATGTAGTGCTCCAGTACCCATATGTTATTTGTTTATGTAGGTAAAGAGGAAGTCAACAAAGATTTTCTACTCAACCCTAGTTTGTCCAAATATCTGAATAGCTTCAATATTTATCAACATGTTTTATCAATGTTTTATCAGCAGGCCTGGGATTTTTAACTGCATCTTGCAGATCTCTGGTGCTTCAGCTTATAATTACAGAACAAAGTAGTTGGATGCTCACACTTGCAGCTCCAGAAGGTTTTTAGAAACTTGATAGGTGTCTTAAGTAATTCAGGAGTCTCATGTCCCATTTTAGAACCCTGCAAGTACAATTCTTTCTGCCCTACTTTCTTTACTCCTACATTCTGACCCTCTTTTTGGTTTGTTTGTTTGATTGTTTTTTTTTTCCCTCGCTTACTATTACACCCTCTCATGTCGGAAGCCTTGTCTGCCTGGCAAATCCTTGCAAATCTCGAGTTTGACTGCCCCGCCTGTTTCATATCCACTTTTGCCTTTGTCACTAGACTTTTTTTCCCATTGAGACTCAGTTTTTCTTTTTAAAGCTCCAGACCTGCTCCATCTGCCCTTCATTTCCCCTCCCCTGCCTTTACAGGATTTGATGCTTGTGTGGTCAGTCCTATTTTTGCATCTCCCTTTGTCTCAGTGGTACTAACCTTGCCCTCCCTTTACCTTATTGCAGGATTCAGTCTTTACTGGCTTTAGTTTTCTCATTTTCCAAGGTGGTACTTTTCCAAGCTTGCTTTCAGATTGGTTCCTCTCTTCCTCTGCTATTCCTGAGCTTGGCAGGTGGAACACAGAGTCAGCACAAGAAACATGATTCCTTAACTTAATTTAGACCCATGGAGTCAGGTCTGTCACAGCCTGTTGGAACTTTGGGCTGTCACTCACTAGAGGAAGTTTACAGATCCAGCACTGGCAAACTGAGGCTCTGTCTTTTTACCAAAAACTTGTTTCTTCACTGTGTTTGGGAAATTTTCCCACAGGGATGGCAAAAAACCTTCATTGCTAGGAAGGTTGTGCTCTGCAAACGGAGCATAAAAGCCCAGAGATCTATGGTATTCGGTGAAAATAACACTAGGTTTCCCTGCCCCTCAGTTATAAGTCTTGGATATGGGAGGCTGTTGAATGGAGCCAGCTGGGGCATTGTTCCAAGGTGTCAGGAACTGCATTCAAAGCCTTTGCATGTCTGAGTGCTGGGCCTCCCTTTCCTTTCCATCATGTGTTCCCATTGCTTTCCAATCCAAGCTCAATTTATTTTTTTTATTTTTTATGTACAGAAGCCTTATAAAGTCTCACTTGTGCATTTGCAGTGTTCTTGAATCTTTGGAGGATTCTGCTCCTTCAGGTCCTGTGTCAGTGCCCCGACATCTGCATTGGCCAACATTGACAGGGCTTGGAGCCAGGCCAGGACCTGCTAGTGTGAATAAAACCAGACATCCCACACTTTTACAGCATCTTAAGCTCTTTTTCCTACTCTGTGGTCTTCCAAAAAATATGTTTCACTTTTGAGTTAAAGAAGAGGTGGAGGTGCAGCTTGGGAGCAAAATGCATCCTCCAGGGCTGAGCTCCAAGTTAGCCTTTGAGAAGGCAAGTGCTCAGTGTGGGGCTCCTGTGCCTTTCCTCTCCTGGGCTCTGGTGTGTCCCCTCCCCTGGAAGGACACCAAAGAAAGATGAGAGAAGACAGGTCAGTAGGAGAACTCTTGAGTTGTACTTGGAGTGCTTTGGGGTGTGGTAGCTTTATATGCGTCTTAAAATTGAAACAGTTAATGCCTGGTATAATGAGGAATTAAATAATTTGTGAACTGCAAAGTCTTCTTTTTAGCTTTTTGTGTGGTGTGCTGAATAGATGTTTTCTTCCATTTCTGCTCCTTAATTTTCTTTCCTCTAAGAGTTGTTTCGTCATAATAGTAAATGTCAGGTCCTGTACTTCTGAAGATATTTTGCAGCTCCACTGCTGACCCTGAGCAACTGTGATAAATCTTTTTAAAGACAAAATTATACCTATTCATGATAATTACTTTCACATGACCCAAGATACCTGAGGTCAAAGACATTTCAGAAGTGTTGTTTTTTTGGGGGGGAAGGAGAGTTACAGAGTAGTACATGGACAGTGTATTAGTCATGCAAGAAAAGAGATCAAAAAGATTGATTAGGCAATTTTGTCTGTCCAAGGTGACATCACCTAAGATGGTGTCTAATCCTTTTTGCAGTTCAGTTTTTGTGGCACAGGCAAGGAAATACTCAATGACTGGTAAAATATTCTACAGTCTAATTGCTTCTGATATTTTTCAATGCTGAATTAAACTGTAAAATGTAACTTCACTCAAAGATAGCCAAAGCTTAAAAAGCAACAGCCTTGGTAGAAAAGAGGAATAATCTGGTGGAAAAGAATTAGCATTTGCATGAGCTGGCCTTGAAAAAGTCAATATTTAGTCTACTTTTTTCTTGGTCTTTTTTTATGAGAAGACCAAATAAACCTTTCTAGGCCTAGGATATGTATTAGCCAAGAAGCACAAAAGTAAATTTTTCTTCTCTAATAGGTGTGTGTTATGGTAAGGATGACTACTTTCTAGCATAAATGCAACATTGTGTAGCAGTTTGTGATCTCTCCCAGATATAGCCACAGCAAAAAATTGTCAGTTTTCTGCCTTTCTTTCGACCTCTGCTGCTTTCTGCTCTAAGAACGAAGTGTGGGCAGGATCTACCTTTCTGGACTTGAAAGCTTGGTTGATGCTCTGGGTTTGGGACAGAGTTTGACTGAATTTTGGGCTTGGTTATCATCCCAGTTGTCAGAGTGTTTTGGGGCCTTCTCAAGCACTAGAGCTGAACCTGGTAGAGTCACCAAAGCAAATCTGTACCTGTTAAGTGCTAATCAGAAAAGTCAACCTGCTTAGCAGGAATTTTTTTTAAGGGTCTCGTTGAAGTAATCTGGCTTGAAAAACTATAAATAAAAGGATAACCTTTCAGTCTTACAATAGAATTAACTGACAGTGGTAAGCAGGGTCCCAGCTGCCCCTGATATTGGTATGTAATGAGGCTTAATTACAAGCTGAGGTTAGTTCTGTTACATTAAATGTGTTATTATAACGTAGGCATATGTAAATGTGTGAATAAATATGCTGGAGACAGAAAGAGTTACCGCTGCCTTGCTGTGCTATTTGCACTAATAGATCTTCCCCGCTTTGGTCGTGTTTTCAGTCAAATATTTTAGGTGTTCTGTGAATGGAACTATCTTTAGCTTTTCAGCTTTGCTGCTCCTTAAACTCATGTCTGTCATCTAATAGAATCAAAATTTCCAGCATATCTCAGCAATGAGTATTACTTCCCCCTGCCACCCAGTCTAGGGTTTTAAATAGCTAATTAGTTCCTTGTAACTATTTTATTTTTGAGCACCAGTTGTTAAAAATAATTTGGCTTATAAGGAGTCTTCCTCTTCTTATTGTAACTTTTTATTTATTTGTTTTACTTGGTATTTGAAATCATAGTTTCGGTACTAGTGTTGTGTTGAGATGCCACAACTCCTTGGAAATATTCAGCATAGAGTAAAGTCAGTGAAAATATATCTTGTCACAGTATAGCTAGGATTTATGTATGATGTCCTGTAACTCCTGCATGTTAGTGGAAGGAGAATGGAAAAAAGTATCACGTTTTAATAAAAATACTTCTGTAAACAATGTCTATAGTCTTAAATTAGAAACTGGCAAGATTATTTGTTGACACGATTGTTTACTTTATGTAATGACCTTTTTGCTTTCTGATTTGTTTCCCACATTGAATTCCCATGTGCTGGCCTTATGATGTAGCAGCACTTGACATATTTCTTACTTGGTCTTCATCATGATAAAGTGTAGTTCTTGCTCCTTGTCTTGTTTGAGTTTAAACTGGTTACCATGAGTTCCCTGGGAATGTACTTGAACATTGTGAATTGTTCATGCTCTCATATAAGAGCCCAACCTGTCCAATATTTTCCCCCTCTCAAAGGAAAGGGGTCTTTGCAGTTCTACTACTACTTTGACATATGTATTCAGCATCTTATTAGATGTTAAGAATTGTCATATATTGGTTAAAAATAATTAACTAAAACAACACTTAACTTCATGGAAGTGACATTTGAAGATAGAAAAATCTGATAGAAAATCAGTATGTACTGCTTTTTGTCTTTTCAGGTTGTTTTGGTGTTCCTGAAATGGCAGATGATGTAAATGGCTACCAGGGTTTTTACCAGCACTGCTCTGAGCAGCTGCAACTTGTCTGCTGCATTCTCTTAGTGGCTGGTGAAGGTCATTTGTATGGTTTTATGAAATGTGTTACTTTCCTGGTGACAGCCAGCGTGCACTAACTGTGAAACTGAGAGGACCTTTCATCTTGGTTTTAATTTTGTGACTACAATGTCTGATTGAGTATTACGGAGAAGGATGTGAAATGGAGGTGGCTTATCTCTTATTCTCCGGTCTCTTGAACATTCATTAATTGGAAAAGTTAGGTTTAATAATGTAGCTTCAATAATTATTGAATTAAAACACAGGTAAATTGTCTGCTATAGGTAATTTATATGAGAATTTCATGTTTCTAGTTGAACAGCTAGGTAAACATTTAAACTTCTTCAATGATTGCCTTTGCATATAATTTCATGTTCAAGAATAAAGAACATAAATAGTCATGATAAAGTGATAAATAATAGCTTGTGTTTGAAAAAATGGTATTTAGTCCTACTGAGAATTTGTGACTCCCTTTTTCTCTCTAACTTGTCTTAGTTCCCCATTGGTAATAAGGGACAGTTAATGATGTCCTACTGTAGACCATACTCAAGAATGATCCCTGCCTTGTAGCTGTGGTGGCTTTAGTAGAACAAACTGTAAGTGTTGGTGGCTGGGCTTTCAACTGTCAGCAGCATTGGATGACTTAAAAAAATCTGATCCAGATTTTGTTTATATCTTCCTCCATTTCCTGGGAATGCTTTCTGGCAAACAGAAGGAATGATTTCTGCACAGTCATGTTGGCTGGCCTGGATGACCCTTCGTTGTGAGTAATTCTAGATGGACACAAGGAAGTGTGAGTCACCCTCTTAAACCTGATCCAGGTAGAGGGACTTGAAAGATGGCCAAAGGGGCATATGAGGGCTGCTGGTGTGAGGAGATCATTGTGTGGTATCTCCTTCCCAAGGAGTGCTTTTATCTTGCTGGAAAGTGCAAAACTGATGCCTGAGGTGTGTGGTCTTGTGTGCATATGGTAGCTTCTGGTCTTCAGCTCAGAGAACATCAGTAAACTGCTGCTTCCTCATGAGATAAATCAACAGAAGTGGTTCTGCTGTGGATAACTAGTAAAAGTCTTCCCTCCCTTACTTCTGTTCACACAAAGGCTGGCACCAAAATGTTTGTTGAAATAAATATAACATGATGAATTGGATGTGGTTCTGATCCTTGTGTATGTGCCTAGTGGTGCATAACCAACGTTGTCACCATGCAAAGTTCATGAGAACACAAGCAAGTCTAGCCCACAGCTTATGTACAGTCTCTAGCTTTCGTATTTTTACTTTCTCTTGCTCTGCCTGCCTTTCCCTTTCCTTTTCCTCTTCCTTTTTCCCTTACAGCCCTGTTAAGTGAATCGATTCCTTTCCTGCTATCAGTGCTAATTTAAAGCACTGGGGAACCAACACTGCCTCTTTCTAAGTCTGTTAAATATGTTCTTTTGTCTGCTTTATCAAGCCCTTGTGTCTGTTACAGTAACTGTGTGTACAGCTCTGCTGGCAAAGCCTTCTTGAACAGGCTGAGGGAAAGAGATTTCTGCCAGGATTTTTTTTGGGTTTTTTTTTTTTTCCTGCTCTTGTGGCAAACATAAGCAAAGCTGAGAAAAACTACCTTCTGTTAACTGATAAAAGTGTTCAGTGAGGGGGATGTGAATGCTTTACACCCTGAACTGTCACAGATCTTCTGGTACCAAGTGTGCCCCTGCCTGTCCTTTATACCATCTTTGTAAACTGGACTCTATTTTGTCTTTGAGAAAGGACCCATTAGCTGCCTCGTATATTTGTACAGTGCTTAGCACAATGTAAGTTGCTCTTTAAGTACTTACCAACACAGCCATGACTAGCCATTTGCCCTTGTGAAGGGCTCGATATGATTTGTCACTGTCACTCTTTCTTATAAGACAAATACTTAAATTTCTCAATCCATTATGCTTAGTGACGGACTGCCTCTCCTTACAGGAGCCTTGGCAGGGGCTGAACTACTTTGTACTTGTATAGTCTTCAAGTATTTAGAAAGTGAGTAAAATGTCAGTTCTGACAAAGAAATTTAGGTTGCCTTAGCATACTGTATGCCAGATGAGACTCTACAGAGAGAGAAATACATGTGCTTTTTGCATACTGCAGATTGGGTATTTATTTGTGTGTGTGTGTATCTGTGGGTACCGACTTTACTTTTCAGAAGGCCAGGTTATTTTATGGGCATTTGGAGTGAGCAATATGGATGTGGGTGGGGATGGTGAAGGAAGCAAGCTGCAGCCCTGTGCCGTAGCTTCTGTCCTCCCCCAGTGCCCTCGCAGCAGCACACTGGCCAGTAGCTGGTCTCGGGGCTGCCTGCTTCACCCCAGTGCAGTCTGCATGGAACAGGTGCCCGCAGGGGAGTCAGACTGCTGGCTCAGAGCCAGGGTTCAAGTGTGCTCCTGTCCCCTGGACTAGGAGTACAGGTCCAGCCTTAGAGGCCGGGTATTGCAGCTCCCAGATTGCCCTTGCACTGCCACAGCAGCCTGGCCAGTAGGCTTGGTGGTGGGCACTGCTCGTGAGGTGATGGGGCTCTGCACGGGTTTTATCACAAAGAGAGGGTGATGGCAGCAGCCTGGCCTGTGCCTGGTGCAGGAGGGCATGTGTAGCTGCTTTGTCAGCATTGCCCCAGAGCTTTTCCTTGTCTTCTCTTGGGAAATAAGGGTATGGCACTGTCCCTTTGGGCTGCCATTTAAAGAAACTATTTTCCTTCACCCTTCTATGCTTAATAAACTTTGAGTCAGGTGGTTGTCAGAAGCTGGGATCTCTAGCTGTTCTGTTTGCATAAAAAAAGTAGAGGCCTTCCTGAAGAACAGTGGGTTGCTGTTGATCTGCATCCCAAGAAAGCAGTCCAGCATCCAGCTGCACTGGAGGACAGAGCAGTGATGTTTCTGACTGCAGACCATATGGCTCACATAGCACATCCTGCATGGAAATGTGCGTTCAGGTGGGAGGAGGCAGTGTGAGCAGAGCAGGATGCAGTGCCTGTGTAGTCTCTGCTCTATTGGGACACCAGCTGTTAGGGCTGGCTTTATGCCCTGATGGGACAGCTGAGGCTGCCTGGGTGGCAGCTGCCACCAGGTGTGTGCATGTGATTCAGGTGGGCGTGGGAAGCTGGAGAAGCATGTTTCCAGCTTTCCTGGTGGGTGTGCTTCTGTGGAGGTGGTGATGGGCTTGGTGGGGTGGGTGCTGCAAACTTTCTTAGCAAACTTTCGTCACCTTGCATGTGGGAAAATATATCCTGTGAGCTGACTTCTTTCCCCCAGAGAGCATTTGCTAGACTTTGCAAAATGCAGAGGCTTTGTATATTGCTTTGTCTGTTTTGAGGATAGTGGATACTTTAACAAACCAGGAATGAGTGGCTTAGATTGCAGAAATAATTAAATACTCTTCTGTTGACTCTTTAAACTGACAGCAAAACATGGTGCTCTGATGGCCAGCAAAATGGAAGTCGTTCTCCTGAAAAAGCAGATCTAAATTATTTCCACCATCACAGCAGGGTGCATTGTGTAGGGCTGGAACAAACCATGACCTGTTGAAATGAATGACTGAAAGCAGGAAGTCATTCAGCTTGTTTTCATGCATGTGAAGTGAGGGGATGGAAGCAAAGAAAGAAGGCTGTATCATCTAAATACCCTTATTGCGCTGTATTAAATGGGGCATCTTTCTGCTTTTTCAGTAGTTCGAAATCCTTTTTAACTTCTGGACCTAAGGCAACAAATTAATTGAGCATATATGGCTGTAACATTCTCCGTTTTGGTGTTATATATGTGTGTGCTGTTCTAATGATATATAATTATAATTAATTGTATAATTATAAAGGGTTTCCTTCTGTAGGGCCTTTGAGGGTGTCTCCTGCAACATCATTTGTCACAAAACTGGTGAGATAGGGGTTTGATGAATGGAGTGTTAAATAAATGAGGAATTGCCTAGACAGCTGCATCCAAAGATTTGCACTCAAATCAAAGGACTGCTCAATGTCCAAACGAAGATCAGAAACAAGTGCTGTCCCTCAGGGATCCATAATGGGATCTGTAGGGTTCTATCACATTGGGCCGGAGCTTATCTGGCTCTATCACTTCAGCCTGCGACAGGAGTGGGTCACACCCCAGGAGCCGGATGTCCCAAGGTGTGACTAGAGCACTTGCTCTACGGCTTTTTGGCTGTCATTCTGTGCTCTGAGGAGACAAGGACAAGAGGGAGGTCTTTTGCATGGGATAATAGAGAATTTATTGCTCTGAGGAATATTGGGGGCAAAAGACAGAAAATGCGAGCGTGCAACAGCTGAAATAGGGAGGCAATTCAAAGGGAGGGTACAAAGCATCAGCTAATCAGAGATATCCTGGGGAGGGTGCACAAAATCATCATCCAGTGAGAGAGGTGGGGGAGAAAGCTGGGTCACATGGACTAATCAAGCATCGAAGTTTAGGGGATTTCTGAAGTGGAATTCCAGGCATGCGGTGGGCCTAAAACAGATTGACAGGAGACTCAGGGCAGATTGACAACATGGGGTGGGAGGGTCTCATCTGGAGCAAACCATCCATTTGGGCAATCACAGAACATACCATTAACAAGAAACACACTGCAACAGGGTTCAATATCACCAATGGCATGCAGTGGGTTTGAGTACGCCCTCAGCGAGTTTGCAGATGGCACCATGCTAAGAAAGCACAGTTGATTTGCAAGTGGCATGGGTTGTCACCCAGAAAGACTTCAGGCTAGAGAAATGGACCCACATGAATTTTGTGAAGTTCAGTGAGGTCCTGGCCTGCACCTGCATCATGGCATTCCCCAGTATCTGTACAGACTGGGAGATGAATCCATTAGGAGCAGCCCTGTGGAGAAGCACTTGGGGGTACTGGTGGATGACAAATGAGACAGAAATGTGTGTTTCAGCTCAGAAAGCCATACTGTGGGCTTCATAAAAAAAAGTGTGGCTTGCAGGACAGTGGAAGTGATTATTCCCCTCTGCTCTGGAGAGGCCAACATTTCAATGACTAAGAGGCTTGTTTGGTTTTTTTAGTTTTTTTCTTTCATAATGAGTGTTTGAATATTACTGTGTCCAGAGACCTCTGTTAGCTCCTACTGCTTGCTTTTCTGGTCATATGAACAATTTCCTTGTGCCCTTAGCAACCTTTTTTTACTGTCTTCAATGTGGTGATGCAAACCAAATGTAAACTAAATTTTACTGGCATCTGGGTTGTTTGCACTGTGGCTGATCTCCTCCTGTATTACACCATAAACTGTACAAGAGGCTTCTCTGCATCTCCATTTGTTATCCTGTTCTCTGGCTCATAAAATCACTGAATGGTTAAGGTTGGAAGGGACCCCTGGAGATCACCTAGTCCAGCCTCCCTGCTCAAGCAGGGAGCCCTAGAGCATGTTACTCAGGATTGCATCCAGATGTTTTTTTTTGAGTATCTCCAGTGAGGGAAATTGCACAACCTCTCTGGGTACTCTGTTCTGTTGTGTAGTCACCTGCACAGGGAAGGTATTACTTATGTTCAGGTGAAACTTCCATCAGTTTCTGCCTGTTGCCTCTTGTCCTGTTGCTCCACTGAGAAGAGATTGGCTCTATCCTCTTGGGACATTCCCTTCAGATACTTACAGACTCCAATCATGTCTCAGTTGTCTCTTCTCAAGGCTGAACAAGCCCAGCTCCCTGAAGCTTTCCTTGAAAGAGATGCTCCAATCATTTGATCAACTTTGTTGCCCTTTGCTGGAGCTACTCCAGGAGCTCCACAACTCTCTGGTACTGGGGAGCCCAGAACTGAAGCACTCGTGAGGCTCACATGCACCTGGTGAGATGTGTCCTCAGTAGGGATGAATAGAGAGACCAGATCACCTCTCTTGACTTCCTGTCAGTGTTGTTCCCAGTGCCCCCAGGACACCATTGGCCTCCTTAGTCACATGGGCACCCTGTTGGTTCATGGACAGCTTGTTGTCCACCAGGACTCCAAGGTCCTTGTCCACAGAGCTGCTTCACAGCAGATCAGCCCAAGCCTATACTGGTGCATGAGGTTATTCCTCCCCAGGTTCAGGACCTTGCCTTTGCCTTTGTTGAATTTCACACAGTTCCCTTCTGTCCATCTCTCCAGCCTGCTGAGGTCCCTCTGAGTGGCTGCACGGCCCTCAGGGGTACCGGCCACTCCTCCCAGCTTCATGTCATCTATGAATTTTCTCAGGAGGCACCTGGCCCTCCATCCAAATCATTGATGAAGAAGTTAAACAACACTGAGCCCAGTGTTGAACCTTAGGAGACACCACAAATGAGAGGCCTCCAACTAGACTCTGTGCCAGTGTTAGTGACCCTCTCCTCTGGGATTTGCCATTCAGCCAGTTCTCAATCCACCTCACCTTTCACTTGTCCAGTTCACATACCTGAGTTTGCCTGTGTGGATATGATGGGAGACAGTGTCAAAAGATTTGCTGAAGTCCAGGTAGACAACAGCCATTGGTCTCCCCTCATCTCTCCAGCCAGTTGTCCCATTGTAGGCTCCAGCATGCTTTAAAAGTTTGGTTATGTGGCTGTGAAGTATCTGAATCATCTGTGAAAAGTACACACTCTGAGAGGAAGATCATACTTACCACTGTTTAGCTGGTTGAAATTGTTACATTTAGTTATGTTTTTGTACAGGAAACTGAAATATTTCTTTGCAGCTGTTCAATTCTGACTTTTTTTTCTTGTGTTGGTAGTTTCAGTAGTATCAAATCTAACTAAATGGGACACCTAAGGAAAACCCATATGAATTTTGGGGTAAAACAGACATTTGCCAAAAAACAGGGTTCATTGTTCAGTTTTTCTTTTTTGGTTCAGTTTTCTTTTTCTGTTAGCCAGTATTTGGCAATTACCAGCAGCTGTAGGGCAGGAGGAGATAATCGAAGACAGGAGAGATCTATGCCAGCTAATTAATGTCACGTAAGGCAGGTCTCTGATAGCCTTCTTTCTGAAGAGCAATGTTAAAAAGTCAAGGTGATAGGAAAAGGAAATATTGCAGCTTTTTGTGGTACTTAGAAAATATTTTTCTTCTCCTCACATTGGCACTTGAAAGGGACACTGAAAGCAGTGGTTTAATTGATTTCTTGGCAGCCAGCAAGTGAATGTTACGAAGCAAATGCACTTAGTTGCTGGCTGGCTGTGTCTTCTCCCCCTGTCCTGTAAAACTGTCCCACAGTAACTTTCTTATGGTCCAAGAAGAGATAAGATAAAAAAGAAGCAAGGAAAAGGTTAACACGATTCTACTCTCATCTGCCACAATTCTTGTATGGAGTCCCTCCACTCCCAAAGGAAGCAGAAATTAGAAATTTATGATTTAGAGTAGCTCTGGGTTTCACATGATGCTTTTTTTTCCATGGTAGACAAAGTGACCAGTTTGTTTCAATAAATAGTGTACCTTTGGATCTACTGGTCTTTGTAGAACAGTGGCATCTTCTTACACAGGGCACAATTCCAAGTCATTTTTTGTCTTTTTTTTAAATCTGAGAGAACTTGTTCCAAAAGTTTATTTCTGAAAAGCCTCAGTTTCTTCTTCCTTTAGATGCAGCCAAACCACAGCATTCCTTCTCAAATGACTCCTCAAACTTGCCAAGTTTTCTTTCTTTGCCATCTTTGCGTGTTAATGCATCCATCCTAATCTGAGCCAGGATGTACTGATTTGGTTCCTTAGTACAGGACTGCTGATGCACAGAACTACAGTGATAGGGGGGGGAAAGAAAAAAACACTTAAAAAGGGAAGGGTTCCTTCTTGATCACTGTAGCAGTCCCCTAGCTTTCATTTACTACTTTTAGTACCAAATAAGTAGAAATTAAAAAGATACGAAGGAAGAAGTACGTATGTTCAAGGAAGTTCTGCTTAAGCAGTTTTTGTTTCTCCTTTTGTTTCTTCTACAGAGTGGGAAGGCCCCAGTGAAAGATATGTTCACAGATCTCAAAGATGGAAGGAAGCTTTTGGACCTTTTGGAGGGTCTGACAGGGAAACCTCTGGTAAGAGAAACATCTGAGTCATATTTTCATTTATTAAAAAAACCCAAACCAATGAATAAACAAAACACAGACAGAGGCATATGTTTTATTTTTTTTAATTTGAATTTATTTAAAACCCTATTTTGCTTGTAATGTGTACTTGTTCTCTGCAGTCCCAGTGAAATTCCCATGAACTCCACTCATGAGATACAGGGTCAGGCTGAAGCTTAACTGTGTAATCCTCTCTTGAGGGTTTACATATTACCTAGCAGAGCATGTAAAACCAGTGGTGTTTACATTTTTAATATGTTTTTAACAGACGTCCTTTAAAGGTTGTTTTTGATCAGGTGTTCAGCTGGATCCCTGTGGGCTTCTAGTAAGCTTGTGAAAGATCTCTTAAAGAAAAAAAAGAAAGCAAAAAGGCAACAGCTAGTAGGTAAAAATCTGCATCTCCATTGAAAAATTTTGTCATCTACAGACAGGAAGAGGCTGAAAACTGCTCAAAATGTGTATGGAAAAGTGTGTATGGCTGTAAACTCTTCCCCTGCTAACATTAATGGCTCTTCATAAAGGTGCATGAAGTATGGTGAAACCTGTGCCATTACTTGGAATTAAATTATTGATTTCACTATTTATAATGTCTCAAATTTGTTTATGGACCTTATGAGGAACCTTCAGTCATATAAAATTTCATGTTGCAAGCTCACTTGGTTTTTTAAGCAGATGTGTTTTATTAGTACTTTTAATAATTTGTGGTGTGATTTGATGTATGCTGAAAACAACAGGAGGTTTTTTGTTTCTAAGTTGATTACTGCGTTCCAAGTTCAGCTCCATGCTCTTGCAGTATGATCACTTTCAGACACAGGTATTAAATTATAGTGATTAAAGGCAAATGGAGTGGCAGATATTGTCAAGAGTTGAAGGTTTGATTTTGTTTGTTTTTTTTTCTAGTTGTGTAGTTTTTGTTTGGTTTTTTTTTTTTTATTTGCCCTGATATTAAAAGGAAGGGAAAGTCAGGAAGCGTAACTTCTTCCCAGTATGCAAAGATTTAGCAGGCTTTTGGTGCCAGAGAAACAAATTGCTGCTTGTTCTCTCCTGGGAGCCAGAAAATTTCAAGTACTCTGGCAAATGTTCAAAAGCCTCAGATTTTCCCCAGGAACTCTCCCTTTGCTTTTGCATTGCTGGCTTATTATTCTGTAGATGCTGGGAATAAAAATTTTGGACTTACTGAAGATGAGCTGAAACATATTTTGAATCCAAGGCCTATCCTGTGTCTGGAATTGGAGAATATTGTTCTGACCAATTTTCGTTTTGAAATTGTTGTGTATGATTGATCTTGTTTCATTTTTCTTACTACTACTAAAAGAAAAAAAAAAAGTTGAAATCTGGAGAGTTTTTCTCTGATTTTATTTGGTATGTCCATTAATTCTGATGTTGAACAGATTGTAACTTTTTATTTTCAGCCTAAAGAACGAGGTTCCACAAGAGTACATGCCTTAAATAATGTCAACCGAGTACTGCAAGTCTTGCATCAGAACAATGTGAGCATGTTTTTCCACAACTTTTTGAGAGATTCTTTAGTTTATTGTTGTATGTACATGAGTTCAGAAGGCAGAGAATAAAGATTTTTCGTACCTAAAATGAAATCTCCTTGAGATGGGTAAACTGTTCATAATTTCTTACATGATTTAGAATTTGTGTCCAGCAATTTTGTGAGTTCTTAAAATGCAAACTTAATAGTTGTATTAAACCACTAATCACAAAACTGTGGGTTTTTTTGAGATGGGTGCAGCTCTTGAGAAAAAGCTGCCTTGAAGCTTTCCTATTGCATAGCTGATGAATACAGCAGCACAAAAAAATAATTTCCAGTAATGCCGCATAACTTGTGCAGAAATCTGTAAGGGGATGGCTGGTTTCGTGGCTCTATCCTGCTCTCCACGTCCAGGAGTCTTTTCATTGACTTCTGTCATCTGTGTCAAACATGTAGTTTCTAATTTGCACCTTTGATAACTGATCAAAAAGAACAAGCAAAACAAAATCCTCCTTTAATAAAAATAATTATTTGGCTTAATATTTGTTTTTACTGCCTGGAAGATGATAGTGCTGTAGTAAAGTGATTTTAGTTTTTCTTCCTTTTTTGATGAACAGTTCCTGGTAAGTGTGCTCTCTATACTTAGAAATTTCTGTTTGTGAATGTCAGGTCACTAAAATTAACTTAATAAGAGCATTTTGGCAATAAAATACATCAAATACAAGCAAGCACAGGCATATTTATATAGACTGCTGATTGAAGAGTGATACCAACATGCTGTATTATACTGGAATTTCCCCTCTGTGTTGGTGGACTAGTGTCATATTTCGTGGAAGCAGATGAAGCTGGCAGTGGGTTGTTTTTGTTCTTTGAGATACTGTAAATATTAACTTTTAAAAGGATAAATAATGAGTTTTCCAGCTTGAAATTGATTTATTTTATTATAACAATAAATGAAACAATACTGAATTGCAATAATTAATTATTTCTTCCTTAAGCTGACAGCATCTGGGTTTCTGGGAGTAAACAGATGGTCTTAGTTAGCTGAAGGTTGTTGAGGTCATGTACTTGATTTATGCCTACTGCTTAGCTTCATTAGAAAGTGTGTTTGTTATGATGGGGAGAAAAGACATCCACTGAGAAGCAGTTGCATTCTGTTTGAGAGTTTGTGGGCTATGCAACATTCATAACTTGCAAAATAATTTATAAAAGTGTTTAAATATATATTGCAAGGATCAGACAAATCTAGGGTGTAGGTGATCAAGTGATCCTGTGAACCTCATCCTTTAAGCAGAATGGTTCCAAGTAAGGAAAGTCAACTTTTTTGATTTGTCAATCAAATTAAAAAAAAAAAAAACAAAAACAAAACAAGGACCAAACTTGCTAAACTTTTATTTTCCTATCAGATTCTTTATGCTTGCATTTCTGTTGTTCAGTTTTGACTGCTGGTATGCACCTGTATATTTAGAGGAGAGAATAAAACTCTTCAAATGGAATATCTTCTTTGGTGCCATTCTTTGTCATCTAGTTTAAGCAGTTAACATGAAGTTTATTTAAGCAGATGTCATGACATATTCAGATGAACAGTCCTCTGTCAACTCTGCTTTTCTCTTCAACTACTTTCTATTTGAGAGCACTTGGTAATACTTGGCTGGACAGCCAGGGAAATGGGGTGGGGTTATGACTTGGAGCTGTGATAGCAGTGTTTAATAGAGAGTGATTCAACCTCTCCAGGTGGAGTTGGTGAATATTGGAGGAACTGACATCGTTGATGGAAATCACAAGCTGACGCTGGGGCTGCTGTGGAGCATTATCTTGCACTGGCAGGTGAGAGGCTGCTATGAGATCTCTTCCTTTCCAGGAATCATGTACATTGTTCTGCTGTGATTTTCACAAACCTTCCCAGGCTTTTGGTGGCAGAAAATACTGCTTCTATTTTGGGCTGGTAAATAAAGGCAGGCCAGTATTTGGTTTCTGCTCAAAGTCTATTGGCTGCTTCCCACGATCCGTACTCTCGTATGTGCCCAGTTGTGCACAGCCGCTCAGTTTAGTTCCTGCTGGTGAGAATTGCAGAGAGGCTTTTCAGGCTGAAGCATTATATTTCTTTTCCTTCCTCAAGGGCTTGAGGCAGGTAGTGTTTTACTGTTTTGGTAGCTGCGTTTGTCTTGCATCTTACAGCTGCTTTGTAGGTTTGTTAGTCTCATAGGTTGAATTGCTCCTGGTTTATCCAAGTATGTGGGAAGATCATCAAATTGACTTGGGGGGACTTTGGTAGATATGTGATGTTTGTAGTACCCAAACAACAAACTACTTTTGTTGGATCAGCAGATATCCACTTCTTGCAGAAAACCTGTACAAGCTGTATTTTTGGGGTTTATTTACTGGTGGAACCACAGCAGAGGCAGTGAGGAGTATTATTCCCTGTGCTTAGAGCAGACGAGCACTAAGGAGAGTGGGAGGATCATAATATAAGAGTAATGTGTCATTATTACACAAAGCATCACTGGCTCTTGTAATCAATAGAGGGCAAAGATGGCCTGAAGACTGCTATTCCAAAATTTCATGTGGGGAATTGGAGTCTGATTCATTGCTTTCCATGGGGAAGCCCCTTTCATGATTTGTGAAGTAATTTGGTTTTGTAAGGAGGAGAAGTGGGGCATATGTTCGGAAAGGTGTGGTTGTTGCTGTCTTGCAGGTGAAGGATGTCATGAAGAACATCATGTCAGATTTGCAGCAGACCAACAGTGAGAAGATACTGCTGAGCTGGGTTCGGCAGTCCACCAGACCCTATAGTCAGGTCAACGTTTTGAACTTCACCACGAGCTGGGCTGATGGACTCGCCTTTAATGCTGTGATTCACAGACACAAGTAAGTGGCAAACAGCTTGTCTTTGACCTAGTGAAGTAAACAGTTTTTTTTTTTTTTTCTGTGTCTTCATACTTGAGCATTTGACAGCTTCTAGCCTATTTGAGTGATTCATTATCCAGGTTTTTTGTTTGTCTTTTTTTGTGGTAACAATAGCAGTGGTGGGACATTGCCAGAGCCTTGCAAAGGCTGGAGCCACGGCAGGAGTATAACACTGAGTTCCTGCACATGCACAAGCACTTGCTAATTTGAATGGATTTACATCCCACTTGCTTTTTATAGTGAATATATTGAAAGGGTCTCTGTGGGGGAAGGGGGAGCTGACCTTCTCCTTTTACCTTCCTTTTACCTGGCCTCCTCTGTAAATAGAAACATCACTTCCATTGGAAATTGCCAAATCATTTCAATAAGAAGATACAGAAGCTTCAAAATGAAAGAATGAGAGATTCTGTCACTTTCCTGGTGTTTTTTAATATATCTTGCTTGAAAGACAATGTATGCAGTTCTTTCAGGAGAACTGTGGGGCAGAATATCAAAGGGTAATAGAACACTTCAGGTATCTGTAGAGTATCCTTTAGTTTGTTCATTATACTTTATAAGGAATAACATTAAAGTTTCTTTGCACAGATCTTTTGTGTTCTTTCTGATTTTTGCAAAACTCTTCAGACATTTAAATAAATCATCATTACAGATTCTGTTAACATTGCATACCCTTTTTTATTTCCTTTTTAAAAATATTTTCTTTGAGATCTACTGGACAATTCATTCTAATCCAGCATCTCTTAAATGAAGTCAGCTCATTGCTTTGCAAAGTCTGACTGTTCTTACCCATAAATAACCATTTCTATGTGGAAATTGTATAATAATTTCTAGAATTTAACCAGACCTCCTGGTCACCAGGTATTTGACACAGCAAAGGCTTTACAAACACTCATGTTAACACCCAGCAGATGCAAAGTGTTTGCAGAACATATGTTCACTTTGAGCCTGCTCTAAAGTGCCCCTTTGGCCTGTGGTAACTGGAATAGGCCCTGTCACAGGCTTGTTGGCTTCAGGACAGGTCTGCCCTGCCATACTCTGTGTCTTGTGGACCGGAGCTGGCTTGTGTTCAGCCTGCGTGGGTGTGAAAGGAGGGCCAGCACCACGCTGACGGCTTCTGCAGGTTTGGAAGGACTGCTGTGCAAGGACAGAGCAATACTACCAAATGTCTCGCTGGAATTTATCACAAGCATTGCTAAGTCCCTCCCCTGGATGATGTGAGCAGTTGTGATTTTCCTACCAGCACAACTGCCTGTAGTGGCCTTGCTCTGCTGCTGAATGTGTGAAGCTTTGTGATGGAGACTGTGCCAGCTTTAGACACAAATGAAACCTAGGTGACCTGAGGGAAGCAGAAAAATTAGTTTTAGGCTGTTTCTTGTCCTTCTTGTTATGACTATGTGCTTGTGCTTTGCAGGATCTGAAGTCTGTGAGCTCTGCTCTTTTCAGATCACTAAGTAGCAAATGCCCCAGCTGAAAGCTTTGACTGAATAACTGTGCATTCCTGTGAGTTTGTAAAATCTGAGTCTGAGCCTTTTATTCCCCATTCCTTGGAGCCTGACAGCTGCTGGCATGTCAGAATTCAGCACTGTTGTCCCTGGGCACAAGTCCTTTAGTCAGAGAAGCATAATTTTCCCTAAACTTTAAAAAAAACCTTGAGCTGGGTTTCTCCTTTCAGCTTTGAAGGAGAGGCTTTAAAAGCACTTGTGAGGAACAAGGAGGTTGGGGCAGGTTGCAGAAATGATAGGACAACAAAGCTATGTAACTTACTTAGACAGCATTTTTCAGTGCTACATTTTTATTTTATATTAATATGACACTTAAAAGGGGAGAACCTTCATGGATTCCATTAAGAGATTTAATATCTTTATTTTCTCTTTATGTATCTATCAACAATTGTTAATTGTACTACCTCTTGGCTGCAATATCTAATAACTTTGTAACACCTTCAGCATGTAAATGACCTATTGCCTCATATAATTTTAATAGCATTTTACTGTACCGGTCTCTTTTGCTTACTAATATTACCTTAGTTCCTCCTTGAAATGAATTCTGCTTTTTGGTTCGATTTTCTCACTCTTAGGTAAGTATCTAGTTGTGATTTATTAATACCTTTGTTTTCAAAGTCAATGTCTGCTAAAGATTTACATGAATCTATGGGTATCCTTCTTGCTTTTGCATGGATGTACATGAGCTTCTATATACATCTTGTTCCTGCTCACCCTGCTTTCCTCTGGCTTTTTGCTTCTTAGACTGTTGGCTTAGGGACTTCCTGTTTCACAAACATAGTGACTCAACAGATGATAAAGGGTACTCTTAAGTCAGTTTACAACTGAATCAGATATTAAAAGAATTAAAGTAAAGCCCATCTCTTCCTCCCCAAGTTCTATAAATGACGGAATCAATAGCAGTGTTTTGATGAGAAGCCACCATTGCAGGAGAATGGAAGGGGTTTTAATAGCTCTGCAGCTGTGCTGCTGCAGCACTTGGCTGATCGTGTGCCACAGGTGTAGGTACTGCTGGGAATAGGCCCTGTTTGCTGCCTCTGCTTGCTGTTGTGTGCTCTGCTCTTTCCCCTTGAGACCCACCGCTATCTTTTGGGTTCTCACCTGGACTGGAGATGTCCTTGGGTTAACACTGATCTTTGATGAAGGCTGCTGACACTGCAAATTGATCAGCTCCTTGGCCTGATTAGTGCTGGGATGTGCAAGATTTGCACTTGTGATGGGGTGTTTTCTTGTAGGCTGTTTTTTGTTACTGGGGGGACAAGACTGTGAGTGAATGGGTGGGGTGGAGACTGCTGTTTCTCCTGGCTGTGATGGCCTGGGGTGGTCACTGAGCCACATCACAAGTCTGGAATGAGGTTTTCCAGGAACAGAGTGACTCTTGATTACCCAGCAGGGCCTGATGCAGAAAATGTGTAGTAACAGTAATGCTGTAAAAGCAACAGTTGCAGAAAACTGGTTCTGGGATAAATTTTCGAGGTTATGCGCTCTTGTTAGCGGTATTTGTTTTCCTGTTGAAATCAATGACTTTATGTTTAGGACTCAGAATAGAAGGTGGATGTTGCTGTGGGCATGCAGTCAGTTAATTAATTAGTGGTTATCAGGTTCTCATTAATAATTGAGAATCATGCTTTTATTTTTTTTTTTCATTTGTGTTTATGCACTTATGTTGGTAGTTGGTATATATGTGTATGAATATATTATAGCTATTAATTAACATAACTACTATCATATGCATGACTTGATATTCTGCATGGTATGGAATTTTCTTATGGATAAAGTTTGCTTTCATCCTTGTTTTGCTTTCACTTCTAGACCTGAGCTGTTCAGCTGGGATAAAGTTACAAAGATGTCCCCGGGTGAGAGACTGGAAAATGCTTTCAACATAGCCAAGAACCACCTAGGAATAGAGAAACTATTGGATCCTGAAGGTGGGATACAGTTATTTTACTTGACAAGAAGCTTTTTTTGAGCTCTTTTAAAAGAAATTTCTTCTATCGATACTAAGTATGAATAACACACTTGTGCAGAGCTGTTTAATTTCAAGCCTTTACATTTGGATTTAAACAAATGCCATTTGTTAGAGTAAGGGCATGGATGTGTATGTGTAGGCTTTGGCATTTTGAATATTAAGGTTCAGGTTGACTTTCCATACAGAGACTGTGTACTGAAGCTGAAGTTGTATGCTGACTTTGTTTTCCTTCAGGTAGGAGTTGTGCTGCAAGGGTGTGTGCTTTCCAGGTGCAACAGTGCATTCTGTAGGATGGGATGGTTTAACAGCTCATAATTTATTTTTCTTTACATACACAGTGAGTAGCAGTAGCTGCCTAGGAATGCTTACCAGGAAACCTTGACAGCTCCTTTTTAAAATACTGACCTGCTGCTCTGCCATGAAGCGAGCCTTCAAAGATTCATGCTCTAGGACAAGCCCTCTAACTTCAAACATCACCTTCTTATGAAGAACAAAAGTATTAGCTGAATGGGTACTGTTCATAACCCTAATGAAGTGATCCTGTCTCAGTGAAATTCCTTCCAGTGTGGAAAAAGAGAAAATTACCTGACTAACAATGGGAAGTGGGATAGAGCCTAAGTGGAAATGTTTGTTTATGCAGGATACTGTCCTTGAACTACATTTCTGCTTGGGAGATGCTTCAGAACAATTTTCCCCATACAAATTTTATTCCTTAGCAACTTCATGTCTGGGTTCTTACTTCAAAGAGATCAAGAATTTTAATGTGAATTCACTTCCAAATATAGAAATTTTAATTTTAATTTTTTTCTTTCCTCCTTCATGCTACTTTTAATTAATGTCAAACCTGGTCTCTGAGTTCAAAGTTTATGAAAGGCTGTTTGGACAATATGTGAATTGTTACCTGTGCTCTATGTAATGATTTTAAAAATTTTCATTTATTTTTTCCCATGTTTTATCTTTTTGATGCAGATGTTGCTGTACAGCTTCCAGACAAAAAGTCCATTATTATGTATTTAACTTCTTTGTTTGAGGTCCTCCCTAAGCAAGTTACAATTGAAGACATTCAGGAGGTAGAAACCCTTCCAAGGAGATATAAGCAGGAATGTGAAGCTGGAGAATTCAGTATGCAGCAGGTGTGTTTGTCATCAAAACCAGCCTTTCTTTTCTTGAGTTGTAATTTTAGCTAATCTTCATGTTCGTCACTTATCTTTGGAACATGCCTTCTGTCCTGAGCAACACAACTGGGAAAATGCGAAAAATCATAGCAACTTCTTTGTCATTAACTTAGGTCTTTCTGTCTTCCTTTTTCTTTTCTGAAACATGTCCAGAATCTTGTATATTGAGGTATAAAGTTCCATTTGTGTTATGCTGCCTTTTGTTTTGTTTTTTTGGTGTACTTTTATTTATTTATTTATTTATTTATTGCTTCTCTGTTTCATACGTCTTGATAAGCTGAAGGGAGTGGTCCAGAATCTTTAACTGAATTTGCAATTGAACTTGTGGTGGTTAGTGGTAGTGATAAGGTTTTGTTTGGTTTTGAGATTCACTGTTGACAGAGCAAGATGAAAGTTGTCTTTACTGTCCTGGTTGTTTGCTAATGAACTTGCATTTTAATATAATGACTTTGGCCTTTCTCATTAAAATGTATCCAACAATTATTTTTAACATTTTATGAAAGATTGAAAGAGATCTTAGTTCTATTTTTAATACCATTTGGGAGGGCATCTTCTGTGCACTTCTAAGACATCTTGTTCCTCTCGGCTGCCTAGACTGTGGCACTTGAAGAAGATCAGGACAGTTCTAGAGCAGAGACTCCTAGCACAGTGACAGAGGTGGATATGGACTTGGATAGCTACCAAGTTGCTCTGGAAGAAGTTCTTACATGGTTGCTGTCAGCTGAGGATGCATTTCGGGAACAGGAAGAAATATCTGGTGATGTTGAGGAAGTCAAAGAACAATTTTCCACCCATGAGGTAAGTTTTCTTATAAATTCTTCTGTTGTGGTTTGGCTTCTTTTTTTTTTTGTGTGTGTGTATGTAAATAAGCTGCAGAACTTCCATTTCCTAGTCTTTATTCAAGGCAAAATTCTTCTTTTTAGAAGAACCTTGAATGAAGCATGCTTTGAAATCTTAATGTAATTTTTTATAAACAGCCTTTGGTAGCTAGTTTACTGGTATGCATAATACGAAGGCAGTATTATCCAGACTGGGTTGTACTTCCCTGCTGCCAATTACTAAAAAGCCTGGTCAGCCTTATGCCACTTGCTGTTAAATAAGGGTAATGCTGAAACTGATAATGAATTTATTCAGTGGTCTTCCTCTGATGATTAGGATACTTCGTTTCAGAAACATGTGTTGATACTTCCAAATGACTCTTTTCCAAATTTTGGTTTGACTACTAATTTGATTCTAAATCTGAACAAATGTCCTAATGTTGTTAGAAGTTTGTCATGTCAGATGGTTTACTTTTCTTCTGTGTCAGCTTACTGTATAAAATAGAATACAGAGTTTGAATGCTGATCAATAGGAGGAATTTTTTCCTTGTGCTGTAGTTTTAAAGCCATGAAGCAAAGGAAGAGGTGTTCTGGATTTACAGTAAATATATGTTGCTAACTCATAGGGTTCTAATCTTTCCTACGATAGATTTCAGATGTTTTATGTTCTGTTGACCATAGGTCATTTCCTGTTTCATTCTTGGTGTGTTTATTTGAAGGCTCTCTTCTCCCAAGCAGATCATTAAGGCGGTCAGCTTTTTTTCTTTGTTTTACTGGATTCAGAATTTTTGTAGTGCATGGAAAATCTTGTGTCAAGGAAAGGAACAGGTCTGCCATCCTCATGTATTTGATGGTGCCAGCTCCTTCTACAGCACTGTTTCAAAGATGATAAATTTTTAGGATATTTACCAACTCAAACTCTGATAGGACCTCACAGTGATGCCTCTGCTTGTACCATTTCCAGGGTTTTATGATGGAACTGACTGCGCACCAGAGCAGTGTGGGCAATGTTCTGCAGGCTGGAAACCAGCTGGTGGCCCAGGGAAATCTGTCACCTGAAGAAGAGTTTGAGATCCAGGAGCAAATGCTGCTGCTGAACTCCCGCTGGGAGGAACTCAGGGTGGAGAGCATGGACAGGCAGTCCCGGTGAGTTCATGGCACTTAACCTCTTCTAGAGATTCAGGACTGACCTCTGGTGCTTGCTGTGTTTTGGAGAATTTGGTTTGCATCCCTTTGTAAGACTTATTTTTTTAGATTTAACATTTCATTTTGTGACACAAAATCCACCTTCATACTTTCTAAGGTGAAACAAATGGAATGAGTATAACAGATTGGGTTTTTTTTTTTGGTCATTATGTAAAGTATTTTGTGAATTGTTATGTAGATGTGCCAGACTAAATATATGGTATTTAACTGCAGTGGTTGCATAAACCACTCAAACAATATTAGAAACACATTCAAGTTTCTCAATAAAGCATACAGTGGATGTGGATATCTATGGGTATTTACATAACTAAAAAGCTTTTAGAAGAATTTTTTCCTACATATGGGTTACCAAGGTAAGAGCTGCACATCAAGGGAAAAACTGCTTTTTGTTGGGACTTTCAGCAAGCAGTGGTTTTATTAGCAGCGGTCCCCCATTGGAAGAAACAATCCCTGATATAAGTTGCATAATTAATGAACATTTTTTATTGAGAAAGAAACAAGGATACTTATCTGTATTCCTTAGCTTAATGGTGAAAATTTTATTTGATGATAGGTAACAGTTTTATGTATGGCCTTGCTTCTTTCCCATATGAGCTAGAATTTAGTTCCTTTCCTCGTGAAAGCTGTGTCTGAGGTAACTTCCGTGCTTCCCCCTGCAGCCTGCATGACATGCTGATGGAGCTCCAGAAGCAGCAGTTGCAGCAGCTGTCTGACTGGCTGACAGTCACAGAAGAACGTATTCAGAAGATGGAATCTCAGCTCCTAGCGGAAGATTTGGAGTCACTTCAAAAACAGCTGGAAGAACACAAGGTAAACCTTTTGCCTGTTAGGTAATATGTATGAGAGAAGTACTTGGAAGGTGCCTATGTTGGTGGATTCCTTGACTAAGAAACTTGATTGTATCAGAAGTCACATATGGCTGCATTTGGTGTTTGCAAAAGGATGATGATGGTGTAGAAAGGAGTTAGAAGCCTTAACACTTGAGCACTGGTGACTAGTAGGAACTATTATATTTGCTTCATGCAGGAAATGTAACCTTTAGGGAAAATTGTTACCCTTATTTGCGCAGGGAATAAAACCTCTTCTGGTAAACTGATGGTGTGGGGAACAGTATGGAAGGTACCGTGGACAGATTTGCCCTTAATTACTGGCAGGCATTGCTAAAGCCTGCTTGAAACTTGCACATTAAAATAATGTGGGAGTTAAAATGATCAGGGCCTTCCAAGTCACTGATTCCAGTCCCTGCTTTTACAGGGATCGCATCCTAAGGGAGTGCTTAGACACTGCTTTCTCATGTGTGCAGTATTTTGGAAGTGCTGTTCTCTCAATTGAGTTTTTGGGTGCAAATCCAGCCTTTCTATCCTGAAATGTTTTTGTGAAGGAAAAAGATGTCCTTTTGTTATTTGTCATGGTGCAGCTTTAGTTTTCATGTTCAGTGCTGAGGTTTGACCTTCTCCCCAGCATGGGACATACAACACAGAACAAGAACACTGGAGTATTTTTAGTTTGTGTAGTTTCCTGTCCCACATTTGCATTCTTTCCTTTGTTTTCAAAGTCTGGGGAGTTTGAGGCTTGTGTTTCATAGAGTAGCTTAGGATATGCTGGGATAAAAGGTGACATTTACAGTACTGTAAAGGTGTATTGATTTTGCAGAGATATTTTGTAGTAGGCTTTAACCATTGAATCTGTTATTTTAGAAGTTGTATGAATATTTAATTCCACAGATAGTTTTAAACTAATAAGAACTGCATGTCTTCTGCAGTTTTCATCTGTTATCTTAGGAGCATCATGGTCAGTTATTGCACTGTTGACATTTTTGAAATTATATTGTCAACTCTTGAAAAATGAGTGTTCCTAATGATTTGTTTGGCATATGCCCTGTGTTGCTTGCTTATTAACAACAGCAGCCCTGTGTAGAAACACTTAAGCTCTCCTATGTATAACATCAGATGTATGGAAAGTCAGTGCAGTTGTCATGTGATTCTCCTGGTCAACTATGGGGCATCCATTTTAAAGCACTCCCATCTTTTACAGCATTTCAACAGAATGGTTTTGGGCTCTTTTCTATCAGCCTTTTGCTTACAATTTTTAAACTATGCAGTGATGCCCACTGGTAAAATGTGGGCTTAGCTGTTGAATCTGAAATACCAAAGTTCCTTTGCTACAGCAGCTGTGACAGACACTGTGGCCAAAATAGCAGATTAGCAAATGCATTCAAAGTTGTTAACCTCTGATTTGTTCTTGTAGAGCCTGCAGAGTGATCTAGAGGCAGAACAGGTGAAGGTCAACTCGCTAACACACATGGTGGTCATTGTTGATGAAAGCAGTGGGGAAAGTGCAACAGCTATTCTGGAGGAACAATTGCAGGTAAATCTCGGAGCCCTCTTTTTTAAACTGTAGTATTGGGCACTTCAAACAATTGCATGTAATTGTTAATCAGCGTTTTTGTGTTTAAAGACAATTTATCTTAGAAAGTTATTTAAAATAACATTTTCTTTAGGAGCAATAGTAACTTAAAGAATTATTGAATCAGCTCAAGCTAAAACCTGCAAAAGTGCTTTGGTGGCATTCAAGCTCAATTCCTGGTTAGTCAAGCTGTTTTCATTCTCAAGACTTAGGTTATTTGGTAGTGTCTCCTTTCAGCAGTGTCATTAAATGGGAAGATGCATAGTACAACTCTTATTTCATGTAAGTTATTTTCCGTAGAAAGTTAAAATCTGATAGAAGAAATACTTGAAGACATGAACGCAGTTTATCTAGGGAGTATCATATGAAGTGTTTTCCTGTCACTTAGGACTGTAACCTGAAGTACAGTGAGTACATGAGACAGAATTTTTCAAACAGAATTCTTACTTTGTTCATTCCTTTTTAAGTCAATCAGATAGCTCAAAGACTTCAGCAAAACCAGAGTTAAGGCCACACGTGAATGTTTTTGAAAGTGTTACTCTCCAGCTCTGTGCAATACAGCAATATCAGTAATTGACAGGGAAGTAGATATAATGTCGAAACAAGTTAATGTGAAGTAGAAATCACACTTTTGAATATCTGGTTTTGGAGTTTCTTTCTGAGGTTTGTGATTGTTCCTGAGTGTTTGGTGCTTTTGTAGAGGCTTGGTGAGCGGTGGACTGCAGTTTGTCGTTGGACTGAGGATCGGCGGGTCAAGCTGCAAGAAATTCAGCTTTTATGGCAGGAGCTGCTGGAAGAGCAGGTGAGTAGCTCTCCAGTTTCTCAGAGTGACTGGTCAATTCGTGGAGGGGAAAAAAATGAACCAAAGAAAGCCCAAACAGTCAAAGCTCTGACTAGGACTGAGAAACTCATGGAAAAGAAACCTTGAAAGCATAGAATTTGTTACTGTTGAGGTTCCCAGTGTTTTTTTAGGACAGGAGTATCTCTGAAGTGCAAGAGAATTTTTCCAAAGTTTAAGAATAGAAGTTTATACCTCCTTATAAAATTATTTCCAAGGTATCTTGTAAAATGGTCAGGAAGTGGGAATATCTGTGATACTTATAAAATTCATAGTAATTATCCTATCTGGTAGTTTTGTAATTACAGAAATCCTCCAAATTAATGTACATGTGCTTCCAGCATGAACACATACACAATGGTTCAATACTAAAGTGTTCTCTTGCTTTGATATAATGCATTTTACATACAAAATCTGCTCAAACACAAGGGATGGCGTAAAAAATATGGTAACACAACTATATGTGCTGTTTGTATGCCTAGAACTAGAGCTTGTTTTATTTCTCAGCTTAAAATATTTTTTGTTTTTTTCTTTGGAGGTTATACTGAAATTGTTTTTTTCATAAATGATAATATTTATCACTGTAAGCTATTGTTTAAACAAGGCAGTACTCAGAGATTGTTTAGACATTTGAAAGAAGTAGAACAGTGCTGGTAATAACTACTGGTATCAGCTGCAGCCTGGTTTTTTTTTTGACAAGGATGTTTTGTCTGCATTCTTTGGGGCTGCATGTGTGTTTCTCCCTTAACCCTCCCATATCTGTTTGTAGTATATTGATATGCATGTGAACTTGTTCATATGGACCCAGGGTTAAGAGTCTGGCTTATCCCATGCCAAGTATATGTTTATATATGTTTCTTTAAAATAATGCTTTGTCACCTGTGCATGTGTATCCAGAAAATTGCATGCTAAGGTTTTCTGGCAACTCTTGGGCAGGGTAACTTGGATTTGAGAAATAAGGATTCCCTCAAAATCCTTGCTGTGTATGTTCAAGGTATGGACTTCAGGTGCGCTCTTAGCTTTGACTCTGTCATCATGTCAACGTGTTTCTGTCCTCTTCTACCTTTACATTTGTTTGGGGACCACTCATTGACTAGTACAAGACTTTTAAAAGTACCATATTCTGTTTGAGTTGAACATTTGAACTCAGCTTTTTTAAATTTGTGTGTAGCTATGTTGCTCTGTAAAAGTGAAGCAATCAGTTTTTTTAATGTAAAATGTCAGGTAGCAAATAAGGAGGAAATAGAAGTTTGTTTTGGGTGGTTTAGATCAGCCTTTTTGTACTCATTGTTCGCCTGAACAATGCATTTATTGCTAACAGGTTTGAATTGCAAATCTGCAAGAATGATCAAATGACTTGGAAAAATTACAGTCTGAAACTACTTAAAAATTGAATACAAACACTTTGATAACACAAAAGTAACGAAAAGTTTGTTACAAGCATTTTCTATTTTGCCCAACCACATGGAGAGATGAGCAACAGTGATGCCTCAGCCTTTTTGTGGCTGCCTAGAAAGCTTTTGTACACTGCATTTTCAAGTCAACACAATCCTTACCACTCAGGAAACAAATTCCTCAATCAGTGCCAGAGACTTCTTAGCACTGTGGTAATTATGTTTCAGTTTTCTAGGGAGAGTTATCTTTGACTGCTGATTTAGCAGAAATTAACGCATGAAGGGTTTTTGAACTCCTCTTATGCATAAAATATGTTGGCTGGGATGCCAGCATGATTTTTCCAGAGAGTATGTGGTGTTACAATTTTTTTTTCTCACAGCCTTATGGCATTTCAGCCACCATCGTATTTTCTGTCTGTAGATTTTCCATGTTAGTTTGCATTGGAAATGTAAACTGCCTTAGCCCTGTGGCCCAAAGTTGCTGTAGTAAATTCTGGGACAATGCCAAAAATATAAAGCTAGGATGGGGAACCTAGTGGCTGTTGTAAAGTGTGTTGTTCAAAGAACAAAAGGGTCTGTCTTGCTGTGTGATTTTTTTTTTTTTTTTTGTTTAAAACAGAGAGGAGCAGCAGTGCACCAATGGCTGGGCAAGTGAGATTGATAGAGAGATGGGCATTCTAGTCCATGGAGATTGCTGTCTAGCAGCAGCATAATGTGGGAACATAATTGAGAATACATAAAATCCTTGGTACCTGATGCCAGTTGTTGCTGGTGTTACTACAGGAGTGCTGTGTTACTGAAAAGAATTGGAACCCAGGACAGTTTCCTAGGGAAAAAAAAAAATAAAAAAAAAATGGAAACAGTTAAAGATCTCTGCATTAGAATTATTCAGAGCAGACCACTCCAGCTTCCAACAGTTAATGAAACAGGAATTGCTGAAGTTATTTTGCAGTTGAAAGTAGGTACCATAAACAGGGAGTGACTAATTAATATCTGAGTCTTTGATCAACTGCCTGGACTAACTACTAGTGGTGTCACTTCTGTGAGAAAATGTTAGTAGCAGCTGTGTTTGAGTCGCAGAGGAAGAACGGTGGAAAACAAAAGAACACCTACATGCCATTTTGATATATTCTAGTCTGATTTATAAATCCTACATTAGCTTTTTGGTGGATATCTGTTTGCTATATAAATAACTTTGGGGGAGGTGTGCTCTGTTACATTGAGAAATGATTTTGTTGAAACTGTTTCGCTGGAAGTATTACTTGCTTCTCTAACCTGATATTTTTGTCCTCTTTTTTGTACTATTTTTGTTAAAGTCAACTGAAATTCCAGCATATAAAGACTGCAGAACTGTGCTTTCAATGCAAAGATCTTAAAAAGACAATTGTCAATAGCTGTTTGACAATCTTGGTATTTTCTTGTGCTATTTTTATTATCTACAGTGCTTATTGAAAGCTTGGTTAACGGAGAAGGAAGAGGCTTTGAGTAAGGTCCAGACGAGCAACTTTAAAGATCAAACAGACCTGAGTGTGAATGTTCGAAAACTAGCAGTGAGTATTGATATCCTGCTTTATCCCATCAAATCTCATAGATTAGTTAAGTGGCTAATTACTAATTTGACCCTAGTAGGAGTTGGGAATGCATGATACATTAGAAGCCAGGCCAACATTCTCTCCTTTCCAGAATCTTGCAGTTTAATTTAAAAAATATGTACTACTTACTCCGTGGCCATTCCATGTTGGTGTGCCAAGCTCTGAAGCAGCTATCCCAGATTTTTGAGAGGGTTTGGATGTTATTGCAGGCTACCAGTCAGCTGTGCTTTCCAAAGTATAGGTTTGTGGTGCAGGTTTTTCTTTATTTTGTTGGAGCAGCTTGTACCTCATCTAAGCATTTGTAACTGTTACTAAAGAGATACTGCTGGTTCCTCTAGGAGATGTTTCAAGGATGTGCTCTTTAAAAATAGTGTCTCTTAGTGCTTTTTTTACACATAAGAACTGTTCATTTGGCTCAGGTAGTACATCTTTCACTGTCACCACCCTCTCAACCCCCTTTGCCTCTTAGCCATGGAATTAAAGCTTAGGGGAAGTAGAATACTTGATGTCATATTTTAATCTTTTCTTTTAACTACAGATTTTAAAAGAGGACATGGGTATGAAACGGCAAACGCTAGACCAGCTGAATGAACTAGGTCAGGATGTGGCCCAAATCCTTGGGAATGGCAAAGCATCCAGTAAAATTGATGAGGATCAAGAAGAACTAACTCAGAGGTGGGACAGTTTGGTTCAGAAGCTAGAGGATTACTCCAACCAGGTATTTACAAGGATTTATTACTTTTCAGCTTTTTATATGACTGTATGTATGAAAACTTCACTGTGTCAGCAAAATTGTCCAGGCATCAGGCTAGAGAGGTAGGTGAGTGCTTTTTCATGTGGAGCTGACAAAGCTGCCTGCGTTTTTGGTCTCCAAAAGCCCAAGTTGTTAACCTGACTAGTACTATTACTCCTTTCTCACACAGATTAAGCTTCATTTTTCTGATGAGTAAAGCAGGCTTGTCATGTATTACCAGTCAATGCAAATGCCTTTAAACATTATAAGAGTGCTGGGACTGGATTAAATCTGATACTAAAAGAAAACAAAGGCAGAACTCAAACCCCAGAATAGATAAATAAATGGGAGTCATACAAGTATTTATGCTCTGTGAGTATGATTTGTCGTCTGTTGATAATAGAGTAGTTGTTTGTTTGACATGTAACAATGATAGCCAAGCTGGATTGTTCAATGTTTATTTTAGTATTTTGAGTGCTTGGTAATGTTTTTATTTAGACAGAACTCCTACTGGATTCTGTGAGGGTTTTATTTGACAGCTTTATAACTCATATGTGCTTTTTTTTGGTGATACTAATATGTTGCTATGGTGAAAACCATGGCACTAACTCATGATCTATTTAGTGTATAGTGAATGAGTTGTGCAGTCTGAGTAGGGGTTCATTTCAGCCACGTGGCTTTAATTTGTTCTTGTGTTTGAGTCAAAGTACTAGAGAATTCCAGTTCCTGTCCCTATCCTTTCATTCCCCTTAAATATCAAGCACATACTTAGAATTTACAGGTTGAGTCTCCTGGGACTTACCTTATAACCCGATAAAGAATGTGGGAGCTTACTATTGACTTGAGTGAGTTTTTATGTCAAATTCACTGTGTAGCAGCTCTTTATGAGATCTAGGCTTGGTTTTATGGAGTAGGAGTAGAGAATGTAGAATTGCTATTAATAAACTCCAAGTACCTTTGTTCGTTTTGTGAAGAAATTTTGAAACAAAATACATATAATGCTCCTTTTGTTAGTTTTAGTTCACGTGGACTGTCATGATTCTAATTGAACTGAGAATTTTGATGCTTGGTTTCCATCTGTAAAACGATAATAATGATCTTTTTCTCTGGAGTGTATCTGTGATAAAGGTGCTTCATGACAGCTCGACATGGTCATTTTTGGGAGTCGGTGAACAGGCTTTTATGTCTTAATAAAAGAAAATAAGAAAAAGCGACTCAGCTTGTGTAAAAATGGCACATATTCCTTGCCCTAAATTATTTTTTATAGGTAACTCAAGCTGTAGGAAGCGTAGGAATGTCACAGGTTTCTCAGAAGACTGCTGCAGAAACACCATTGAAGGAACAGGTGGTGGTTAAACAGTCCAGACAGGAGTTGCCCCCACCGCCACTCCCAAAGAAAAGGCAAATTCCAGGGGACAGTGAAGCAAAGAAAAAGTAAGTATATATCACTGCATTTTTCCCTTGCTCATTTGGATACTGCAGAGACTGTCTTGAGTTTTGATCCCTCTTTTATACAAGTGAGCAATACTTAAGTTGCAGTTGTGAGATTGGGCTTGGGGGCTTGACTAGATTATCTCCAGTTGTCCCTTCCAACCCTAACAGTTTTGTGATTCCTTTAATGGGAATGGGATGTTATATACAGCCTTGTTTTCAGAGCAGCAGAAAACCTGTAGTTTCTATTAATTTCAAAGGAAAACAGGAATGTTTTGTTTCTCATAGAAACAGGTCTTCAGTCCTGTATCTCAGCTCCTTTGCTGAAAAGACAAAATTATATTTACTTTCTTTAGGGAAAACATCTCCTCTTTGCTCAAGATGTGATGTGAAAGTGTCAAGCATTTTGATTGATTTATGTCTAATCTTCATAAAATGTATGAGAAAAATGGGAAAAACTGCACAAAAAAGGCTGGAAACATTTTCTATCTCTTGTATTTAGTAATAAGAAAAACACACTGATGTCTCCTTTGACAAGTCATTCTGGAGTGGCTGGCTCCTTTGCATATATAGACTCATAGAAACATTTGGATCGGAAGGGACCTTAAAGATCATCTCATTCCAACCTTCCTGCTATGGACAGGGACACCTTCCACTAATCCAGGTTCTTTGGAGCCTTATCTAACCTGGTCTTGGTAGGTTTCCAGGGATGGAGCATCCACAGCTTCTCTGGGCAGCCTGTTCCAGTATCTCACTGCCCTCATACTGAAGAATTTCTTCCTTATATGTAATCTAAATATACTCTCTTTCACTTCAGAAGTTACTCCTTCCTTGTCCTATCAATTGATATTGTCCTATCAATACACTTGCCTGTAGAGTCCCTCTCCATTTTTGTTGGAGCTCTGCTGTAGGTACTGGGAGGCTGCTATCAAGTTTTTTCTGGAACCTTCTCTCCTCTTAGGCTAAACAGTGTTTAATAGCTTGTGTTGAATTCTCTTTATTAAATAAGAAAACCTAAACCTAAGGGAATTGTTTCAGTAGAAATTAAGAAATTAAATGCTGTTTGCTCAACGTTTTGCTTTTTGTGCTTGGCTGAGGAAATGAGCATTTCCTTGAAGTGTCACTGGTTTAAATCTTTGTCAGGTCATTTAGAGATACAGTAGAGGCTGCATCAAGACTAGGGAGTCACTGTGCTTGGAGATGTGTTTGCACAATGAAGAAGAGTTTTTTATTAATTTTTTCTGGAGGAGAAATGGAGGTTTGAAGGGGTGAGGAATGCCCAAATGCTCTTGAGGACTCTGGTCAGACCCTTTGAGCTCTGGTGGGGGTTGTGTGTGCATCTGGATGTGCCAGGGCAGTAAAGCAGCCAGCAACTGTCTGTCCCTTCTCTGTGTCTCATGAGTTGTAGAAACTATTTTAGATTTTGAAAGCAAAAGTGATTTATCAGTCATCTGTTTTAATAGAGTTCAAACTGTATTAAAACCAGGGGTTGTGAAAATAGTTCATAAACTTTCTGATGCTTTTTACTTAGGTTGAAACCAACAAATGACCAGTAAGTGGAATTTTGCCAGTTTTCCCATGGAATCTGAGTGATTGACAATGGCATTTATTGGGGTGTTGTTATTCCATGTTAGGATTCACATTGTTAAGTAATGTAATCATAATACAGCCTGTCATGTGGTCTGTACAGTGTATCTGTCTATTTCTCAAGTTCTGTACAATATTGGTTAATATGAGAGTTGACTGGGGTTTTTTTTGCTGGTGTTAGGTTGTATCTTAGAGGTTATAGGGGTAAGAAAGTTGTGAGTATAAATGTGTCCTCTGTAGACAAAATCAGTAAGCTGTAAGTTAATCTTTCGTTAGTGAAGTGTGCAAAAATGTTTGTCAGATGTCACTGCCACTGTTAGCTTTTCCTTCAGCCAAAATACTCTTGCAGACTTTTGAAACTTCCGAATTGCAATTCTTACTTGTTTTGTTCCTGAGGTCTAGTTTATTTCTTTCAAAATACTCGGCATTGAGAGATCTGTTTTGTAACGTATTAAAAGAAATGGTTATAGTTTGTGTGAAGCTGTGTGCACCATGTATTCTCAATTTGTTCCTGAAGGCTGATATTGTGGGTATAATTTTTATTATGGTAGGCTTTTAAAAGTCTGTCTCTGCCCTTCCTGTGAGTAGTAATATGAAGAGCATGAATTTTGTGTACAGCCTGGCTGGTTTGGGATCAAATAATGTGCTGAACTTTAAGACTTTTGATTTTTAAGACAGAGCGACTGAAACCAAAAAATAAACCACTGTCTGACCTTTTAAACTAGGTTTGATGCTGAAAGTGCTGAGGTCTTGAACTGGATTTCAAAATCGAAATCTGCCATTCAGGCTGCAGACATCAAAGAATATAAGAAGATGAGAGACACTTCAAGCATGAAAGAAAAATTGAAGGTAAAATGGGGAGATAGAGCATGTTTCAGTGAATACTCTACTTTGTATCTAAGCTGGCTGTCAGCTGGAGGTGTGAGCTGATCCGCATGCTTTGAGGGGATTAAGTCCCTCAGTTAAATAGTTTCAGAATTGGGCATACATGGAAATCTCTGACCAGCTGGACACATTTTTTTGCTGGTATTGCTGCATAATCCACAGGAAATTTTAAAAACATATATTTCTGATGTCTCCCTTGGAGGTCTGAAAAATGTCTGCCTTCAGGATTATTATCCTTTTGCACTAAGTAGCATATTTTGGTTCAATGTTTCACAGTTGGAAGTAGCCTTGATCGACACCACTTTTATAATTTTGGTAGAGATAGGCCAGTGGGGTGCTCAGAGACCCCTTGAATCATGCTGTGACTCTCCTCAAACACTGTACCACCCAAGGTCCAAGTGGTTTGTTGTTATAGTGCTTGGACATGTTGTTTGCTCTATTAATTTTGGAGAAAACCTGATTGTTACAGCTTGTGTACAGTATTGCTGGCATGCAAGGCAGACTACATAAGTTTACAGAATCTTGTGGGAGCTGTGAAATAGCCATTTTATTTTCTTTTATTTTCTTGCTTCTTTCTTCTTTCTTGGCAGGAAACTATTCTTGCTGTTTTCTGTTTCTTGAGCATTCTTTGTTAATGAAGGCTAACTGGAGCATTAGCAGGACCTGAATCTGCTTTTGAAATCAAAACCAGTACTTAAAGATCTCTATAAAGAGGCTCCTCCCTAGTGCTCTAGTGGAAAATGGTGCCAGTAGGAATGTTTGGAATGACAGTACTATTGGAAATAAAAACCAAAATAACTATCTTGATATTTTATTTATGGATCTTTAAGAATGTTTATAGCACTTTAAAAGAGAGGCTCAGAGATGAACACCAGGTTCCCATGAACAGTACTGTTTTTAAATGATTGGTCTGTAAGTGGATAGGACAGAGTTTGTTCTTCCCAGCTGTGCAAATAAGTGCATGCTTCTGAATGTACTGTAGCAAGTCTACACCAGAGTAATGACCTTTGACATTAGGTTCAAGAAGATTTTATTTTGGAGATACTTTATTGTAATCACAGAGGATGTTGAAGTCGTGGTCTTGTGGCCGAGGAACTTATCTTTCCTTTGTGGATGTATTCTACCTATTGACTCATAAAGGAACGTTCACCAATATGTACAACTTGTGGGAGGAACTTTTTCCTTTAAAAGTCTTGGTAGTCACAGAGAATTTCCCTCCCCAATCTTTGTGAAGGAGAATAAAGCACCAGAACTTACGAGAGTGGATTTCTAGTTTGCTGTAGTTCTTGTTGTTTGGACTTCTAGGGAACAGGTCTGTTGTTCCCTTCTACTGGAAAACACAGTAGCAACTGTAGAAATGAAGGGACTATTAAGAAGGTCTTTTCTCCACTGGTTCACATTAGAGAATTGCGGCTGAATTTTGGTTACAAGTGACTTGTTTTAGCTGGAGTCCCAATATCTTATTTCACACAGTGAGGTCGTCAAGCCTTTAAACAATATTTTATTCCTGGTGCTGTAGTAGTACTACTCTCTTGCATGCCTGCTACTTGTGGGAGGTGACTCCTTTTGTATTTGTTTTCTGCACAAGCAGAACTAACACGCATCTCAGGAGGTGGTGTATCCAAGACAATGATGTGTTTTGGGTAGTAGTGGGAAAACAGATATTACTGGGTGAAAGAGGGAAGTCAAAGAAAATAACCGTTTGCTGCCACTGTGTTCTTTTGGGATTCACTTTGAAGGTGATTGAAAAGGAAAGAGCTGAAAAAAGCCAGAAGTTAGATGAACTGAAACGAAGTGGACACATTCTATTGGATCAAATGGGAAAGGGTAAGCAACTTGGAGGTTTTTCTCTTTTGTGATTTAATCACTTGAGTTGCTGGGAAATAATACTGAAATACATTGTCTCCTCCTTTCTCCCTCCATTTTCTTTCCTTTATCAGTCATTGTTACTTTCAGTACTTAGTTGTCTTTTTTTTTATTAAAGCTTTCACAAAAGCAATATTATTATTCATTAATGTGCATGTGTTCATTTGCAGTCTTTTAAGGGGTATTTTAAGAAATTATTTCTATTTCAGTAACAATGCTAGTTAGATACTTTCAAGGCAGTGGTTTGATTTTAAGTAAAAGTTGTAAAAAAACTGCTATAGAGAAGTGAAAATTTTGAAGCCAAATTTAAACTTGATATGTGTGTGTATCCCATTTTTTCATAGTTTTATCTGCTTTTGTAAAAACTATTAGTGTGTTTTTAATGATACAGTCACAATCTATGTCTCAAAGGCAAATAGAGGAATCAATATGATTGGGAAAATGATTTCCAATTAAAACCCTTATCCATGGGATCTTGTAATTGACATCCATGACAGTTGAATCTTGAAGCCTTGCCAAAATCTTGTTTCATATTGAAAAAACTCCATCAGTGCAATGATATCTCTATGAAAGAGATGTTCATATAATCTAGAGGCAATCTTTTTGATCTGCTGTGCACTTGACTTCTGGTGAAGTTATCACTGGTAGCATTCAGACAGGACAGAGAATGGTATTACTGTCTTGCATAATGACCAGCATCCCTTTTGGAAAATGCTGAATTCCAGTGGATTTCTGGGCAATCACATTTTTTTGCAGTCTGATGCTTTGCCTGTATGCCCCAGTTTACTAAGCATGTCTAGTAAATATGCTTTTCCCTCCTTGCTTACTGCAGCTGAAACTTTTTTACGGTGGGTGCTATTTTCCTGAAGCTGATGGCTGAAAGCCACTGATTTGACCTGGAGCTTGGCTTATAAAAATTTTTAGATGTTCCTTGTTTTAAAACCCAAACCCAAACAAATCAATCCTGCCTTCCTCTTTCTTTTAGCTGTGATAGGTCATGGTATGAAACCAGCATCTGTTAACCATAATGAGAAAAACATAGTTGAAAAGCTGCTTTGTATCAGCAAAGACTAAGGTCAAGAATTTGCATTCTAGCTGATTGTCATCTTAAAGGTTGGGATCTATAGAAAATAACCAATCTCAAACTTCTTGTTTTGTTAGGGTCTGATAATGTGTTCTGTCCAGCTCAGGCTCACAGCCTTTTTCCAGACCTAGGCCCAGCTACACCTGCGTGGAATAATGCACATTGTTGAGATGAAGAATCAGGGATGGGAACACCTTGCTTTTGAAATGATTTATTGCTCAAGTAGCCAGATAAGATACCAGTCTCAAGGTGTGAGATTTAGAAGGAACAAGTCAGCCATAGCTCAAGGAAGACATGAGTTTCTTCTTTGCATAGCAATATATAACATTTTAGCCCAGTAGGCAGTTGACACAAAGCTTGTTTTCACTTATTAACTTATCACCTTTGCTTAATTTTGCTGCGCTGTGTCTCTCTTAGCCAATAAGCTGACAGGTCATGTACTCACATACCCCTCTACTACAGTTTCTAGATCTCTAACCTACACTATAACTCACACTATTACACTCAAACTATTTTACTTAATGTAATTTCTTACCTACTCTAGGCATATTCTTTTTAATAACTATAGGAACATAAGTTTATAATTTCTGCACCCAATGTCTGTGTACCTTCATCACTACATAAATCCAAGCTCTTTCCAAGGCTGCAGATCCAACCCTTCAGCATCTGCAGAAGTTTCTATTATTTGGTTTCCGATAGCACAGCACTGGCACATTTGTGCCTACATCCATTTCTATCCTGGGAGAGGTACAGGCTGTGCCATAATGGCAGTGACTGGTCTTTGTGTGCATGCTCCTCCCCTGTGGCTGCTGTGGTGTTGGTGTGCCAAGCCTGTGGCTGATGTGTGAGCACAGGGGCATCTATGGACCAGGGTCATCAGGTGCTCTTGTAGAAGCTGGCTGGCTGCCCTGACCAGAGATTTGGGCTCTACTTGTGCTAGTGGTTCAGCAAAAAAAAACCCTCCCCGTGTCTGTCCTCAAAATTAGAGTATCTCACTCTACATTTTACTAGCAATAAAAGTTGAAATGGTGCTAGTAATAAGTATAGATTTATAGATATTGGACTGGAAATCAAATAATTTTGTATGTTAATGTGAAAGTGCACTTGTATTTGAAAAGACAAAAGGTTAAATGCCTGTTAATGAAAATGTGTTGCAGTTAATATAACAATAATTTGTATAATCTTTGTAGAAGGACTCCCTACAGTGGATATAAAATCTATGATGGAGAAAATTTTGTCAGGGTGGAAAGATGTGGTTCAAAATTTAGAAGAAGTGGCCAGAAAGATAAAGTACCAGGAAGATATAAATGCTTATTTAAAGGAAATGAATGAGCTTGAGAAGACTTTAAATGAGAAGGATGACTGGCTTAAAAATGACACTTCTTCAGCATCTCAGTCCTCAGCAGTCCAGAAAAACTTATGTCGGGTAAGTTTGGCTCAACTTGTTAATTTGGATTGGAAGCTGTCAGAAGCACAGCTCAAGTCAGAAGAGCTTGGCCTAGTCAGTAAGAGAGCTCAATTTCTAAGGCATGCAGGGCACCTGATTTGACTGGAAGATTTTGGAATATCTGTCACTCAAGTAATTCAGTGTTGTCACCCTAGTAGTGTGGGTGAGCTGTGCTGCAGTAGTGTACTAAAATCTTTGTGTTTACAGGGCAAGTGTGAATTTTGGTTTTGGTTTTTCTTTTACAGCAGGAGTTAACTCATCTTGTAAGCCTGAGTCCACAGTTAGAAAATCTGAAAGCCACCTGCAAGACATTGACTTCCCAGCCCAATCCTCCGAATTTCATTCAGGAGAACTTGAGTGATTTTCTTAATCACTTCAAACTGACTCGTCAGAAACTAGAGGAACGTCACCAACAGCTGAAAAAAGGTAAATAAATAAACATAAACATATGTTTTAGCATAAAGCCTCCTGCTTACTTGTGTTCTGTTTTTTTTTATTGTTTATTTTGAGCTGACTGAAAGCTCATTGAATTCTGGTAGAGTTTTTGTAATGTTTGTGCTAGGCTTTGTGTCAAACTGACAAAATTATTTTATTTACCTGGAAGAATATGGCCTCTTCTGTGCACAGTTCAAAAATCTATCATTCCATGGTGTTTAAAACCATTATGCAAGGATGCAACATTCCTGAAACCGCATTGAACTACTTAGCAAGACATATTTAAGGTAGAAAATATAGCTCAAAAATCTGTCTCTCTCTGGTACTTAGAGAAATAAATATTCTGTAATGAAATTCTAGAAATGAAAAGTAGAAGATTAGGAGAACCTTGTAAAATGAAAGTGTGCATGTGAAACTTATTATTTTTCATAGCTTTGAGCACATTAGTCATACATAATTCCTTTTGGAAATTTCATCTCCGAAGTGATTTGGAATCTGGCTTACTTTTCAGGCAGTTTCTACTTGGGTTGTTGCATTAAAAAATTCAGTATGAGCATTCAAACCAGTTGTGCTGGTTTCTGAAGGATTTTAAATGTAATGCATGAAATATGTAGTTCTGCTTATACTTCACAACTGAATAGTGACAGCACAGACCTGTAAGAGATTATTTTTTTCTTAGTTTTTGTTTCAGAGGAATTTTAGGAAGTGTTTTATTAACAGCCTCAAATGGAAGAGCATTAACACTCTATTCCGTGTGTAATAAAAATAGGCTCAATTACTAAATTGTTAAGCCATCTATACAATGTGTTGCACCAGGCCTGCATACTTCAACTATATCCATGCAGAAAACTGTATGAATGAGGTGTCTGTCAGCCATGTTCAAATTACAAGGGTGTGTTTTCATTCTTACTGTGACAAATTATTACTTGATAGCTGTTTTGAGTTCATGGACTTGTGAGTAATTTTATTGGTATTTTGGTAACTGTCATGTGACAAAAATACTTTTTTTTGGTGTCACACATCACTTGAGGTGTTATTGGTGTACTTGAACCAGTTATTGCTTTGTAGAAACACTGTATATATTCTAATACATTAAATTTGTGTTTGTGTGTCTTTTGAATGAGACAACCTATTGCTGAAGAGCAGAAGGAAATGTCAGTACAGGGTTTTAGCTGTTTATTTACAGCATAGTTTGAATTGCTGCAAGGTAAAAACTTCCAAAGCTATGTAACTGGTGGAAACAACTGGTGGTGTGACTTAGGCATTTGTGAACTTGGCAGGCTTTGACTGACAGAAGGCCATCTCTTCTTTGAGCCTCTGAAAACTCCCCCATGGAGTGTTACTCAGTCCCATCTCTATGGGCATTTTTTAGATAGGAATCGACTCAATATTTTTGTAATTGGGAAACTATTTTAACTATTTTCTTCTCCTTCAGGATTTTCTGTAGTTTAGTGAGAGTGCACCTATATGCTTTTATTCATGTCCTTCCCCATCTCCTTTAAATTGATCTGACTTTTTGAGAGAAGGAAGCTGGATAACTCTGATTCTCTGAAAAGGTTGACTCATTGTTATAAATGGTAGGACAGTTCTGACAGTAAGCTGTTGAAAAGCTACCCGGTGAGTCACAACAAGGCTTAGATTAATTTTCACTTCTCTCAGTAACAAAATTGCTTAGGAATCCAGGGCCAGAGAATGTACATACCACAGTACAGGATTTACAGGCAAAATCCTGTTTGCTGCAGTTATTCCAATTGGCTGTTTTCCTTCTGAAATTCAGTGAGGTGCTGCCTCCTGCCTAGGATTCCACAGGGCTGGATCAAACAAATTTTGGGATGTGGTTGAAGATGGCAAGCAGCTATTCCAGCCAAACTTGAATTCCCTTTTAACTCTTTCTAGATGATGTCTCTGTTCTGGCAACAGGCTGAAAGCCTGCGTGGTAAATATATTAAAAAAAGTAAAAAGCAACCCCACAAAGCCTACTCTAATATGTGTTTTATGTATTTATATATACTCGCACACATATTTATGACTATATACCAATATATACTATTTATACTATCTTATATAGTTCCTATATATAGTGTGTGTATTTAATCTTTAATGTATGGCTGTATATTTGCTTTACTGTGTTTTGTATATATAGTAGATATATATATATCTATATATATATTGTATTTGCAGATAAATTGTGGATATATCTAAAGCTTAAAAATGCAAAATACTAAATTTAGATGGTTTATATATTTTAAATACTATGGACTTTTCTTGCTATAATAATATCTAATTTAAATACTATCAATTCTACAACCCCTCCCACCCAGACAGATTTAGGTGCTTAGATGTATAAAAAAAGTTTCTGAAAATGGTTTTGAGTTTGTAAAATTTTTGTGAGGTTTAATTTTATATTTATTATTATATTCCATATATTTATTATATATTTAATGTTTTTAAAGGAAAAATAATGCTATCTGTTGAAGAGTGTTTTTAGCTCTTGGAAACTTGATTATGTTAACATCTCCTATGGTTTGGGTTCAAGTGTATTTCCTTACGTTGTGTTTTGTTCCCTTACTCTTCTACATGGTGCCAGAGACAGAAAGCCAGCCGAGCCGGGAGTATGTGGAGTCCCTGCAGCAGCTGAAGGACATGCTGAGCGAGCTGGAGGGCAAGCAGCACTCCATTGCCAGTGGCCTGAGCGAGCCCAGCAAGGTGGAGAACGCCCTGCGGCAGGCAAAGGTAACTCTCACCTTAGCACTGAAGTAAGGAAGTCACTCCACTGCTGTTCTCCTGCCTTGTTTTCAGTGGGGTGGGTAAACACACACAGAGGGGTGTTGGGGACGTGGAATCTGCTTTTGGAGGTGGCTTGCTGGGCTATCAAGCTGCTGAGGGACACATCCAGGCGAGGGCTGGATATCTCTAAGCCTGCAAGGCTTCACAGTCTACAAGGCTTCTCTTGCTGCCTGTTTCAGGAGATGAGGCTGGGAGCTGGGACTGCTCAGCCAGGGGAAAAGGACCTCAGATGGCCTTGGTGGCTTCCCCAAGCACTTTGTGGTGTGCATGTCCCTCCTGTGCTCAGGAGTTGCAAATCAAATATTAGGGCCCCCAGAGCACCCCCCTTCTAGAGGCTGGGTTGGATCAGGTTGGTGACCTGATCCAAGATCTGCTCCTCTGTTGCCGAGTGCAGTTGTAAGGAAAACCAGGAGCTGGGACCTGCCTTTCCCTCTGCTGGGAGCTGCCCCTGCCTGACCCACACCTCTGTCATTCCTGTGCCTGGCCTGGTGGGGCCTTCTGTGCTTGGGAGGCCATGTCCCTCCCTGGGGCACGGTGAGCTCTCCGACCCTGCCTCTGCCCTCCTGAAGGGGCTGTGGTGTGCAGGCTTTCAACCCCTCCAAGCACTGGGTAAAGCCCACCCAGGTGTGAGGGGTCTGCCTGCTTAAGCTGTCTGAGGGTCAGCTGGTTAACAAACCCATCCTGCCGCATCCTGCTCGGGTCTTTGGAGAGAGTAACTGTGCTTCTCTGACCTCCAGACTACCTAGCAAAGGGAAACAGTGCTTGTGAGCCATAAAGGTAATTGATAAAAAATTTTCTCCGGTAGAATCAATGTTTTGTTTCCTGTTGTGAGCTTATAAAGTAGACAAAAATTTATAGATGACAGCTGCTTTGCAAATGCCACATACTGAGGCAGGGATGGACCTCTCTCCAGGGAGAGAATTCTGCATCTCCAGTCCTTTCACCCCTGTCTTTTTTTTTCTGTTTGTTTGAAAAAACTCAGTAAATACTTCCCTGCCTGCTCCACCACCCTCCACAGTCAGAAGCATGTGTTTTTCCCTGTGTGGTGGCCTAATAGGCCTGTGCAGGTGACTCTGGAGGAGCTCTTGAGCTCTGGTTGCTGGGTGCAGAGAGGTTGTTATATCCTTCTCTGTTTAGCTGAGTGATGGTTTTTAGAAGTCCAGTAAACAGATATTAGTGCTTTGGGGTTTTTTTGAACCAGGAGATTAAAACAAGCTTTGATTCTTTGGTTTTCTATTTTGTGTTGCTTCAATATTGTTTAAACTTGGCGGAGATTTTCTGGTCCATATGCTATGTGAATTGCAATGACATTTAGCCTTTGGAGGCTTGTCTTTTCCTGCCTCTGCCCAGTTTTCTTCAGAGTCTAATTACCCTGAGAAGACATACTATGCTAGTGTAGGTGCTTTAATGTTAGAAAGTGACAAGAGAGGGGAACAAACTGTATATGAGGATCTGCTTGTGGACCTTGGATTGTTCAGCTCTCTCCACACTGTAGCAGGCACTAATAAGTGCTTTATCTGTGGTCTCCTGCACAGAAAGCTCTTGCTTTCTGAAACATACATTCCTCTTCCCAGTCTCATTGCTACCTTTCTACCTGTCTTAGTGGAAATGGTACACTTTCCAGGAAAAGAAACACAATAAATGTAAAGTAAATCTAAGAGCATGAACAGTTTAAAAAAGATTCTTCCTCAGTAGAAAGACAGCAAAATATGTATGCACACATCCTGCTTGTACATATTAAATGCATATACTGGAAAATTAAATCCATTGACGTGATAATAATTTCATGTGTTCATTGTGAATTTCCTTGAAGCAAATTTGAAGCACAGTAATCAAAACTATGAGTTCAATGAAATGGCAGAATTTTTCATATTTTGGCTTATACCTCCAGCTGCTTTTTATCATATTAGTAAATTAGGTCTTTCAAATCAAGTGGCTCTTTATATCAGCAAAGTCATAGTGAATATATTCTGAATATATCCTCCCTGTATCTCATCTGGGAAAGTAGGCTCAAAACTTGAGTATCCAGAGCGTGTTTTGCAACTAAGACATTATATTTCACTTTACAAAACTTGGAAGAACACACTCGGCTGGTTTGTGTGTGCTTTTAAAAAACAAACAGACTTATGGGGGGGAATGGAAATATTGAGTTCCTGGTCTGTCTGCGTTGCAGTTTCCTGTGTGAGTGCAGTGTGGCACAGCCATTGCTTTGTTGACTTGCGTGCCAGTACTGCGCAGCACATGAGAGGCGTCAATGCCTGCGCATGTTGAGCTATGAGGCCAAGCTTTGCTACCCCTTCTGTAGTCTCGGCTGCTGCACCAGTACAGCAGCTGCAGGTTTTGCTGCTTAAAAGGTTGGTTGGACATTTCTGCTGCAGTTAGTGCCGTGATTGGAGTATCAGTCTTCACTGAGTCGGCCCTCTGCACAGCGAAACTTTTGATGTACTTGCACTTGTATGTAAGCGTGTATATATTGTATGGCTAATACTGGAAGGAGGCTTTTTATTTCTTTGTTATAGACAGTTTGTGAGACACTGGAAGGCCAGAAGCCCAGAGTAGATAAACTTGCTGAAGAAACAAAGGCTTTGGAGAAGCATGCATCTTCAGACATAAAAAACACCTATGTGCAAGAGTTCAAGGATGTGCAGGAACGCTGGGACAAGTTAAAGCTCAAGATTTCCAAAGATGCTAAAGTACTGGAGGAAATAATGCCCAAGTTGAGAATATTTGAGGTAAAACGAAAGGATGTGTTTTTTGGGGGGGTTGCATAACTCAGTTGCTTTAGAGACTTCTTTATCTGTGTTCCTTCAAGAGTCCAGATGAAACTGATTGAGAAGTGGAATGTTGATGATCCACTAGTCTGGCAGAGGCTGAAAGCATATATGTATTGTATATTTGTAGCAGCAAATTACAAAATACAACATATATTGTATGTTTGTAGCAGCGTAGAAGTGGAATTCTAATGTGCCCAGGATATTATTTTGTCTTCCAACAGAAATACTTTTCACTTAAAATTAGTGTCCCTGTCTTTCCATAAGCAAAGGTTATGCTAAGGTCAAGGATATTCCAGCTGTGCTGTTTATCCCAGTAGGGGCCGATGATCTTCAGTGTGATTGGTATCAGATGCCCGCTAGTCTTAAAGTGTAATTCCATCCCTGCTGCAGAAAACCTGCTCCTTCAAGTGGGGTTTTGGTAAACAGTAATGAAGAATTGGTACAAGGAAATTTGAAAAGGGAGTAAAGAACATGCATGGTATATTTACTTCCAGTTCCAACCATGGACTCTGAAGTGACAGGAAGGACAGTTAAAAAATTAAGGTCACTCAGCAGTCTTACCTATTTTTTAAATATATACACATGCCTATGAAATCTTGCAGGACTGTTCTGAGAACAAAATTAGGTCCTGAGCAAGATGTCAGAAACTTTCCTGTTACCTTAAAAAGAAGCACAGAAGCCAAAAAGGAAATTATAGCAGAAGAAACAATGGCAGCAATTATTAAATAGTTGCTTTATTAATATTATAATTATTGAGTAACTGAAAATGAAAGAAATACCTACTGATGCTATCTGTTGAAATATGAGCCTTGTGTTGTGTTTTCTTATGAACTGTGTTTTTAAGTACACAATTCTTGTGTTTTCTAAATGTTTTGTAAAGCTGTCAGTGGATGGACAGTTGTGTTCTCTGATTTTTCTTTTGGTACTTTTCTATAGAGTTTTTTGTAGTCTAGTACTGTATAAATAAAAATGACAGCCTGGAACAAGTTGAATAAAAATGCTGTGGATGACACTGGGAACAGCAGGATGTAACTTGTACTGCAGGACAGATTGGTATGGCAGCCTTGGTGTATGGTCCTGCTGCAGACACCAAACTGGGGATGCAAGATTAGTTTGGAGAACTAATTGTTGGCCTAACAGAGGAGTTGAAGCACCTGGCTATTAAAAGGGAAAAAAAATTGACATGGGGGGGAGAAAAAAAAAGTGAATGTCAGTGCTTGGAGGACATGTGATTTATGTTCAACTACATGCAAATATTAGTTTATTTTTAATTTTTTTTCCCCCTAAATCACCTTAAAAAATCGACATTTCCCAAAACAACACTCCTCACATTTAGGCTTTTGAAGAGAAACAATGTAAATATTTTCATCTTAACAGTGGGCAGACAGGTGAACAATGATTAAGATGCCTTGTTAGTCTGATGAGCATGTCAGTGGCAGATCTGTCTGTGAGTCCAGCTGCTTAGGTGCCTCTTGTGATGTGACAGAGGCTCCCCCAAGCTGACAACGCATGCATTAGTGACATGAACTAGCAGTTTTACTGGGGGACTGTAATATTCATATGATGGAAAGAGTAGACGAGGCTCATTTTATCAGTTTTGCATCTTGTTTTTTCTAGAAGAAATTTTCTTTATCTTGTATTTCGTTATCATACCTCTAGTAATGTATGGCTTGCTGCAGCTTTGATTATGTATCACTTCGAGATCTTTTAAATCTGCTGCATGGCTGTACATCATGTGTTTTTTTTAGGAGTGAACAAGTTAAGGTTCAGCATGTTAGATCTTTGTTCTTGCCTGGAATAAATGTCAAAAACTGGTCCTGAAGAAGTGAAGTTCCATAAGGAAGACATTATAGCAGAATTCCAGTACCTAAAGGGGACCTTCAGGAGAGCTGAAGGAGAGCTTTTTACATGGGCTTGTAGGGATAGGACAAGGGATAATGGGCTCTAAACTCAAAGAGGGTAGGATTAGACTGGATATTGGGAAGAAATTATTTACTGTGAGGGCAGTGAGACACTGGAACATATTGTCCAGAGAAGCTGTGGATGCTTCATCCATGGAAATGTTCAAGACCCATTTGGATGGGGTCTGGTGGAAGTTGATCCTGCCCAGGGCTGGTGGGTTGGAACTGGATGATCTTTAAAGTCCCTTCCAACCCAAACCATTCTATGATGAGGATGTTCATGTCTAAAAATTGTGAACTCTTGTACATCAACAGCATACACCAGTTATTTGACCGCTGATAGTTATTTACCTGTGCAGTGCAGGGGAATTTACTTAAACTTTTGTAGGCTTGGTTTGAGATTCAGCAAGTTATTTAAATGTGTGTCTAACTTTGAGTAATCCCACTTAATTTCCTTCAGCTACTTATATAAACAGCTTATTGTAAGAAAGCTAAATTAGTTGTGTGCTGAAGTGCCTTGTCAAAAGGCAGACTTTATAAATACATATTTTTTTGCATTAAGCCATAGTTCACTGTTAAGCATCCTAGGATTTTTTTTTTTTTTTGGAAAATGATTTTCAGGCTAACCATCTGCAGGAAATTCCCCCAAAATGCAAAAGGAATGAAGAAAATGTAATGATTTAACTCTCTAATAGTAGCATTGGTCTAAAAATAAGCATGAATTTTGTCTAATGGGTTTTCATTAATACAGACATTTTTTGAGAAACAGTGTGTAACACATTTATCTTGAGAAAACTGTTAGTGTAAGGTTTTTTTTAAAAAAATGAAGTGTATGCTTTCCTACTCTGTGACATGAAGAGTAGAAGGTGAAGCTGATGTTCTGTGATGATGATTGTTTCAGGATAAATAGATTTCATCAATTAAAAACTCCAACCAAATAGTCCAAAAATGTTGAGTAAAAGAAGTACAGCTATATTAATAAAAAATGTCAACCATGTAAGTTGGTTGAACCAGGGGAAGAAAAATCCCTCTTTGTACTCCGTTGGTTTTGTTTGTAAGGATGGTTTGGAACATCCACGATTGCATGGAAAGGAGATGGCAATGCTTGTCTCCTTACCTCCCTCCTTCCCTTCCTACCTCACTGCAGGGTATAAAGCAACTGCCAATTGTTAGATCACATAATTCTGAAATTAGGTGTGTGTTTACTTTTTCCCCCAGGAGTTGTTCTGGTGAGTACAGTAGCTGCTATTGCCTCAAACAGCTAGGCTAGTTTTCTTTTTAATTTTAGTGATTAGTCTGATCATTTGTGTTTTGTTTTTTTTTCCTTTTGTGTGTGTCTTGCTTATGCAAATGGATTTCCCAGCATGGTTTCTACCTGAAAAATACATTTAGCATTATCCACTCCTCTTTTCCATGTATGTATTTTTATAGGGCTCTCTGTTTTCCTTGGGAGTGCAATTTTCAAACAAGTGTGGAAACAGTAATGCAATTTTTTATTGTAGTTTTTGGGCATATTTCCAGCCTTCAGCCAGGTCCTTCCTGTGAAGACTAACCACATAATTCTTGAACCCATGCTCTTCTCCTTACCTGATCCTGTGCTTTGGTGTGATAGCCTGGAACAGTGCAGTGTCATTTAAACCATGCTCTGGTGGATGGAAGAATATCACTATTGTGGACTTAATATTCATATAAATTTGAGAACAGAGAAATACCCCTCTTCCCCTCAAAAAACCCAACAAAACAAACCCAAAAAGTAAACAAAAGTTGGTCTGATTCAAAACCAAGACTACGCCAGTAGCTCGTAGAATATCTTTTTCAAGCTGCTAGAAGTTGAAATGCAACAGACATATATTCTTCATCACAGCAATGTATCAACTGTTCCTTACTATATTTGATTTAGACTGACTCAAAAGTTGTTCAGAAGTGGATGGATGGTGTAAAAGACTTCTTAATGACAGAAAAGTCTGTTCAAGGGGATACTGAAGGAATTCAAAGGCAACTTGACCAGTGCACAGTGAGTTTTGCTCTTATATGGAGTCTTTTGAAATAAAAAGAAGCATCTCTTCCTTATTACTTATTTCCTTATTATTGTTAAGTACTGTCCATTAAGCCCACCAGAAAAATAGTTTTCTTTCTTCAGGGCATGTTTGAGTTGGTTTCTTTCTTGCAGCTATAATACTTTGTGCTTTTCAAAGGTCTTCACTGCAGTTACAAATATGTATCTACAAGTTGGCACTGTTTACTCCATAAAAGGTTTATATATTTCTCCCAATTTTTTTGTGATTATGGAATTGAATCTGTGTGTGAAAAGTACCTTCTGCATTAAATTTCCAAGGGTAGTAAAAGTAAGAAGCTTTTACTTAATAATAGTGATTCTAATGAAAGTCCTAAAGTTTAGAATTGTATTTATCTTACAAGGAAGATTCCTGGCTAGTCAGTGGCACATAATGGTCACAGTTACGTAGAATTTCATCTTATAGTAATTACAGTGTACCTTCAAATGTTTGTTTCCAGGAGAAGAATATAAATTGAGGTACACTAGTAATAGCAGAATATTTAATGCATGTAATCTTCAAACTTGTGTTGTTTTGACCTTGGCGTTTGGCATATGAAAATGTTTATGCTGTGTATGGCAAGTTGTACTTTGTTCTTTAGTTTCATAGTTCTAATGTTTTGAGTCACTGAAGGATTCTTAGAAGCAGTCTGGTATTGATCTGGTCACAGCATTGATCTGCTCCAAAAAGTTTTTCTGGAATAATTAAAAGCTGCAAAATTATTGATACTGTTATAAATTAATGTAATATCTTGTTGAAGAACAACATTCATTTTCTCTGATGTGTGTTTAGATGTTTATCAATGAAATGGAGACAATTGAACCATCACTGAAAGAGATGAAAGAAATAGAAGCTGCCTTAAGAGCTCAGCCTCTGGCGAGCATAAATACTTGGACAAAGTCTAGACTAGTAGACTGCCAGACTCAGTGGGAGAAGCTGAGCAAACAGGTGAGCTCTCCACATTGGTAGTGCTTGCTTGTTACTGCAGCTGTTTGGTTGTGTGGCAGCCACAGCTGGATTGTGAGGAGGTAAAGCAGTGAGACAGTGGGGTGAGAATGTCTTACTTGTTTCACTGTCAAAGTGGCTGAAGTCCTCCTTGAATGTGCACATTTCTTTAGACCTGACTGGAAGGAGCAAAATAAACTCTTTAATTGTTAGTAGTTAAAAATTAATCTGTTCACTTTGCTTTATGCTCCTCTTTCTGGAGAGTGTGGGAGGAAAGTCTGACTTTTTTTTGTTGTTTCTGAAGTCTGGAATATTATGCTGTCCTTGTATAATTTTTATCTGCTTCCAAGTAGCTTTGAAAAAGAAAATGCTATAAATAGACTACCACTCCAGTGTATTTAGTTGTTTCTTTTGGGTGGAGGCTTTCTGCTGTCTATAGAAATATACTTCTTTTGTTGTGATTGCTGATGAAAATCTGTTGGAGAGCCTTGCTGTTGATTTAGAATCCAGAGCGTCTCAGTTGTGGAAAGAAGTGAGGCCTGAAGAGTGTTTTATTGCGCAGTGTAATGATACATCTAACTATATGATACTTGTAATCAGAAGAGGATTTTATTCTGTTTGACTTTTTACAGGGATTGTTAGCAGTTTATGTTCAATGAAAGGGGAAAAAAAAGTCATCTCTCCTTCCCTCACTTTTTAGATTTTGTTGATCTGCTAAAAAGGGTTCATAAGTTTGTGTAAAAGTGTTTCGTTAATTAAAAAGGCCTGGAAATGTTTTGGTAGTAAAATGTTTTAACAAAGACTTGTGTTTTTTCACATGTACAAGGACATTTAAGTAACAAAGCTGCTATTTCTTCTTCCACCTTGGATTCTAGATCATTAGTCAGAAAAATCGCCTGTCTGAAAGTCAGGAAAAAGCTGTAAATCTGAAGAAGGATTTGGCGGAGATGCAAGAATGGATGACCCAAGCTGAAGAAGAGTATTTGGAGAAAGATTTTGAATACAAGTCCCCTGAAGAGCTAGAGAATGCAGTAGAGGAAATGAAGGTCAGCAATGCCAGGTCATTGTAGAGGCCTGATTAAAGAAAACAAAACTACGGCTTTGGGGGTTGACCTTTTATGGAATTATATTTGTGGAAAAGTGTTCAGGTCATGACAAGATTAGTGGTATTTTTCATTTTTGCTTTGTGGAATTTTTGATTTTTAAATCATAAACTATAAAAGCAGATGTTATTTTTGGCCATAAGGGGTAGGGAGTTCATAATAAATAACAGCTTGCTCAGTTGTTGAGTCAAACTTTTTATGTATAACATATTAAACATTAGAAATATGGAAAAAATTTGCAGGAGACAAAACTTGAAAAAGATAAGTGTCATCTTTTATTTCTATCTAAATTCGTGGTTGTGAAAACATTTTTCTGCTTCTACCTCTTGGACCTCACTGTCTTCTCCCCTAAATATTATAACTCCATATTTAGAAAATCACTTTACAACAGGGATGTTGTAAGGTTATCATGTGTTCATCATCTGTTGCAAACAGTGATTTTTTTTTAATACCATGAGTTGGAAGAGATACACAAGGATTGGTGAGTGATATTCATCCCTGCTTCTCTAGTTTTGGATCTGGTGGCCAAATAAATGGAGAGGAAGGAGATATTTTTGTCTCATTATAATATTGTCAGTTGAACAGATAATTTTCTTGGATATATGTACAGAGTAAATAATTCTCTGCTTTTTTTCTGAGTTCAGTCATATCTTCATAAGTGTTTTGACTTGTGTGTACACTTTTTAAATGAGTATCCATTATACCTTTACTTGACGGACCATTAAAGAAAAAATTCTCCCTTACAAGTGCTTTGACAAAGCCATTTGAAGTTTTGAATTGCCCTTTTTGAAGGGGTTTTCTGAGGCAGTCCTTAACAAGAGTATTAATATATTCATGTCCTTTGAAGCCACTTGAGATCACATAGTCTGACAGCTGGCTGAACACAAGCCAAGGAAAGAAAAGGCCTTCTTTTCATTGGCAAATCTGTGAGACGTTTAGCACATTTACCTTTGTCAAATCCAGATTATATTACGTATATTATGACAGTTATGTCAGTAAGCCTGTAAGCTTATTGTAACACTTACAATTCCCTTTCATTTGCATTAAGACTATTATCCTGGGACTACTTTTAGGATTGGGAAAGAGCACTGTCTGGATTTGGCTCATTTTTGGTTTTAAGTTTGCCAGAACTGGCAAACTTAAAACATCAAGATGTTGGCCACTCTCATTTGAACAGAGAGTGGAACTCCTGCTGACATTAGGAGGAATAGGTTTAAGATAAGGCTGGGTGGTTTTTGAAAATCCTGCCATAGAATATATTTCCAAAATTTTTTTTTTTGTCCTTATGTTAACTGACTTAAAAAATTGCCTTACATTTAGAAGACATCTTGAAGTATATGTTCAAAAATTATGCTGAATTCTGCTAGATAGTGCAATGCCTTATTTATCAGAGGTATTTTGTCTTCATAAAAGTGTTCTTGAAACCTGAGAAGAAAGATGTGGAACAGTCTCTATTTCTGGAGGCTTTTATTTGTCTCAGCAGGGAGATTCAGACTTGTCTGCATGATCTGTCTTCCAGCTATCCTTCTTCCTCAGTTCCGGCTAAGGCAAAATTTGACAAGTGATAATACAGTTTCTCCAGACCTGCGTGTTGTAGTGTACTTATCTTGTATATATGTTGCCAGGCTCCTCTAGGTGTAGTTAGATTGAAGGAATTCTTCTGGCTGTCCTTTTTGTGTGTTCCTCCAGCACACCCAGCAGCTGTGAGGGAGGTGCCAGCTTTGTAGTTGCACTAACTACAGTTACCAGTCCTGGGTAATTACACCATCTTTCCTCGACAACTTTTGGGAGATAGGATGAGCCTCAGAGCTCAGTAACTTTCTGTAAATTCACCCTACCTTTTTCTTCCAGATATATTTGTTTTTAGCAAATATCTATTTTTCTTTTTCTTCTGGTTAATTTGTTTTTTTATTTGCATGATAGCATAGAAATAGCACTGAACTTAATTTTTTTTTCTTTGAGTCATGACTTTTTTTTTAATGAACAAACCATAAATTGTAAATATATCTGTATGCTTAATAAAACAAGATTTTTCAACACTTTCTAACATGTCCTGAATTCCATGCAAGTTAGTGCTGTATTTTGTTGTGATCAGGCCCAAGAAATACATTGGCTGCAAGACCTCCAATGTGAAGCTGCTGATCTTTGATTTGAATGGTGAGTAGCTGAATGTAAGGCCATTGAAGGTTGATAGTGTAATATGTTTTTTTTGATAGAGAGCGACGGAGGATGTGTTGCAGAAGGAGGTGAGGGTGAAGATTCTCAAAGACAACATCAAGATGTTGGCCACCAAAGTGCCGTCCAGTGGTCAGGACCTGGTGACTGAGTTGAATGTTGTGCTGGAGAACTACCAGCTACTGTGCAATCGGATCCGGGGGAAATGCCACACTTTGGAGGTAAGAATGATAGCTCTCTGCTTAGATATATCTGTTCTATTCCTTTATTGATAAGGGTATCAAGTATACCCTTAGTAAATTTGCGGATGACACCAAGTTGTGTGGGAGTGTTGATCTGCTGGAGGGTAGGAAGGGTCTGCAGAGGAATCTGGACAGGCTGTTTTGGTGGGCTGAAGCCAAAGGTATGAGGTTCAACAAGACCAAGTGCCAGGTGCTGCACTTGGGTGACAACAACCCCATGTAGTTCTACAGCCTAGGGAAGGAGTGGCTGGAAGATGTCCAATGAAAAAAGGACCTGAGGGTGCTGGTACACACCCATGGAATGTGAGCCAGCAGTGTGCCCTGGTGGCTCAGAATGGCATCTTGGCATGTGTTAGAAATAGGGTGGCCAGCAGGACTGGCGAAGTGATTGTCCCTCTGTATGTACTTGGTGCTGGTGGGGCCACGCTTTGAGTGCATTGTCCAGTTCTGGGCCTCTCACTAGAAGGAGGACACTGGGGTGCTGAGAAGGATGGCAAAGCTGATTGGAAGGTCTGGAGCACAAGAGCTATGAGGAGCTCCTGAGGGAGCTGGGAGTGTATTTACTGTGGAGAAAAGGAGGCTGATGGGTGATCTTACTGCTCTCTGCAGCTGCTTGAAAGGAGAGTGTAGCCAGGTGGGGTTTGGCCTCTTCTCTGAGGCCAGTCACAGGGTAAGAGGAAATGGCTTCAAGCTGCTCCAGAGGAGTTTAGGTTGGGCATTCAGAAGAATTTCTTCACAGAAAGAATGATTAAACATTGGAATGGGTTGCCCAGGGATGTGTTGGAATCCCTGTCCCTGGAGGTGTTCAAGGCAAGACTGCATGTGGCATGTAGTGCCATGGCCTTATTGACAAGGGGGTAGTTTGGTCACTGGTTGGACTGGATGATCTCTCAGATCTTTTCCAACTTAAGTGATTCTGTGATTCTGCAAAATGGAGGCAGGTGGCACAAAAGGGGAATCGAGAAGGACACGGAAAATGTCTGAATACAATAGCTTCAGCATAAATGCATATTACTCCTTTCCAAGATTACTTTCCCTTGAGATGATGCCTTTGGAATCCATGAGCCATCATCTAACTTAGTTTTCTAAGTGTTTTTGATGCTTCTGCAAGTAAGTAAACTTGTCTCACACACCTGCTACTGTTCTTTCTGTCTTCCAAAATGGCAAAAAGGAACTTCCCAGAAATTAAAGGTTGAAATCCAGTAATAATTAGAACATATGATTATGGTCTGGGGTAGGGTGCGTGTGTCCTGTCTTTCAAAGAGGAGTGGATGCATTTTGTTACGTTCTTAAATGAATGACCGTATGTTCTTACATATGAACCCTTTTGTTGGTGATAGTTTAAACAGGAGTTTAGAGACCACTATGCTCCTTTCTCTGTATCTGCCTGATAGAGCTGTGTGTTTTTCTGTCTAGAACATACTGTACTGTGACATGTTTTTTAATATTTTCTACATGTCTCTTTTACATGACTTCTCAGACACATCTCTTTGTTTATAGGGTATATGAGCTATTCTTGGCATTCTAGGCTAATTTTTTTTCTTTTCTGTTGCTCCTAGGAAGTGTGGTCCTGTTGGATTGAGCTGCTTCAGTATCTTGATTTAGAAACAGCTTGGCTAAACAATCTGGAAGAAAGGGTGCAAATGACAGGAAATCTGCCTGATAAATTGGATGCTGTCAATGATGCTCTTGAGGTATTATAATGATTCTATCAGATGAGTAATTTTTCATATAGCACTGTTTAAAATAAATAAAATTCTGCACTTCAGTAGTGTACTGAAATGTGCTGAATTTTCTGTTTCTTCACATTAAATGAACATACCACTCTGAATTGGAAATGGATATTTGTAAGAAAGATCCTCCACCAAAAGTGGACTTTTACTTTGTGATAGTGCCATACTTGGTACTGTGATAAAATCGTATGCTCTGTCCTGGCCTGTGTAAATTGGTTATTTCCTTCCAGGGCTGTAGTTGTATGAAATGATGTGAGCAAGCAAAAAGCGCTGTGAAGTTTGATTATCTAAAGTAAAATCATCTCTGTGGCATAATGCCATGTGCCATTATGAATTAAGCCATAAGTATTTTATGCTTTTAGAGACCTCTCCAGACAGTTGAACTGTTAAACCTGTGTATATAACCAGACTTCAACTCTGAAAATACAGTAATATTCAGTGTCTTGACCTTTAAAACTTTTTCTGAATAGTCCCTGGAATCAGTCTTGCGTCACCCAGCTGATAACCGAACCCAGATCCGGGAACTTGGGCAGACGTTGATTGATGGAGGGATTCTCGATGACATCATCAGTGAAAAACTGGAAGCTTTTAATGCCCGCTATGAGGAATTGAGTCACTTGGTAAGAACTTGGGGTTAGGGTTGAAGCAGACTGGGTTTTTCAGCCCAAGTATGAAATGATTCTTGTTAGCTGAATTCAAAGATGCCAGACTGCAATACAGGGAAAAAAATAGTGTCAGTGTTGTCAGCTGTTTTTAATTTGTAAAAATGTCCAAAGAGCAAGATGCTTTTCAAATTTTCATTACATGAGTCAAGTTTTGTTTTGCCAGCTTGCACTGCAGGAATGCCTTGGGTTTTTTCAGATGATTTTGACAAAAAGGGAATTCCAAAATGAAGGAACAGCTCAATATTAACAACTTAATATTGCCTTGCTACTGCCATAAATATTGGTCGTTTTCTCACTAACTGTAAAAATGAGGAGTGTGACATTTTCACTTTTAGGAATAGCTAGGAAGAAGTCATCCTGAAAAAAAGAACAGAAGGAAAACATTCTTCTCATTGCTCATCTATTAGGTTGTCCTCTTCCTCTTCTCCTGCTTCAGTCTAGTTTTTTATAGATTTAATAAGTAGAGGAAGACTAGCTGTATTTCAGGTAGCACAGGTTTGTAATTTGTGTTCTGTGTCCTGGTAATACAGGCCCCTGCCAAATTGTAGGTGGGAGTTGCTTTCTGTCACTGATGAAAAAAATATAATAATACAGGGAATTTCAGTTCATCCTCATTACAAGGAGCAACATGAATGCAGTGCCCTCAGCTGGGGGCTATGTGTTGGCATGTAAGTTAGCACTGACTACTGTTTTTGTTGTTACAACAATATTGCTGTATGAAAACAGGTTTGCTTTGGCAGCTGCAGGCACTGACACCCTGAGCTTTTGGCAACTCTCTACATCTGTGTGTGTCTATGTGCACATGCACTGGTCTGTGCATGCATGTGCTGATAGTGGGGAATTTGTGTTCCTGTGCAGGTAGTGACACTTCAGATGCTGTTAAGGGAAGAGGAACTAAAGGGAAAAAATGGTGAACTTCTGTTTTGACAGTATAATCACATGAGTTTGTTTTGAAAGGAAATGTGAATATTAACATATCAAACAGCATTGATCTGTGGTCTACTGTAAAGTTCCTGTTTACCATTGAATAGTTAGTTTTTGAAACTGGTGTGGTTTTAACAGAATACTTTCTTCCGGAGGTGGTAGGAGAGGTGTGTTTTTACCATTGTATGTGTATCTACTAGCAGAACTCTTCTTTCCACCATTTGTCAGTTCCTGGTTCAGAAGTCACAGCAAGCTTCAAAAATTGCTGTTTTCTAGGATTCTTTTTGGCCAGTCCTCCAGGTGTAGGGTTTTTTTTTTGGTCTCTCCTACCCTGTTTTGAGGAAGTCTACTATAATTTGTATTGAATTACTGCTGCATCTTGTCTTACCTTTCTGTCCTGCTCAGGCGGTGAACCGACAGATTGCCTTGGAGCAACAGCTTCAGACCATGCGAGAAACCGAACACATGCTGCAGGTCTTGCAGGAAAGTTTAGGAGACCTGGATAGACAGCTGACATCTTACCTGACTGATAGAATAGATGCCTTTCAGATGCCCCAGGAGGCCCAGGTATTTCTATATACTGCAAAACTTTTGGAAATATTTGATTAGTGCTCAGTCTAGACTTAGTAATAAATTTCAGTCCTATGCTGATGCACTAGGTGTTATCTTTTGTAATCTGGAGTGGTGTTTTTTTTTTAAGAAGGTTTTATTGAATAACAGCAGCTTTCAATTTAGCAAGCTGTCACCAAAGACAGAATATTTAAAATAAACCTGGTGGTGTCTAAGTTTTACAGAGTAGATTACTTCTGGTGGGTGGTAAGAAAGCTCCCTTTTCTCTCTCTGCAAGCAATTTTGTAATGTATTTTTTTCCTGCTTGTGTGGTGTGGCAGAAAATTCAAGCTGAGATTGCGGCTCATGAATCCACCTTAGAGGAGCTGAAGAAAAGTGCTCGTTCTTTCCCTCCTGCTTCTCCTGAATGCAGGTCTCCCCGTGGTGGAACTCAGCTGGATGCTTTGCAGGTAAAGACATGAGTCACCCTTACATACTGCTGTGTCAGCCTGTAAATTGTTTGGTGCAGTCAGCTAAACCTCAGAAGAAAATAGTATGTACTTTCCTAAGGAAACAAACAGCTCTAGATTAATTGAACAAGGAAGCTTAAATTTCACAAGTGTCATGGAATAAGTGCTGAGAGTTAGCAAGTCTTTGTATATGAGTAGAATGAGAATTTTCAAAGCATATGATACAGAATTACATCTCTTTCACCTCAGGTAGAGGTTAGGAATAGGTGATGGCAACATTATTTGCCCAGCCAAAATTCCATATATATTGATTTGTGGTGGCATGATGGGTTATAATCTGTGATGTGGGTTGCTTTAAAGGTTATTTTTTGAAGTGCAGGTGCTACTTTAAAACAATCTTTCAATGTAATATTCATTAAAACAGAGAAAGCTCCGTGAGGTATGTACAAAGTACCAGCTTTTCCAGAAACCAGCCAATTTTGAACAGCGCATGTTAGATTGCAAGCGGGTGTTGGATGGTGTAAAAGCAGAACTTCATGTCTTGGATGTGAAGGATACTGACCCAGATGTAATCCAAGCTCACTTGGAGAAGTGCATGGTATGTATGTGATGTTCATGACTTGTGCTTGGGAATGCTTCTTTTTCCTGTTGTTCTTGTTGCTTAAACTCTCTCCTGGGGAATTTTTGCTTGAAGTCATCATGGAACTATTGCAGCTCATTGTGAAGTGCTAACAGAGGACTTGATAACTAAAAACCTCATCTAAAAGTAGTGGACTGTTGATCATAGATGTGGTGGAACCAGCTGAGTTTTTATAAACTCCCTTCTCTGGCTCATCCTTATGTTCTGGAGAAGCATCACAATCATCAGTATTTGAACAAAACAAATACTGTGCATAAGATCAGTGTTAGCCTTGGAGTAAATAATGTTAAATTATTGATCTTATTAATTTTTGAAAAGAAAATCTGGAATAAAATTAGAATAAAATATAGAACATCAGGAGTTTCGAATATCCTTGTCAGATATCGCTATTGATTCATAAATCAGAGTTTAAGTGCAATTTGAAGTTAAGGTCCTCAAAGGAAGCAGAGTCAGAAATCTGCACTGCAGATTGATCACCATTATACATATTTGTGCTTTTAGAAACTCTATAAGACCCTCAGTGAGGTGAAATTGGAAGTTGAAACTGTCATTAAGACAGGAAGGCAGATTGTACAGAAACAACAGACGGATAATCCAAAAGGGATGGATGAACAACTGACAGCACTGAAATTTCTTTACAATGACTTGGGGGCACAGGTAAGAAAAATAAATGTATGAATATTTGTCTGCATGTCATTTCTCTTCTTTGTTGTTAGATGGTGTTTTAAGCTTGATTCTAAAGCTGGTAGTATGTAGGCTAGTTGGTGCAGCCAGGAGCAATCACTTGAGAGATTAAAGATTACACATACCTCCCTGGAGGAGAAGTAGCCTTGAAGAAAGGTAAGTTCACAGAGTTTTGATTGCCCTGTCAAAGCTGACCTACCAGTCTTTAAAGTCCTTTGGGATAATTAATGGTCAGATTGTCATGTGAGACGTGTGAGTCAATCTGAGTATTTTTGGGTGTCATGATGGTTTTGAATTGTAGTCTATCTAAATGGCTGCTCTCTGTGTGCAATAGAAAATGCAGGCAAACGTATTTCCCATGAGCTGTATTAAATATTGCATAATTTTCTTACTAGTTGAATATTTACTTATCCAAGAGAAGTGTTTAAAAATGGTTAAACCCTTACAGGGCAGGTTGGACTCGCTGCCTAAATTAAGATAGAATCCCAAGTGGATTTTTGTCTGTTCAGTGCTCCATGAATTAAGCTGGGGGTAAAGGGTCAGTTTACAGTGTTGGAATATCTTAGAATAGGTCCTAGGAAATACTTTGCAGTTGTAAAGTTGAGAACATCCAGGAAGCTGTGGATTCTAGAAGGCACATAGACAATAGATTAGGAAATGATAGAAAGGCAGAGTTACTTGCAGTATAATGTTACGATTTTTCTTTCTGAGCAGAGAATAGAACACAATTTTTTTAAATGTCAATTGATTGTGACTGTGGTGCTTGGAGTTCTTCTCAAGTCTGTGTTAAAATTTGACCAGTCTAATTCTGTGACTGGTGAGAAATACAAATTATTTTACTGTGGCAAACATCAAATTCCATATGAATTTCACTGATATGTTTTTAAGGGCAGACTAGATTTTCAGTGAAATTTTTCTTCACAACTTTCTGCTATCAGGCCTTACAAATTACAAGGAGGAATTGAATTTTACTTGTTTGAGTGACTAACTGGATTCTATGGTCCTTTGAGTTTCAGCTGAAGGATCAAAATGAAGTGTTTATAACTTCATGAGTTTGGTGATTGCTAGCTATAAGTAAATTGGTATGCAGCTTTCTTTATCTCCTTTAAAAGAAAAGTTTTTTAAAAGTTTCTTTATTTCCTTTATCTCAATTTAAAATTATTTGTATATATTCTGTGTTTTATAGTAAGATAGAGATGCCTATAAAGTTTACTTTTAGAGTCCTTCCTTAAAACAAGTTTTAAGATGCAAGGATTTTATATATTTAAGTGGGCATTTTAGCTGGCTAGCACTTTTCTGTTTGCTGTCTTTTCAAATCTAATTTTGCTTTCTTTCTTTCCTGTTAATTTTTTTTGATAGGTGACAGAAGGTAAACAAGACCTGGAAAGAGCAACCCAGCTGGCACGCAGAATGAAGAAGGAGTCTGCCTCTCTGTCAGAGTGGCTGGCTACCACAGAAGCTGACCTCGTGCAGAAGTCCACTTCAGAGAGCTTGCTTTCTGATCTGGATTCAGAAATTGCCTGGGCCAAAGTAAGCATGCTTACTAAATATTTGTAGAAAAGATTTCTGACATTATGGCAATACTGCATAGAAGTGGCTGTGAATTTATATCCCTGTAACTTGTTCCTTAATCTCTCACACCCTGAAATTCTAGTACTCAATCATGTTCAGTATCTTACCGAGTCTGATCTGTTTCATCTCGGGCATCTTGTGTCAACCTTAAATGGCCATTGAAATATTTAAGATATTACTACATATTTGTTACTAATGGGTATTTTAGACTTACTGATGTGTATCTCTTACACATTTCACAAGTATAATATTCTTAAAATTGTCAGCAAATACAGCTGTGGACTGGATCAAATGTTTTATTAGTAGAGCAAACTGAAAGTGTGTTGAATGAAAAACTGAGTTTGTAACTTTTCATTGAAAAAGCTTTGTCTTCAAAATTGTGACTTTGCAAAATAAGAGGCTACTGTAATTCCTCATTTTCTTTCACCTATGAGTTGAAGCTTTTAATTGAAGCAGGCAGATGTGTTATTTACTTTCTTCAGAGTAATTATGTTTTCTCACACTGTAGAAATTTCGATAGTACCAGGAATTAGCAACAAGTGTCAGTTAATACAGATGAGCAATACTGACCTTTTCAGTTTTTGTTTTCAGTCACCTTTTACTTCTGGAAGTAATCTAGAAAGTAATAACCTTTTACTTCTGTGTGTAATTTTAAAACTTGAAAGCTCACCAAATTGCAGACTCATCTAATATAACTTGTTCTCGTGCGTTTCAATCAGGATTAGCGATCATTAGCACAAGGGTTTTACTGTGGCAGCATCCCCAAGACTCCTCTCCAGGCAAACTTTTGAATCTGTATTGGAAGTATACTTACCATACATTTGTAAGCCAATGCAAATAATGACTCTTATGCTGCACCACTGGAAGGACAAGTCCTTTATGTTGCATACAAAGTTGTCCTTTCCATTTTAAAGTTTTCTAGAGGCAATTTCAAAATGCAGTAACTTGACTATTTGTTTCTGTTTCTAAGATAATTTATGGTGAAATAGTAAGTTACTTACTTCATAGGTAATATGTTCAAGGAGTTCTAGACACTGGCTGTGATTAAGTGCATTCTTCATCACTCTGTACACTGACATCAAAGAGCTTTCTAAGTAGGCAGGTATCATTAATAATTGGTGATCTTGTATGGCACGAGGTCTGTTTTCCACATGGAAACCGTGTGCTGATAGTCAAGAGATGGCACATTGCTTAGTTTGCATGTCAGTGTGCATACTTTCAAAAAACATGGGTTTTCTAAATTAAAAAAAACTATTTGAAAGCAGGGATGACTTGGAAAAAAGGGTAGAGCTGAAGACACATATTTACATACCTAAATATAGAAAATATTACAATAGGGATTCTGTAATATGTAGCCACTGAACTGAACATTTGTAGTAATGAGTGGTGATGGTTCTGGAAAAAATACTTAGCATTGGCATACCACGTTTCTCATTGTTGCCAACTGTAAAAGTACTTCAATAGGAAAAGATACAGAGGAATCCAGAGTGTCTCTTGAAATTTGTTTTGTGCTTTACAGTGCAGAAAAGAATCTTTTAAAAATGGACTTGCAATGTAGTGTGATGCATTTGCTTTACCTACATAATGCAAAGAAACGGTGAAGATGATCTAAGACAACATACCAAGGGTCCAGTTGTTCAGGACATTTATATTCACTGTGCTCTCTCTCTTAAAAAATGAGATCACTATCTACAGAGAGTGACTGTAAACAGAACTTGACAGAACGGAAAATTAAACTTGGTTTAATGCTTTGCACAAGTGAAGATAATCTACAATATATTTTTTTCCTGTGGAGGTAAAAATCTGCCTCCGTTGTGTTTGGGAGCAGTGCAGTGTTAATAGCTGAACTTATTTCAGAATGTGCTGAGAGAGTTAGAGAGGAGGAAAGCTGATCTCAAGAGCATCACGGAAAGTTGCACCGCACTCCAGTCTCTGGTGGAAGGGAGCGAGACTGTCCTGGAGGAGAAGCTGTGTGTCCTTAATGCTGGCTGGAGCAGAGTTCGAACCTGGACCGAGGACTGGTGTGACACCTTGTTGGTAAGCTGCTGTGAGAAATATTCAGGGTAGCTCTCCTTCCACCCGTTTGGAGCAGCTGGAGTTTTCACTTGTCTCACTTTACTGTAAAGTGAAGCTTCCATGATGCCTCACAAACTTAGAAGAATGTGGAATGTTTATGCTGTAGATGGGGAGGTAACTCATGAAGTGGTATACAGTGAGAAAGATAGAAAACTGGGCTGCTGCATGTGCTGCTCTTTACTCAGCCTGGGATTTAGCCTCTGTGCCAGCCCCAATATGAACAGAGTGGGTTTGTTGATAGATTTCCTTGAGGCCCAGATGATGGCTATTTAAGTGATAATGGATGACTTCGCAGTGGCCAGCAAAGCACTTGTGACTCTGACAGCTCTTTTGGACAGACTAGAACTGCAAGTGTTAGAGTATGGCAACAGTGTCTGTTTGGTTGATTAAATGAAAGTCCAAATATATTATACACCTAAAACTGCTAGTTAAGCTAAATGGACATGAAACAGTCTACAACTGATACTAGTTATCAGACTGATGGTTTGATATAAATAGGATATTTCGGTGTTGTTTAGGTGGTTATGAGAATCAACCCATATCAGGGACTTCTGAAGGTGGAAGTTGTGGAAACTTTAGCACATACATGGATGGTGAGCCCTGTGCCCCTGTCCAGTGCCTGTTGCAGGTGATAGTGTTTGTTTTTAATCCAATTCCATGTTAGGACTAGTCAGGTAGTTTACCTTTATATGTAAGTCCTGTAAAGATGATCTATAACTAAGTACTTCTAGACTATGTGGTGACAAGTATTGTCTATGCTGTCTGTATCACCATCAAGAAACTTACAGCTCCACATAACAAAAGAACAATTTAACCTTGCAAAGCACAATCACAGGCCTTCTCTCTTTTCTCTCCTGCCTTTGTTTTGTTATTCTAAAAAAGCAAATCTTGTCTATCTTTTTGTTTTGGTGAAAGGCTTAAACAGATTGTTACTTCTCGGAATCTGATACACAAAATAATGTTACATTTGTCTGGGGTATCTAATATTACAGTTTCTGACTGCATGTGAAAGTAGACCTAATTAACATGTCTACCATTTTGTAACTTTTCTTAAGAGGAAGAAATATTTTAAGTTAATTAGCAAAATATAAAAACTTGATTGCTGTAATATTTGACATAATTCCTTTCCAATTAAAAAAACCCCAACAACCACAGACAGTGCATACTATCGTACCTGCTAATACTGACAGAAAAAATTGTGGAGTTCTTGGTTGACTGAGACATTATGATCTGGCTGTAATGTTGTAATACATTGTCTATCTTTAGTTGCACAAACTACCTCAGCTACTTCTATTTCCCTTTCTTTGAATTAGAAATTATATTGTTAAAGAGTTTAGAATGAAAATTCAATTTGTGTAAATACTACTGAAGATGAAAGGTGTTATCTAATTTTCAGTGTTTCATTCCAAAGTGTGTCTGTAACACTATCTTATCCATCTCCTTTGTACTCGTAAGATTTTGGCAGGGTTGATTTGTTATTTGATGTGTTTTTTTGAGTTTGGGGGGAGGTTTGGGTATATGGTTGTTTGATGTTTTGTTGTTTTGGTTTGGTTTTTTTTGGGGGGGATTTTTTTGTTGGATTTTTAGAAGTTTCTTATATTAATACATTTTTTCATATTTTTCCAGAATCATCAGGGCCAGCTGGAAATTTTTGACGAAAATGTTGCCCACATAAGTACTTGGTTGTATCAGGCTGAAGCCTTACTGGATGAAATTGAGAAAAAGTCAGCTAGCCAAAAGGAGGAAACTGTGAAGGTAGGAATTGTTGTCATCTGGCAAAATACTGCCAGTCTACTCATGGATTCTGAATGATGTCAAATTTGCTTCCTGTTTATCTTTAGATGTGTCTCCTTGCCTAGGAAATAACCATTTTAATTTCCTTTCACTTCTTAGCGTTTAACATCTGAATTGGATGATGTCAGTCTCCGAGTGGATAATGTACGTGACCAGGCTGTCATCTTAATGAATGGTCGGGGCGTCTCATGCCGGGAACTTGTTGAACCCAAACTGGCAGAACTCAACCGCAATTTTGAGAAGGTCTCTCAGCACATCAAAAGTGCCAAGGTAAGGGTGAACCTTGGGAACTTGTTTGGGAGGTCTGTGCCAAGAATATGGCTGTAGTAGATAGATCATTGTTTATTAGAACAGCACTTCACTGCTTTTGAGCTCTCTTTTAAGTATAGGTATTTATATGTTAAAAGTAGACTGATTTTTAGACCAGCTGCTTTTTTTACCTGAGTAGCAGGTGATGACTTGTGTTTCATGGGAAAATTTACAAACAACTTCAGAAAATTGTATATATTGCAGTACATATTTGTGAGCTACAAAACAATACCATAAGCTAATGTGACTGGAGATTTTTCATTTACTTTGAGAACAAAATGCTCAGATTGAAGTTTGAAGGTAGAATCTTGGTAATAACTACCAAGTGTGTTCAAGCTATCTCTCAGATCAAACAACTCTTACAATTTTGATTTATACTGATATATCTAAAGGTCCTGCAAACTGATAAACCTTTTCATGGGGGATTGCATGGAACAGCTGACACTAAATTTTCAGCTTGACCAAGGTTTCATTTTGCTTTGCAGATGCTTGTTGGACAAGAACGGCTTCCTGTCATGTCGGAGCCCCATGAAGCTAGAGTGGCTTTTCTAGACCTGGACAAATTTGAGAGTGAAATACAGAGTATGTTAAAAGTTGTGGAAAAGCATCTGGAGTTGAGTGGGGAAGATGAAAAGGTTTGTGAGCAATGGAACAAATAAATAACATTCTATTTTGTCTCCATATTGCATTGCTTCAGACTTTGAGGGGGAATTCTGAGAAAATGTCTTGAGGGTAGAAAAGGAACTATTGGGCTGTTGGATACCCTGCACAATTTTCCAGTACTTTTCCCATAGCTGTTGCCCCCTTGGCTGCTGTGCTGAGAGTAACCAATCATACTTTGGTTGGTATTTTCATCACAGTTTTATAGAATACAGGTAGTGAACTCTGACTTTTGTTTATCTATCTTCTGAATCTTTCCTGTATTTGAATGATGTTTGAATGAGGTTCAAATTTAAACTGATGTGATAAAATGAATCTCAGTGCATAGGCCAGGTCAGAGGATGCTTATGAGGTAAGGTGCCAGTAAGAGTTTCGTAATGTGGCTCTATGTTGGAAGTCCAAATAAAAGCTTTGAACTAAATGCATCTTCTAGATTATTATCTAGACTCTGCTATTCAGCCATATGAAACTGCCATAGTTTTGTTAGCATCTTGTCCACTATAGCCTTGTTGCCTACAAAACTGGGTAAATTCCTGTCAGGCCACTCTATCTGCCTTCCTTTTAAGCAGGTCAAATACTATAAACTGAGCTGGAAAGCTGGGCATAAGTCTATGGAAAATGCCATGTATATTACAGAACACAAATTTTAAACGATTTCTATAGAAGGGCCTATTTTCATAGAACATAGACTTCCTTTTATATTGTTCTTATATTTATTGAATTTTTGTTTTTGTGCTGTTCTGCTCTGAGCTTGCTTATTATAGTCGAAGAATCTTTAGAATAGAAATGGATCTAAAGTCATAATACCTTATTGATGTGACTGCATACTGCTGGCTCATTAAATTTCCTTCAGTACATCTCTTTGTAAAGTTTATGGAATGAGCAAGCTGGATTTTATGAATTGGTAGCTTGAATTTATTTGGCTCCCACTTGGATAATAAAACAAAAGTTTGGTACAATTGCTATTAATGTCTCAGCAGCTAATGTTTCTAAAATTAATTTCTGTAGATAATAGAGGTTTGTGTAATTTTAGCTGGATCAAGAAAGAGCTCAGATTGAAGAAGTTTTACAGAGAGGAGGGCAGTTGCTCCAGCAGCCTATGGAGGACCATAGGCGAGAGAAGATCCGCCTACAGTTGTTGCTTCTGCAGAATAAGTACAGCAGTGTGCAGGTACAGTTATGATTGTTACTACAACTCATTTATCAATCTTCCCTTTGGTATCCCACTTACGATCTGTAATCCATATTTTATAACTTATGACTCTCGGTGTACGTGATTCTCTGGAGGGGGAGTAAAATATATGTGCACACAGTCGGAGTTTCTGAATCTTTGCAATTCCAAAATACGAGTTTTCCCATTTCTAAGTTTTGAGGGAATGGTTTTGATTTTTAAAGTCCTTTTCACAGCTTCACAGAGGGCCATCCTGTATATTTACCCAGATAGGTGCATCGAGTTGGGCTTTCACCTTTCTTTGCTGGCCCTTGAACAGAGGTTTATCTCCACCACCAGGCTGTGTGAAGAGTGACTGCATATACAAATATACCAACATCTCAGCATCAGCCTTTTCTGTGATCAAGCCTGCTCCCAAATTCCTCTTCCTTCCTATAGAGGGTATTAGCAGTAGCTGCAGACTGCAGCATGTTGTGGTGCTTGCATGCACATGATGTGTTAAAAATGGTTTTGTCTAGAACAGAGGTACTCCTTTTAGCTCACCTGTTTGAATCATGCTAGAGGTGGCAAGCTGAGGTGTAGTTCAAAGGTGCAGAGCAAGACCCTCAGGCTGGCTTTGATTACATGTCTATGTAGATATTACAAAAATAAATTAGTACTATTGCATATTTTGGAATTTGCTCCTTCAAATGAAACCCCTCAAGTATTCTTGTTTTTCAACTAAATAAGACCTATTCTGTTCACTACTTCCCTCTTTTTACACCATATTTTCCTAATACACTGGATTATAGGAGTGCAGGTCATTTCAAAGGAGGCAGGCAGCGGAACTCTCTCCAGTGTTTTCCCAGTATAAGAAGGAACATGATAATCTAATGAAGTGGCTGAATGAGGCTGAGGACCGTCTGTCAGGGCTGCAAGGTGTGGAGGATGAACAAAAACCACAGGTAAAGGAGGCTTCTGTTTCTTAGAGCAAACAGTTAATGGTGTGTTATGGACTTTGGAGATGCATACACTAGTGTTTAATCTAGTCTAGTAATCTTCTTTGGACACCTCTGTGGAAAGAACTGTTTCAAAATTACAACATTCATTTTTTTATTAGGAAATTATCAGCATAGGCTAGTTTGGGATTTCTACATAGTCATCATAGGTTCAGAAGATATCATCCTTTAGGCCCAAATCTTAGACTGTGACCTGGGGAGTGAGCCTGATTCAGGACAGTTTGTCTTGCCAGTCTTGATCCATGAGGATTGCACTTAACCCTTTTTAAAAACTCTTAACTCAGCCTGATTTAATATCAGTTTGCTACAGGATAAAATCCTTGTTTTGAGGCTTAAATTCAGTGCCCTCTGCATCCTGTGGTCAGGGTATTGTAACTGCTCTGCTGTCTTTTCCTGCCTCAAGTGCTCAGAGAGGGATAACTGCCCTCATGTAATGGATATTAATGTACACGGTGAATCTTAATAAAACAAACAAAGGTTGAAGTATTTCTGATAATTTGTGTGGGGGTCTTGACAATTTTGCAACTGATATGATGTCAGGGTCTGATAAAACTTACTGCCCAGAAAGTTCTATGTCTTAATGGTTGAGGATACAGACTTTTTTTTGATTGCTTTGGTTGTGGCTCAGTGGATATTTTTTGTTGGTGTTTTTAAAATCTCTTATTTATCCTCTCCATCCTTAAAACCACTCTGTATTTTTGTGGTAATTACATTAATATTTTAGGTAATAACAGTGAAAAACCTTGTGAAGCAGTAACTAATTTCTTGAACAAGGTTGACGGCTTTCTCAACCTTTCTTTCTTTCTTTCCTTGAGTCTGTCAAGGACTTTTCAATTTCTGCATATAAAGACTCATAATTAACATCTATCAATCTTTTTGACTGCTCTGTAACTTTTTAACCAGTAATAAGAACAAAGAAACTCGGAGGCAAGGGTAATAAGCTCTGGCTCCACAAAATCATGATGTGCTCTTTGTTCACAGCTTCAGCTGTGTGGCTTCAGCTTCTGGTGATAGATGGTCTGCTGTCCCTTGTCACACAGGCCATTCACACAACTTTTGGATCTGCTGCTCTTTAGAAAGACTGTTTCACATTATCAGGCTCCCATGCAGAGCTGGGTAGCAGAGAGGGCCCAGGGTCTGTAGAACAGTCTGACATCTCACTGCTCTCTTGGGTCTCCAGCAGTCTCTTCTGGTGACATAAGCTCCTTGGGACCTGACTGATGCCATGGAATTTTTTTGAAGGGAATGGGGATCCATGTGTATTTAAAGTAAAACAACATTATTCAGATTTTCTGTTTGCCCATCAGATGCTTTGAATGAAACAATTACTGGACAAAAATGGAAGAATGGTGCACTTGTATGGCTCCTTGCTAGTGGGGGCAGTCCAGTCATGCCTCAGAGGAATCTTGTTACTTTTGGCCTCACTGCAGCTTGACTGATCTTCTCTAAGGAAGATACTTTATTTCCTGTAAAGTCCTTTTCTTATAGGGATACACTGCAGTTAATCCTTGCTACTGCTAGATCCGTTCCTGGATAAGTGAATGTGGTTGCTGAATGCAGAATGTCATATCAATGTGGATTACCACAGCAATTACAATAGACTGTTGATGGAGAAACATTATCCTTGCTCAGGTCATCTAGACAGTCAGAAAGAGACCAAAGCGGTTTTCTTTACTGGTGTGAAACTCAGAAATTCACATTGCTGCTTTTGCTTCATGTGCCCTTGCTTCTGGATTTCTGATATTTGAGTGCTAAGGCAGATTGTCTCAAGTGCCCTTATTTTGCTTCTATGGCTTGTTCTTTCACTGGCTCTACTATTCAATCTTGAACACTGAAAATGTTGTGAGACCATAATATTGCTAAGGGGAGAAATAGTCTTCCCAAATATTATCATCACTTTAGATAAACCCTCTTGTTCCAGAATTTTCTTGGAGCCACCAGACTTGAAAATGGCAGTGCTTGCTGCTCATTGCAGCTTAGGACTGAGGAGCACTACATGAATTCTTGACCAACTGGTGTGCAGGTGACTTAAGCCCTCACCTTGATGTAAGGAAGCTGTGGTGACCAGAGAAACTACTGTTTGATGTGAACAAAACTGGGAGGGAAAGGAAGATTTCAGCTGCTGAGCTGGGGAGTAGACTTCAATTGAGTTTTTATGTAATACATTATTTATGCTTTTATAAGCAAGTGTGGAGGAGAGGACTTATTTATGGTGCTTGAAGGTCATATCTATATATTGATTTGCTGGAAGTAGCTGGATCATAAATATTCCTCATCATTTATGCTTCTAGGGATTATGGAGTTAAAATATCTCTGAAATATTGGTGACCCTTCTGCAAAGTAGGTACTTTCGAGTAAGCCTTGTTTTGCCACAGATCCATTAGCAAGAAAAGCCTGCACTGGAAGTTTGCATCTTCTGGAGGTCCTTCTTTTCTAACAGTGCTTTAGTATTTATTTCAATTGGACTATTCTGGTCCAAATGAGGGAAAGGAAAAAAATTAAACCTTAAATTGCAGAGGTAATTAGCTGCCTAAATTCTTGAGAGATTTTTCCAGGTTTTAGGAAGTTGTTTTGAAGTGAAAATGATAATTTCACAGGTGGTAAGTGAATATGCAGTTGCAGGCACAGTGCGTTTTTTCCAATAAACTGAAGCAGACATCATCTTGAAAGCTCTTGAAGTATTATTTCTGTAAGAAAGAAGACATACTTGTTTTTCTAGTATGCTTTTTATAAGAAAGGTTCTGGATTACTTAAACATGAACAATTGTTTGCTAATTGCATCAATTAAATGGACATGAGCTTTGGGAAACCTTTTTTTAGAAAAACTGGCTCTGAAATATCTTGATAGTTTAAAACTGACTTATATAGTTAAACATCCAAGGAGGAAAATGATTTAATTTTAATTAAATAATTAAGTAATTGTTAATGACTAGGGCAGTATTTTCTAAAATCTACTTGGAAACAAGTCAGAAAATCTTCTTGAGTTGAATCATTGGTAGATTTTATTTCAAAATATATTTAAGTGTAATAGGGGAGAGAGGAAAAAAATCTGAAACCAAATTCTGAATTGCAGGTTAAACTGTATGATGAGTACAGGAAGAAATAAATTTTTATTTGACCCCCAAATTAAGAGCATTTTTAGCAGTTCTTATTGAGTGGCCTTATTCATAGAATGTTCACTAATAAATAACAGAGTATTCTCTTTATTCCCCCAATCCTCTTTTTTTTTGATAGTATTTAAAGAGAGAGCAGATTTATTAAGTATGCTCTATCAACACTGAAATTGAAGTAGAAAAGGACTGTTAAGTCATCCAGTCAGATTTCCTCTTAAATAACCTTAGACTGACTTTCTATTTGTGTATGCTTAAGAAAAATTGTGGAAGGACTGAAGTACTGCTCCTACTTTTAACCTGGAGAAGAGAAGGCCCTGGGGAGATTCTTAGAGCAGTCTCCCAGTACCTACAGGAAAGCTGGAGGTGACTTTTTACAAAGCATGGAGGAATAAAACAAGGGGCAACGGCTTTAGTCTGTAAGAGGGTAGGTTTAGATTAGACTTCAGGATGGCATTCTTCACTGTGAGGGTGGTGAGGCACTGGAACAGAGCCTTTTGCCCAGAGAAGCTGTGGATTCCATATCCCTAGTCCAGGTTTGATGAGGCTTTGTGCAAGCTGATATAGTGGAAGTTGTCCCTGCCCACGGCAGGGGTGTTGCAATGAGACGATCTTTAAGGTCACTTTCCAACCTAAACCATTCTGATTATGTGAAAAGTGCTTGCTTGCCTGAGGTTTTTTTTTTCCCCCGTAATAAAAAACAAAGAGCCAACCAACAAAAGACAACTTCTGTGAAATTTAGGTATTTGTCAGGTAATTGTGAGAGAGCCACATAAACCTCCTATTTTTTAGCATATTATGCTGCATTTTAGAAGCTTCCAGTCTGCCATGCAAGGTAGAGAACAGCTGAACAATTAAAACTCTGCTGTACTAAAGCATTAAGGTGTTTATAGCACTTACATATGTTCACCTTTAAGAATGAGGGTTGTGGGAGGAAGAAGCATCATCTCAGCGATGGGAGGCAGCTGGAGGAGTTTAGCAAGGAGGTGTACTCTGGAGGAGCAGCATCAGGAGGAATTCTCTGCTTAGCATAAGAGAGTAATCTGGCCCAGGATGGTGTTACTGGGAAAGCAGAAAGTTTCAGAACATGTCAGTGCACAAGTACAGAACATGTTTCTGGTATGCCAACACGGGCCGTTTTCAATCTTGTGGTAATTTTTTTCTGATGAGAGACAAAGCAGTGTGTGGGAAATAGAAAGAGAGTAAAGCCGAGTGATCTACTCATGTGGGTGAAGTCTTGATTCTGAAGTCTTCCTGCCTATGTGAGAATGGGACTTTTGGAATGATTAGGAGTTAGAGAAAACACCTTGTTGTGAGGAAAGAGACACAACTTCGGGGGTCAAATAAAATGAGGGTCCTTATTAAGGAAAAAAAAATAACCAAAGGGAAGTAAGGGATAATGGGAAGGGAAGAAAGGAAGGAAAAAAGAAACCCCGAGTGTGAGGATTAAGGAGTCCTCTGGCCGAAGCGGCGTTTGGCCCCAGTGCAGGAACTCTACAACACTGCAGCGAGTGCAGCTGATCTGCACTCGAATTTATATCAATGTGTCCAAAGGAGAGGTAGACGGAAGTCTGCAGTGTCGGGTCCCGGCTGCAGCCAGCTCAGAGTCTCAGGGGGCAGTTCTTTAGGACCTGCTGCCCCTTTAAAGCTGCCTCAGCCCGCTGCTGGCAGCTCCGCCCCCATGGCCTCTGTTGATTGGTGCTGGCAAACTATGAGGTAAGACTTTTCATCCAATAGGGGGCTGTCACTGGGCTTTTTGGCGGGAAAATCCCTTCCTGCTTTGCGCAGTTGATGTGGTGTGAAGGAATAGCTCCTTTGGAGCTGGTTAGAAATCCCTTGGAAAATTCCTCCCTGGTCAGGAAAATTAATCCACAAATACTAGAGGTTTATGTCCAAAAAGGAGACAGAGGAGTCCTTTTACTTTATTCAAATAAAGAGAGAAGGGCATTCCCCTGGGGTCTCTCAAATTTTTGGAGGGCTCAGCCTCCCTTTTATCCCAATTCCCGGCTGTATGTCCCTTTCTCTCTTTCCCCATAGGCTGAGGTACTTGAGAGGTACAGACTTCCCTGAATGCCTGATACCTGGGATACCCCCACCCCCCCTCCAGTGCATAGTCCCCTTCTTAGTTCTTAACCCTTGTGGAATTTTATGGTGTTTCCCCAGTGTCCCTTTCATCTTTCAGTGGAATCCATCCCATTGTTTCTGTTATCTCTCAGTGATAGTTTCATCTTATCAGCAGACACACAGCTTGTTTGTAAAGACAAACCTGTCATTCCTCTCACTGGTTTGAACAGTTGTGGTGGTGTGAAGGAATAGGTCCTTTGGAGCAGGTTAGAAATCCTTTGCAAAGTGCTGCATGCTGTTGGTGAGGGGATTTGCCCTGGGGCTTTTGAAACTGAGACACTTAAAAAAGAATCATTAAACTTACTAATAATGTATTAATAACAATACATGAGCAAGGGATTACAAAATATGTTTATAATATATATATATATTATATAATATATATAAGCTTTTAATGCTTATTAAAATCGTTAACTTTAACAGAACAATTAACATTCAATTAAAACATAAAAAACAGCCAGTACAACCCTAAAGTGATTTCATGTAACTCGTGAAAACTCTTTGTATGAAACTTGTACAATAATATTACTCTGCAACATTCTAATTGTTTTAAACAGTAATTTCAAATAATCACACATTAAAAGCCAATTAAGGGGCTTTATAAATGACATTGTGAAGATGCTGCAGATGGCTGTGCTGTAGAAGGCATCCTGGTGTTTTTCACTTACCTTGACTTGTTTCATATTGTTAGGGAAAATGTACTTTGAGTTGCACAGACTGTCTGATTTCTTAGGAACTGGGGCCCTCTCCTTCCACAGGAAATCATGCCACTGTCTAATCCTTGGGTTTTTGCTCCAAGTTTCATTGATGGAAGCTGATAAAATATATGCAGAGCCTCAAGAAAATACATTTGGGGAGCATCAGGGACCAAGATGCTGGGTTTGTAGCTAAAGCATATGGAGTAAGCCTTGTTTTTAACTGTGGTGCTTGCTGTACTGAATCAAAAGCAGTACTGAGTAGTTTGTGATGCTTTTCTGTAACTCTTGTTTTCAGTAGACTTATGCTGCTATGCTCTTACATCGTATTTCTTTGGTGTGCAATGGATGACTGAGAGCCATCATATTTAGTGGTAAAGGTCTTGTGGAAGCAAAGCTGTGTTCCCAGTTTCAGAACAGCATAGCTGTCTACAAAACAAAACAAGGAAAATCTTTAGGAACATTTTTGAATGGTGAATATATGAACATATCCTTTCTGCTGCAGTCCTTGCTTCATTTGCACTACATGTGCTGGTTGTTATGTCATTCAAATTATCTGGAACCTATTTGAAATTCTCAGAAACATGTGAAGGAGGAAGATTACAGACAGGTGTTTGCTTAGTGGGACTTAAATATCTTATTGGTTGTTGGCTGTGCTAGAGATTTTCATGTGTGCACCCAGCCCAGACAAATTGCAAAATTAAATGCACTGGCTGAAATTGCTATGAACATACATTTATTCTTCACTCTTAAGGGTGTTCTTAGCTGTTAGTAAATCCCACAGTCCTGTACCTCTGTCTTGCTTGACTCATTCACCAAGTACAACATGGTGATTTAAAGTTGCTTGAGTTCTTCAATATTTGAAAGTGGGCTTTCTTTTTATTGGATGATTTTAAAGAACTTGTTTTTTTTCAGAAATGGTAACACAATCCTGTTTGACAAGAAATGCTTTCTGCTAAAAACTGCTGTCAGTCTGCTTCACCTCTGCTAATGTTTTGCCAGGCATGGTAGAGGGATAGCTTCCTGTAGCAGTCTTCCCAATGTTTCAGATACAGCCCCCACCATTTTTGAGCCAAGAAAAAGCTGCATTAAATTACTGTTCTTACTTCCTTATCTGCTAACATGGTATTTGGCTAGATAGCCTAGTCTTGCAGCCAGAGCAGAAAAGAATTGCCAAGCTCTGGAGGAGTTAATTGTCTTTTATTGCTGCAAAATATTGGAGTACTGCTGGAGCACCAATTTATTTTTAAAAAGTGGTTAGAAAATGTGGGTGGGGATGCTTATTGAAACGAATATGGATGGGAAATAAGTGTAAATCAGTATCTTGGTGATGAAGGAAGCAGAATGGGTTGTAACACTAGATACAGGCTTAATCAAGAAGTGTTGTTTCTGGAAATGGTAAGGATCAAGTTAAGAGAAGCAGTGGTACCCTTCTCATTGCTTGGAGTTTTAATCAAGAATAATACAGAGTCATTTTGAGGCATGGTATCTACTGTTCTCTAACTTGTAAAATAAACTGTCCTGGGCAGGACTTGCAGCTTTCTGAATTTATGTAAACTTGTGAGAAAGGCCTTTGTTTTCCCTTCTAATGTAGAAAAGTAATTATGCTGAATATAGTTTATCAATTTAGGATTTGTTTTCATAAAATTGATGGTTGTTTGAAATATCAAATGAATTTTCATGTTTTTAGGCAATCCCTGTCCAGCAGAGGTTAAAAGGCCAATTTACTACAGGAGTTAGGACCTTGCCTTTCTCAGCTGAATACCTGGTTGAAATCAACAAAGTTTTGCTGGCCATGGCTGATGTTGAACTGCTGCTGAATGCACCAGAGCTGAATACTGGCATCTATGAGGATTTTTCAGCTCAGGAGGATGCACTGAAGGTACTGCATGCCTAAGCATTATACTCGAAGTGGAGAAGGAAAACAGCAGAAAGGCCACCGCCTTTGAAACTGTATTGCTGTTATTTATGGTTTTGCTTGGTATCTACAGGATCAATATGCACTGAAAACTAAAAAAATGACAGTTCTGTTTGCTAATTTTTTTTTCCGTGCATAATCTGGATACAAAATGTAGCAGCAGCATGAAAACTGGGTGGGAGGTTGAGGGAGCAAGGTTTAATTTGTTGTAGACACTTGTATTTTTCATCATAGGCTACGTAACACTTGGAGAAATGCTAAAGCAAATCTCCCTACATTCCTGCTTGATTGCCTTTTAATGCAGCTGCATTTTCAGGTGATTCTTAGATCACCTGAAAACAATTGCTCAAATAGGAACAGGAGAAAGGGTGATTCATGACTTTTTATGAAGCTCTGCATAAGGCCACAAGATGATGGTACCTGCTCTGATGAGCAAAACAGCAATATTCTTTCTGTTTTAAGCTCCCCCTTTGTATTGTCAGCCAGTGGATTTACCTGTGTGATTAACAGTGAGGAAATAGTAAAGGGCCTGCCTGGCCTTTTTCAAAAGGAGATGAAGAAATTATGTTTGAAAATACTGAACCCTGCTGTCACATATGAGCTGAATAAGGAGAAATCTGGGTCCTGGTTAATTGTTAGCATACAAAAAAGTGTGAGACAGTTTCCCTCATAAAACATCCATTGGAGTTGGGAATTACACATGGCATGGTGCAGTGTAGGTGTACCTCTCTGGACTGGGAATCATTGCAGGGTCCATGTGTCATATCTGAGGTGTAGCTGGCCTTTGCCTCTCACCAAGAGCTAGATTAGCTGTTTCTGCGGCTGCTATCTAAGTCCTATAAAATATTTTTAGAATTCCAGTCTACTTTTCTGACATGCTTTTCTTTCTGCTGTGTACATGCTTCCATTTCTCATGTTTTGGTTTGGTTTTTACATATTTTATAATACCAAATATGGGAATGGTACCAGCTTTTGACAGAAGGGGTAGCCTTTGTTATGTTGATGAAATTACCTTATTCCTGCTTACTCTGCTTCTGTGCTGCCTGGAGTGCAGTTAGGAGTGTTTATGTTAAGATGGGTTTAAAATACTTCATTTTGGTGCAGGTGCCTCATCTGATTTTGAAGTTTTGGTATATTCTAAGGATGTTTTCAGAAAAAGCAAATAGCAGAGCATAGAATTTTTAGAAGCATTACTGTTTTAAATTCAGAAAGATAAGTAAATTCCACTGTCTGCATGGACTGTTTGTCTTCTGAATACCGAGGCAGTCTTACAACAGTATCTGGTTTAAAGGAATTTTCACAACATAGTTCAATGGTATTTAAAATTACCTCACTCTACTTAGGTAACTTTCATTTAAATATAAAACCTTTATGCAGCCTTATACTTTTGCAGTTCTGTGCATATGGGAGGATACATGAAACATGATGAAATTGCATTTTGTCGTTCATTTTTTTACACAGGGAAAGAGTATGTACAGTGTCTTTACCTTTACCTTAGCAACGAATTGGATGTATATGAAATATTTCATCCTTTTAATAAAAACCTGAAAAGGCTGCATGCTTAAAGGGGGTGATTTAGTTCAGTTGCTAAAACTGATTTAAACTGTAAACTGCTGGTGGTCATGGTCTTATTGTAGATGCTGATTTTTGGAAAAGAATTTTGAAAATATTATTATTTTTTTATATTTTTCTTTTATTTCCTGCTGGTGTTGACTTTACTCATGGCTTGTGCCATTACTGTGCTTGCAGAACATAAAAGATATTTTGGATAAACTTGGGGATCAAATTGCAGTAATACATGAAAAGCAACCTGATATTATATTGGAAGCATCTGGACCTGAAGCAATACAAATAGGAGATGCACTAACACAGCTGAATGCAGAATGGGACAGAATTAATAGAATGTACAATGATCGTAAGTGGTAAGTCAATCATGATTGGTCTCCGTGGCCATGTGGTAAATACTTTATGTACATGTTTATATAAAGTGTTTTTCAAATGTACCTTAATGATGAAGATAAGCTTGGGAGTTATCAGCTTTAATATGTTGGTATTACAAAATAATTTCCAGAATTACTGAACGTTGAAACTGTTAACATGGAAATTGAAGTTTGGCTGCTTTTATGAAGCTCATTGTTTCTACTTTATGAAATAGAAGGTTTTGTTTACTGAACATAAAATTTTGGTTTTTTAAAAGTATCCCAAAGTAAAGTTCTAGAATAATAATATTGAGTAGGACATCTTTTAATGAAGAAGTCGAGGCTGATTTTTTTGATTTTTGAAGGAAGGATGCAGTTTGAAATAATGGGATCTTTAAATACAACACTATGACAGTTGTCAATAATATTTGTTGTAAGTACTTGAAGATGAGAAATGACCCAATTAGAAAATTCTGTTCTTAGGAAAACAAGAGAATACTAAAATTAAGTGCTTAAGAAATGCCGATTTCGAATTTCCGTGCCACAAATAGGTGTAGTTTCACTTGGGCAAAAAGTTTGATTTCTCCTCACCCCTTACAGAAGAGACATTGACCTTTTTACCTTAACTGAATCAGTTTTAAATCTTGAAAAACAAACTCAGTACCACTTAGTCAGTCTTGGAAAAGAGTATTAGGTAAGTATTTTAAGTTGGGATTTGTAAAAGTGTCAAAGTATGTGTACAGAAAGTTACCACTAAGCTGAAGATGCTTACACTGCAAGCAGCAGTGGACACTGAGATTGCTGCTACACAAAGAAAAAACCCTAAATGACTGAAAATTATTCTATGCAATTTAAATGCAAAGGCTTATACTGTAGTTAATTTGTTTTTATGGTATTTCCTTTTTAATGATGATGTGAGGTAATGGATGATGCAGAAGTTTTGTAGAACATAAAGTATATGCCTAAGCCTTACTTGCTTTGTAGCATAAGAAATCTGATATCAAACACATGTGGTAGTGTATTTTGAAGAGCTATTTTTAGGAAGGGTGTGTATTACATAAGCAGATGTTTCCCACTCTTTCTCAGGAGCACTGTGTATGGATGTAATGTGTAGGGATATAAAAATCAGTTGGTGGTATCATCTAAATAAAGACTTCCAGAAATTCTGGGCCCCTGGATCAGCGAAGAATCAAGATTTCTAATAACTCAGCAGACAATATTGTTTCACTGGGGGTTCTTGAATTAGAAAACAGTGATGCCAGCTATGTACAACTTGCTGTGCTCTTGCTGGGTTCTCGAGGTCACCTGCTGTACTTGGAAACAACTGCTTCAGTATCTGGTGCCCAGCCAGATTTATATACTGGTAACTATTTTATTGTCCTCATAGATATTGTATGCACTTAGCTCTAGTTACGCTTTTTTTCCCACTTGTAACTTACTTGAAAAGCTTTAACTAATGTTAGTGTTTTGTAAGTATAAGTAAGTTTAATTTACTGCTTGAATTTGCCAGGGCTAAGCAGTCACCTTATTGAAAAAGGTAACTGTACCAAAAGAGTAAGTTTAATGTTTATGAATAACTAGAAAAATGCAACAGATTGCCTCCTCAATCACCTTGCTGAATCACATTAATCTTGAACTTCATAAAGTTTGTAAAGATCTGCATATTAATGAAAATAATATTGGGCTTTGTTTTTACACAAAAAGCAACTACTGGACTACCAATTTAGATAAATTATATGTAGCTTCTTGAATATATAAAATGCTGCAATTTTAATAGAAGCATACTCTTCAATCAATGAAGACATCATTAATTGCAATATTGAAATGGCATTATTATTTTTATACCCTTTCTCTTACAAAGGAGATTTCTTAGCCAAGTTTAATCTTGCTTTTCCCAGTGTTGCACTAAGTATAAGCTGGATGACTTTCTCCTTAATAATTTTTGGCTTTTTTCTATTTCTGGAGTGGGTGGAGGTTTTGACAAAATTAGAAGAAACAACATCAGAAGCCTCTGGCAAAAGATTGACTTAGTTTTAAGAGGTAGTAAAGATTTTGTGATTGAATGCCAGCTAAGTAGTTAAACCTTTGGTAAATGCTCTGATGAAGCCAAGCACAAGTTGAATTAGACTTCAAAGTTTCTAAGTAGTCAACTAAAACCGGTTGACTACAGTTGGAGTTGAATCTGTAGAGTAAAAATGTGTGTGTTTTGTGTGTATATATGGACTTAATGCTTTGAACTGTTTGTAGCAGTGTTGGTTTGCTGGGTGTGCTCCTTTCGCTGTGGGTTTTCTCCGAGTGCTAAAAGTGTAGATGACTTGGGAATGAGATGTGGCTTGGAAACAGTGGATTCCTGCAGAGGAGGCAAATGATAGCCAAGTTTTGGTGCAGTAGTCACAGGAATTTGATACTTCTAGCTTTCAGATGAGGCAGTCTGTACGGAAACAGGAGCACATGCATCTGACTCAAAGCTGGAGTGAAACTTTGCTCATTGCTCAAAATACTGATGGAGCTGTAGTCTCAAAACAGAAATGGCACAAGTTAAAACTTTCTATCTCAGTGTTCTCTGAAGTTTAAAATTCTGTATTCTAAAAAGTCATGTGGTCAAAATTCCCTCAAAAACTTTAATTTTTAAGGAAGCCTATAAAACCTTCTTTTAATCTATTTTAAGTGCTTAGAATGTATCTTCTGATTAAATGTGGAATGAGTTACTGTCATGAGACAATATGCTTGGACTGAAATTTATGTGAGAAATAAAGGGACATTTTGATTTGGGGTCAGTGTACAGGTTGGTCTAGGGTATTAAATCAAGGTATGTGCTGAAATGGTAAAATTAGGAGACAAGGTTAGAAAAATTGAAGTGGAGATTAAGACTTCTTTACTGGAATTGGTTGATAATAATAACAACCACTAATAAGTCCTGTATATGTCAAGAAATAAGGATCTTTTGTAAGATGGAATTTAATTTTGATGAAATTAATCTAAGAACTCTGGGATTGTTGACTTTAATTAATGAAAAACAGTTGCAATGATAGCTCTTTAAAGCTTGGTTTTAGATATCTTTGTTATGATGCTAATTTTAGATTGCATCTATATATATGCAATAAGCCTGGAGTCTATACTGTTGCGATTATTTGCAATTGTTTGCAATAATGAGCTGCAAACGACATAGTTCCTCAGTCAAAATAGAGGGTCCTCTGATTAACAGCAGCCTTGGCCTCTTAGGGCTTTAAACATGACTGTTTTTATTAGTTTGGAACGGTTAAGAATCAACAAATAGAAAGCAAGCCACTCTGTTCCTTTCTGACATGTTTTTCTCATGCTCTCACTTTGTTAGCTTGTTAACAGAACTCATTTTATTAAAAACCAGCTTTCTGACTGTGGTTATTCTGCCTGTTCCATGCTAGAACATGTTGCCCTTCAAGTTAAACAACACATTAATCTGAGGCTGCAAAGATGATGACAATGAAATATCTGGTAAATTATTGTGTGATTAAATTCTGGACGACCTACTTATGTGTGCTCACCAGTAATACTATATAATCAAATATGTAATCTGTATAATCAAAATCACCTTTGCTTAATAAATTCTGGGCACCAGCACCCCGTTTCTCCTTATGAAGGAGAAAAAAAATCTGAGCAATTAATCATATTTCATATTTAACACTGATAGCTGAAGTGTTTCACGATAAAAGAGGAGAGGGTTATGCAGACCAATTTGATGTAGCTAATCCATCTTTATTTTTTTACTGATAGAAACAAGTTTGCTTAGGACTGCCCTTTCTTCCTTCAGCTGGAAGTTAATGACAGTCTGTGCTGTTGGCTTTCACCAGCTGCTACTGTGCCAGGTAGCCTTCAGTACTAGGACTTGGTTAACCAGGCTGTGTGTTAGTCTTTCTGTTCTGCAAGACAAATTTCTACTCACTGGAGTGGGATTCCTAGCCTTGTAAGTGAAATTTTGGATAATTTTCCACTCCTTTGTTTTCCCGCAGTTGCTTTGATAGAGCGGTTGAGGTGTGGAGGCAGTTCCACTGTGATCTCAGCGATCTCTCCCACTGGATAGCGGAGGCTGAAGTGTTACTGGCCGAAGCCCGTGGGCCAGATGGCAGCCTGGAGCTGCAGACAGCTGGGCTGCATCAGCAGGTACGTGGGATTCGGGCAGAAAATGAGCAAGCTCATAGGAAAAAGCCTAGATTTTAATCTAAAATTGTGGTTTTATAGATAGACATATGGATTTGCAGAGAGGCTGTGCAATTACGCTTCAAAAAGCAGTAACTCTTAACATTTCTATTTTGGCTGCAGTTTCACATTTATTCTTGGGGAACAGCTCAACTCCTGTTTATAGTATGGAGTTTTATGGTCACTCTTAGTATGGATTGGTTTGAGATAATTTGAGAATTAAAATGTTTGTGTAATTTGTTGGTTTATAAGTTTTGTTACAGCTTCAAAAATATGTTAATCAGATAAAAAATCCAGTATATTATTTCACTTACTTTTGATTCATAATTTAAAAAAATGGACCCCAGTGAAGATCATTTATAACTTAGCAAATTGTTTCTGTAAACAAATGTCTTTTGGAGATACTGCTTCGTATAAACAATCTAGAAAAAGAAAATATTCCAGTTGCAGGAGTCTTACGTTTGATTTTTTTTTTCAGATTTGGTTCTGGAATTTAGTTCTCTGATGTCTTTTTGTTTTACTTTCTTTTAAATAAGGAGAAGAAAGCATAACTTTAAGGATCAGATTTTTTTTTTCTTTTGAGACTATTAGTTATCCAAGTGTCAGATGTGTGTTGTGAAAGAAAAGTAAATTCTGTCTAAGACACAGCTTCTGTTTTATCCTTGTTGCTGTTTGAAGTTTTCTTCTAGGGCATTTCACTTCTCTTTCTTGAATCATCTTATTACTAATCTAGTTGCAAAGAAATTTTTGCTAACAGTGTAAGATTTTTGTAGTCATTAGGGGTGCTTGAAGATTTAATCTGACATCTTCTGACTTTCTTTAGCTTCATGGATTTTTCTGTGGTGTCTGGGACCATGGCAGCACTGCCATAATTATCCTAGCTAAAATACTGTGAAAGTAAAGAAATATTTGCAGTATAGATTATGAAAAGACGTGGTTAAAAGTCAAACCATCTGTTAGAACCACTAGGAAGTGCTTTACGTTAAGAGAATGAGTGTAGATTTCAGCACTGGTGGCTTAAATGAATTCTTGTGATTCTTTGTGATATTTGTAGCCTATTCTGTGTCGTCTTATGACAGCTAGAAAATTGAATTAGATTCAAAACCAGAACATTAATAGCTTTATCAACAGCATCCATTTCTCAGTAAGATGGTTTTAAGTGCCTCTTTTAGCAAAATAATATGCATGTACCCTGGATTCATCCTGCATATCATGAACCAGATCCAAGTCACTTTAGGTCAGTAATAAAATTCTGTATGGCTCTTATGTTTCTGACAGGAACTTGAAGAGGGAGTCAGCAGCCATCAGACCAATGTTTCAGCATTGAACAGAACTGGGGAAGGGATCATACAGAAGTTGTCTGCTACAGATGGGAACTTCCTGCAGGAGAAACTGGCAGGATTGAATAGACGCTGGAAAGCAATCACAACAGAGGTCATGGAGAGACAACAGAGGTAATAAGTTAATCAAAAATTTGGATGTCTGAGCAGATGCAATAAGGAGAATTTCATTTAGTAGACTCTGGGAGAGAGAGTGCATTGTATTGCACACTGTCATTAATCTGAATTTTCCTAATGTTCAGAGATCTGTTTTGAACTGTCTTCCAGAAAAAATTTCTCATAAATCCACCTGCAATTGACTGCTTAGAAAGTCTTTGTTTAGAGCAACTCACAAAATAACATCCACAAAACTACTTTTCTTACAGTTTTCCTTTGTTTTAAATATAATTTTTCTTATAAAGCCAGATGTTTTAGGAAGAATTGCTCAGCTGCTTTCTCTGGCTGAAGCTGAGCTGTAAGGTACCTTACATTAAGTTTGGTTTTATCATTAAGAGATACACTAATTGAAACAACTTGTATTATTCTTGAATTTCCACAATACTGTAAAGTAAGATCTTTATTTAATTACATCTTTTTAACATCTCCTGATATATTTAGGAATAAAACAGGATCTTGCTTAATTATTTAGTTTGAGAAATTTCATTGAAGTTTTATATGATTTAGTGGAAGTATTATACATGTCCCTAAAACCTTCAGGAAAAGTTCTGTAACCTTAAATTGATTAGGTATGAAGGTGTTGTCATTACTATCACTTACATTTAATGTTTTCTGCAGTCTTTTAAAAGTCTGTTTTATGACTTTGGAACTAAAATTTGCCTGGTTTTAAGACAGTAGTATTTATTTGCAAATATCTTGCATTTTAATGGTGATGGTAGAATCTTTTGATGATAAAATTAATTCTTTAAAATGCTCCAAGCACTGAAAAAGTTGACTCAGGCATCAGAAGTAATTAAGAAGGATTTGTAGGATTGATCTGTTGGACTTCTTGTTTCACTTTTTAAGGCTAAAAGGAGAGAACCAGCAGCTGATAGAGTGCAGAAGAAAGCTTGATGAGCTGCGATGTTGGTTGGAAAATGTGGAAAATGCTCTGGACACAAGATTTACATTCAACCATGAAGAAAACTTGCAAGAATTACAGGCAAGTCTGATTAGTGTGTAAATATGTATATATCTTTGTGTCTTGTGTAAAGCATCAGGACATGGCTTTTGAGGAAGGGAGTTTTCACATTGTGAATAGCCAAAGAAATGCCATGTTTGTGTGAGACGATTTTGTGAGATTACTTACACAGGCAAGATGCACCTCAAAATGAAGTTGGGTTGAGCTGGTAACTGGTGTGTAGCCAGAAGATGGTGTCTGTGTATGAGACAGTGAGAAATATACTACTGATAAAATGTAGTAAGTAGAATTTCACTGGAGATGATGTGTATGTGTCAACTTTAGAATTGCTAAAACCTATAGGAAAAAAGGCTGATACTTTAAATGGTAAGTACTACCATTGTCCCATTTACTGGCAGTTGTAATAATCTCTTATGCATGTCAGATTTTATTTAACCTGTTTTTTAAACTTGTAAGGGTTTTAAGGTCATTTTAAGTAAGTTGTTTGCATATGTATGTATTTTTCCTGTTTATTTTGTGTCTAGTTTTGACAACAAAACATCTTTGGTTTGTAGAATGTGCGAAAGAAAATGTTTCTGAAATCCTAAAAGAACGAGAGTAGTCCAACTAATCTACTTGCTTGTTTTTAAAAATCAGTAATTTTTAAAGTGGCAACAAAAAACCCCAACAAAACCCCAACCAACCTCTTCTAGGCCAAATCTAAGTGGGAAGTATTGAACAAGTCTTTATAATGATGTAAACTTGTTGCAGTTCTGTTTGCCTGAACAAATTGACTCATGGCAGTTGAGTATTTCCTGCCTGTCATCAAAGTGTAATTTTTTTTTGTCATCTACCTTAATATAAATGCTAGAAGTGAAAGGTACTAAATGCTTCAATAATTTCTAGATCAAGCATAGAAACCAAAATAGAAACTTTTCTGTTTATATTCAGGGAAATGCCTAATACTGGCGTTAAAAGAAAGCTTTCCGCCTCCTTTAATTAAGTATGCATGCATTTTATTTCAGTCTCAAACTCTTCTGTCTATTTTAGGTCTTAAGTGAAGAAATGGAAGTTCTGAGTGACAAATTGGAATGGCTGAACAGAACTGAACCTGAAGTGCTGTTGGATGAAAATATTGATCTTCAAGAAAAAAACAAACTTTCAGGTTGCCTGCAGTCCCTCAATGTGAGGTGGAATAAGGTGTGCATTTTTCCAGCACTGGGTACCTGAGATTGAAAACCGAGTGATATACTTGGAATGATTGTTTTCCTTTTCATGTATCTGTGGCATGTACATAAAATGATTTGGAAACCATACAGGCATGATCAGGAAATGTACCCCAAACCACTTACACATGAAAATACTGATGGACATTTTTCCATCAGACTGAGTAAATTCAGTTAGCTTAGGTTTTTCTGGTGTGAGTTGTGTTTTGTTTTTTTTTTTCCTTTTGTATTGGCTTTTTTTTAAAAGATGGATGAAAAGTATCAGCTAGATTTTGTTTGAGTCAAACAGTAATGTATTAACTTGAAATGGAGAGTTAGAATAAATCTTTGCTATGTAGCAAAGCTGAATGTTTATAGCAGTTAAGAGGAAAAGAAACAAAGCTGTGATAAAGCTTACAAAATCTTACCAAGTGTAAGAATTCTTCTTAACCATTACTATAAATTAGAAACTCATGTGATTAAGCTCATTGGCAAGGCTGGTTGGAATAAAGCAAGTTTTTTTTCAAGCAAAGCCTGAAGATCCAAATGAGAAAATTAAATTGTTTTAGATGATTTTATGGATGATAGAGGTAAGAATTTATTGAGGAAAGGGGCTTTTGACAGTTCAGGGAAAGAAAAAGATGTGTTTTTACCAACTCAGCCTTGAGAATAGGGGTTCCCCTACTGCTTTGAGCACAACATTTTCATCATTGCCTTTAAAAACTTTTTAAAAGCAAATAGGCAAATTTGTTTTCACTAAAATGGAGTTGTAACACTTTTTCTTTTTTCAATTAGTTCCCCATTTCTCTACTTTTCTGTGCCTGACAACAAATCATGCTTTGTATAATTTTTTCTTCAAAATATATTCAAATAATGAGTTTGGTGGTTAGACAGTAAAAAATATTTAAATGACCTGTCCACAACAATTTATTTCTTTCTCTTCAATATTTAGGTGTGAGAGTGGGATGTATTGAAAAAACACTTTAGCACCTCTTGAAGTTTTTACTGTTTTTTAAAGGATACCTTCCAAAAAATAATTGAAATGTATCTGAGGCATGGTATTTTGTGTTCCAATAAGAGATTACTTTTCTGCCATTAATATAGGTTGTGTTTGTTTTTACTTCTCTCTGCTGGGCTGTAGGTGTTCAGAGAACTGCCTGACAAAGTGAGAGAGTTGGAGGCATTTGTTGGGCAATCCCGCCTTGTTACAAAGACAAAGCCTCCTGGTGAGTCATCAGTCCTTCTGTTCTGCTTAACTGTCTTGAGTGTAATCCTGTTTGCAGTCAAAAGTAATTAAAAAAGGAAAAAACTTTATGAACCTAGACAAATATAAATAAGAAATGTTTTAGAAATTTAAATGTTTAAGAAGCATCATGCTGAACTTGAGGCTGCCTTCTCATGACTATGGGAGAGAGGGTATATTTGGGTAGAGATGTTACTAGTCAGGACTGGGGGAGTCTTTTGGAGGTCCTCTAACAATTTTGAAATGGAGAAATTTTTATTAAGCTTAGGCTTCCTCATCAGGACTAGGTACAGACTAAAAACCAAAATAGCTGTGTTTGTGACAGCTTACTTTCTGTATTGTGTTTTCTGTGGATTTGTGGACATGCCTTTGACTAATTAAGACCCACTTAGAAGCTTTCCATACAGCTAATTATTTGTAAAGTATCTCTTGCATGTGGATTTTTTGCAGTCCTATAAATAAAGGCCATTCTGCTTCTTTCAGCACAGTTAGGGGGCAGATGGGTCTCCCTTGTCTGCTTGATACTGACCTTCCTGAATCTCATAGGGAAAGCTGTCTAAATATATATTCTTGTATCAGACACTGACATTGGTCATATTTTCAAGTTGTCTGAGGCAGTTCAGAAAATACTGATTGTAAATAAAATGCCCAGGTCTCCCTTTTGGAAATTTAGGTAAAGAAGGCAGCCCTTGCCTGAAACAATTTGCAACTCAAACTTCTGTGAATAACCTTTTTTTTTAAATTTAGCATCAATAAAATTGGAGGCAAACCAACTTGTGTTTAATCCTTTTAAAACCTTGAATTCAGCTTGCTCTCCTTTCATACAACCTGTTTGTTAAACAAAGCTCCTGTGTTTTGTTGTGTGAGGGAAGTGTGAAATATTCATGCTCCAGCTTGATGTAACTTAGTGTTTCTTGGAACTAGAAGACAGCTTCTGGAGTGGATCTTAGTATTTATTCAGCTCATTCCTCACTTCTTTGTTGTGTCAGGTTAAAAAGAGAGAAAGGTGTGACTAAATTAGGGGGCATCTGTCCCTTCCTCAGACAGTTGAGTAATGCCAAGTCCATGAAACATCTGTTACAGAAGCTTCACTTGTGCTGAAGTGAATTATGAGCCAACAGTAGAGAAGACTTTTTAGCTACATAGTAGAAAACTGAGGAAGGCAGTTTTAGATGTTTATCTTAAACAAAAGTATTGGGGTTTATTCTTAATAAGTGTCAATGAACATTTAGCTTCATTCCATTAGGTTTAATGTAATTTTGTCTTTGCAAGTTTTCCTCTTGTTTATTTTGATTTTAGGCTGAATAATTTGGATGAATCTTTTTGGCATGCAGCAAAAAAAAAATAACTGCCTTAAAGGTGAAAAAGGAATTTCTCATTGCTTAGCTTCTGGTTGTTAAAATACAGTTTTTGCTGTGCTTTCTCTTTAGATGCTGTTGCATATTTATAGGAGTTAAAAACCACCCCCTGTAATTCTGAGAACTGCTTGTGTGGCCATGACTACTTTTTCTTTAACAGAACCCCCACACTCTGTTTCAGATATCCAAAAGGTGGTGCTAGCATCTTCTTCATTGGAAATTCCTGTTCAGACTCAGCAGGCTTTGGAACTTTCTGCACCTGCTGATCTGGACAAAACTAGAGCTGAGCTGGCTGACTGGTTGGTATTGATTGACCAGATGCTCAAGTCAAACATAGTCACTGTGGGGAACACTGAAGAGATCAATCGGACTATTGCACGAATGAAAGTATGTGTTTTTGTGAAGGCTAGTAGAAAATTGTCTCACATTTTAATAGTTCTTACATTCACTAAAGAAACTAAAAGCAATAAGTTTAAGGGGAAAAAACCCCTGACTGCAACTAAATGCATAACATGAAAGTTATACTTTAAATGCTGTTACTTAAACTTCTTTCTCCTTCAGAGTAATTTCCAGTTTATTTTTGTATCCCTATGTGAGCTGTTAACACTGTTATTTTTTTGTTGAAAACAAATAAAATGGAGAATACCTCCTGCCATCTTTTGGGATTTGTAACAGTTAACTTACACAGAAGACTTCGGAGCAGCTTCATGTTTACTTATTGGGTGACCTTTGATTCATTCTTTACTGGTTTCTAATGAGTCTTGTTTGCAGTAGTTACACTAAACTGATTTCCAGAGACATGCTAAGACAATTAAAAGTTGTAACATAAGTGCTTATGATGTAAATGTTTATTTCTGTTAATAGCTCATGCTATGTTGTCCCGTGACTAAGGGCAGTATTAGTAAGATGTATGCAGACATTGAGGTTCATTTTGTTTGTCTTAATATCAATTAACTAAGTGTAGAGTAAAAGCTGTAGGCTAAACAAGTGCTAAACTGTTTCTGTATCTTACATAGTTTGGAATTTTGAAGAATAACATGATGTAACTTTGGAAACAATTTCTTTTATCTGTAGAGTACTTGAAATATGGGCTTCTGGTACATTGCCACGTAGAAAACAATGTTTTATAGAGCAACATTATATAGGCTGGTCCTTCCAGTTCTTCTTCACTTTCCCCCTGCACTCACTGCTGCTTCTGGTATTTATAAATGATGCCAGCTTGGTTAGGAGAAAAATAAGTTATGGAAAAGTGAAAAATAGATATTGGAAAACATTGTGCAACAACTGTGGTAACTACGTGGTTTGTACAGGTTAATCTTGACCTCTGGATTTTCTTTAACTGCTATTTACAATATTTTAGCTCTTTAAAGCAGTGTTATAATACTGTGACAATTCAAGGGTTACAGTAATGATGGGACCAGCTGTATACTTGTGGAGACACATGTATTTTTTTACCTAAATAATACATATGAATCTAATTATTTTCTACTTTTTGGATTTAAAAATCATATCCTAATTCTCAACAGATAACCAATGCAGATATGGACCATCGGCACCCTCAGCTCGATTCTGTTTTTACATTGGCTCAGAATCTGAAAAATAAAACTTCCAGTTCAGACATTAGGACAGAGATCACAGAAAAAAGTAAGTTTCTTCATCCTGTGTTTGCAAATACATTGTTTCCACTGCAATAAAAAAATCTTCATGTCTTTTTCTAAATTCTTGATTGAGCATAGCTTAAGTTGTCTTCCTTGAAAAAGAAAAGAAAACTTGGAAGTTAGGTGGCTTTCACTTAAACAGTCTAATGAAAATTCCTGAAACAAGAGTTACTTCTTGTTTTTTTGACTGACCATGTTTTCAAGTGTAAAGGTCAATAGTTTTGCTGGGATTTTGAAATATTTTGTGAAGGATTTGCATTGCTTCACAGTCACAGACCCAGTAATGAGGATTTTATTTATTGAGAAATGGAGCTAATCATGTTTCTTTTTTGTTGAACTCTGAGGCACTGGACATTTAAAAATGTGAATGTATTGACTTGAGGACAATGACTTTGCCTGTGTATTTTGAAAATTGTTGCCTGAGAGTAGAGCTTTTAAGTCACTGATGTGTACTTGAGAATTTAATTTTCAGTTTAAAGGTCCCCACTCTTTGAAAATTTATTTTACTGGTACCTAAGAAATGTGCAATTGTCACAATTTGAAACTAATGGGCAATCTGTTTTTTGAAGTCTTAAGCTTTGCTGGTTGCTAAGATTAGAAAATTCATGCAGCAGGGAATACCATAGTTAGAAGTAAAAATGGAAAGATCTATTTTCTTATGTTCTCCTCTCTAATGCAGTTTTCTTTTACTCCATCTACATGAATTTATTTGGTGTTCGTTAGACTTGATGGAGATGATGTGGTCAGATAGAAAGCCCACAGATGGGTGGTTTTCCTGAGGGTCTGATGAGGTGGCATCTGCTGTCTGAGGTTCACAGGCTATGCATTGGGAGGGGCAGTAAGATTCAAAGAACCAACTTAGTTTTGCAGTCGCTCGGAGGTAGTGGTGAGGTGGAAACTTGGGGCAGGATAATAACCATATAGTCTGTGGGAGTCAGTCAACAAGGGGACATGGGCTCAGTCAGAAAACATTCTGGGTTCTTCAGAAAAGCTGAACAAGAAGTAAAGGACTGTGGTAGAAGTTCGAGTATGGTCATGTTCATCTGGGGTGAGAAAAGAGAAGTTGTATATGGTGCCATGGATTAAGCTTCCAGTAGATACTTTAGATGTGTGTGAAGATGTTCTGCCTGTCATGAAATGTGAAAAAATTAAGATTTTATTAAACCACTGACATTTGTTAAGAAAAGTTTGCTCTTTTTGGAAAAGTGAAGCTCAGGGCTGCTTTTGCACCTTGTAGTTTAAACACTGAGTATGTATATATATATATATATATATATCAGAATATACCAATGTCCTACAACCTCCTGTGAGACTGCTGGTTGTCAGATGAAGCATAATTATTTAAATTGTTAGGAGCAGAGAAACAGAGAAGAGCTTCCTTCTCTGGAATGTCCCTTCCGATTGCTTTATGGACACTGGGAATTGAAAACACAGTCTCATCAGGAATTCTTTCTAGTCCTGCCTGTGACATCAGACTGGTGCCCATGACAACTTTATTTAGGAACTTACCTCTTGAACCCACCAAATGCTAAGTCTACCAGGAATGTCACTGTTTTTCTGACCTGTTTGGCTGGAGGTAAAAAAAAGGACAAATATGTCAGCAGTACAGAGAGTAAGGTTAATCTGTCCATTAATAAGAATTTGTTCTATAATAGCAATACTACTATGTAAATGTCAAATTCTGTGTTTGAAAATTAATCCACAAGATGCCTGTGGGTTGAAGTGGATGAATCTATATTGCACAAATTATTAGGGTTGTCCACCAGCATGATGGAGTGATATTCACTCTGATAGGTGGGCTTTGCTGCCACAGTCTTTGAGAGCTTTGTGGATATTGTTGAATATATTAAAGTTAAGAGATTTTTCTCAAGCAGATGAAGCACAATGGCTTTGTATAATTGCAAAAGGTTAAAAAAAATGAAAAATACTTAAATTGGTTCAATTTAAATGCAACCTTTGGCATTTTTACTTCATGGAAAGTTGAAGTGATTTGAGCATCAAGGGTGTTAATTTTCTAATAAAATTGAGTACTTACTGTTAAAATAAATACACTGAATGTCTTACATACTGGGTACCTCTTTCTGATTATAGTAGAGAGATATTCAAGAAATCCAGCTTAGTCTTTTTTGGTTTTGCTTTTTTCCATTCACTTTTTTACAACATTCTTTTTTATCACATTCTTAGTGATACAATTTGTTCCCTATAACTGTCACAACAGGTACTAGAGAAACCTGTTTCCACCTCTATAAACTTAAAAGTAATCCACTTAATTTAATGGTCTGTAAGTATCCAGGGAAAGGTATGATGCCATGCATTTCTCTCTAAAGACAGATTCACTCCTTTTTGTGATGGACTTTTTGTTCTAGGCTCTTATGTTGTCTTTTTCACTCCTTGTTTATTCAAGGTTAAGTGTGCTTATCCATCATCTAATGCAACTATTTATTGAGAGAGGAATGGAATTCCTTCCACATGAAGAAAGTGGGGTGGAATCAATAACTCCTCTGTTCTGTGTGTAATCTACTTAATTCTGTAGAGACCTGTGGTGGAATTAAGTTGCCAAAGCAGGTTGTTACTGTCTTGTAGAATGATTCTCCCTTGGCCAAAATTGTAGTCCAGGTGCCATGAGATGGTGGTCTGGAGTGGTCAGTTTGCTTTGTTCAAGCTAAGCAGTATTTATTTACTTATTTATTTGTTCTGGTTTGAGTTACAGATGCACAAAGATGACTTGCTGGTCCAATCACCCTAAAATTGTGCTCCTTGGACTGCTGGCATATCTCTGCAGTGCAGTTTCCTTACATGTGTGTACTTTAAAAGTAAATAATGACTTTGAAATATTCCAGAAATAATAGTTGTTACTTGTATGCTGACCTGCTTAAATAAGAGGAAACCAAATTATTTTTTCATTTGCTTCTGTGAATATGTCAACTACATGAGGAAATAAAATAGTGAATATGGAGACTTGTATGTCTCCATATGTTTGAGAATGTCTTGCCTTTTGCCATGAAAATTAAGAGGTAGTTACAGCTATTTTTTCATTTGCCTCGTATTTTTCGTGTTGTGTTTTGTCCTTTGCAGTGGAGAAGCTGAAGAACCAGTGGGACAATACCCAGCACAGCGTGGAGGTGCGGCAGCAGCAGCTGAAGTACATGCTGACAGACAGCCTGCAGTGGCACGAGCAGAGGCAGGAGATGGAGCACCTCATGGAGCAGTGTGAGATCCGTCTGAGAATGCTCCTGCAGGCCCCAAAGGAGATGCTTGCCAAACAGATTGCAGAGAGCAAAGTAAGATCATTTATGCTCATTTTTTTTCCATACCAGATTCCTGAGGCTGTGTAATGCTACTGATTGAGCAGTGCTGATGATGAGTGAATGTGCACTTTAGTTGTTGTATTATTTTCTCTCTTTTTGGGTATGATATTTTCTTAATTGTCTGTTTTTCAACATCTCAGACTTCCCAAGAATCCCATTCTGGGAGGTAAACAGGTGTCGTGTTCATGTGTGTCTTTGGAAGCTTAGCTGAAAGGAGTATAATGTAGCATCAAAGAAATGATGTTATGCAAAAAGCTTAAACCCCAGACCAATTAAAATTTAGTGATTTAAATTTTGCCACACAATTGACTTTATAGAAATATTTAACAGTAGCTTAGTAAGTCAAGGAATGGACTAAGGTATTTTAAATTGTCCTGAATTTCACTTCTGGTGGGTGCCAGGCATATCCAATGCTTTTTTTGTTCGGTTTTTTTTGCAATCTATGATGCTTTTTATATCATGTCAAGCGTGCTGTGATAAATCTGTAAGTCTAGTGTCCTTTGTCCTGGTGGCTGTCAGAAAAAGGGCAGGCTGTAGGTGGCACAGTATGAGAGCTAAAGACATAAAGCAGTGAGGAGGCTCCTACCAGTGCAGTATTTAGAACAGGGATATAATAGAGTTTAAAAAATATGTGCATATATATATAAAAATATATGCACTTACATATTCATGCAGGGGAAATGTAGGGGTGCAGCTGGGAATGAAAAGAGGCAGGGAGTATGAATGGGAGAGCTGCTTACCAGTCCATAGCTGTTTAAGTATACAGTGAAGTTGTGTGCTTTGCACAACTATCTGACTAGTGTCCATCTCTACATGAGCAGGGAAATAGAAATGGACTATTAGGCCTACTTTGTTTTCTTAAGTGAAAGCAGGCCCATGCCCAAACAGAAAGTTAGAGGCCATAATATGTAACTGCTTATATATGTGTGTGTGTATATGTATATATATATATGCAAATATTGTTTTTCATTTAGAAATAATCTTGAGTTTAGATTTTCTAAAGTCAAGGCACGTTACATATCTTGCGAAAATAAACATTTCTAATGCATTTTCTTAATTTTAAACAAACAAAAAGCCAAAACCAAAATACCCCAAAAAATGAAATCAAATTCTCATACTGCAAATTTCATTTATGCTGCTTTTAGATGCCACTTATATTGCTATTATAATAATTCAGACTTATTCATGCTACTCAGAAATACAGATGTGTTTTTATTTCTGTTGCCCATAGACTATAAAAGAGGATTTCTCTAACCTTTGGCAGTTCTGGGCAAATACCACTTTTTCTCACCTATATCTGTTTTGATCAGTTCATTATCAGGATAGTTAATATCTGTAGATTTTCTCTTTAAAGTTGTACTCCTAGATGAAAAATGTGCACATTTTGCCTTTTAAAAAAGAGGAAAAAAATGAGGGGATGGTTTATAATAGCTGATAAAATGCATAATATGAGAAATAGCCTGATTTTTATGTATCTCATTTGGCATTGCTTTTTAGTTGTTAGTACAGGATTTGCACAGAGGTGACATCACAGTAGCAGCATTCAATGATCTTTCTAATAAACTGCTTCGAGAGTATCGTGATGATGACTCAAGGAAGGTGAAGGAAACTACTGACCAAATGAACACTTGCTGGGTTAATCTGAACCAAAGGTAATTATAAGGTTTCACTCTATCTGTAGCAGCTGGTGTCTTGAACGTGCATTCTCTTTATACATGTGTATTGTAGTCTCTCCTCTGCGTGCTTTGGTGCAGCATTTAGGGCTGCTGGGGATAATTAGTCAATTGCAGTCAAGCTCTTTAGGTGATTGAAATTCTCACAGCTCACAATGGAAAGGTTCTGTATGACTTCCCATTTATGCAGTATATTTTTAAGCAGAAAAAGAAGGGACTTCTCATGTTTGGTTTTAGGTTTTCCTGTGGCTATTATTCTCTAAGTGTCTTTGAAAGTTCCTCTCTTATTCTTTAATGCTGATATGATTTGTGTATTTGTAGTTTGCTATTGTCCTTCCTTTTTGTAAGGCTGAGAGTGTTCAACTTCATCCTCCCATGCATTAATTCCTCATGGTCTCATCTAATGGAAACTTCCCCTGAATGAGGCTGTGCTTTGGGACCTCGAGTGAAACCCTTCCAGTACTCCCACCTAAAAAATACTTGTGCTGTAGGAACTGAAATTCCTTTTATTCCTTCCTTCCTTCCTTCCTTCTATTCATCCTCTATTTAAGATGTATCTGCAGATATGTCTCGATGAAAAGGTGGTATTTCCTATGCATAATCAGGGTAATCTAATTTCTGCAGAAATGCTTTAGAGTATTTGGTATTGATAGACAATTAACATTTAGAATAGCGTCTCACTCTGAAATCTAAAAGTCTATATGCATTGTGGTTGGAGAGAAGACAAAATTGATCCTCTGTATGTGGCAGTGGGGAAGATGACAGCTGAAGTGTGTATGTATATATGTGCATGTGAAAGAAGCAGCTGCCTTTGGAATGGAATGCCAGTTAAAGGAATGAAAAGACTACTTAATAAAGCTTAAGGAGATGTTATCTCTTGAGGAGTGAGAGGAGGAGAATGTTACGGAAATTGTGGAATTACAGAACAGTTTGAATTGGAGGTGATCATCCAGTTCCAACCCCCCTGCCGTGGGCAGACCATAGATGACTAGATCAGATTGCTCAAAGTCCCATTCAGTCTGACCTTGGACATTTCCAGGGATGGGATGTTCACAGCTTCTCCCATTCCAGTGCTTCACTAGGTGGGGTCTTATCAGAGTGTGACAGAGGGACAGGATACCCTCCCTCGCCCTGCTGCCCACACTGCTTTGGATGCAGCCCAGGACAGGATTGGCTTTCTGGGCTTCAAGCACACATTACTGCCTCTCACCCACCAGCACCCCCAAGTCCTTCTCAGCAGGACTGTTCTCAGTAAGCAGGTAATGAAGGAAGCAGAGTAGAATGTCATCTTATCCTTCCTTGGAGGAAGATAGTTTTTCTGTCATTTTGTGCTTTGGATGTGGCAGCTTGTTTCCTAGTTAATTAGAGGACGAAGGGAAACAGCTCCTTGTTGGATTAGCATTGACAGTAGACTAAAACTCTGTAGTAGTCTCATTCACATTCAGACTTTGCAGTGTTATGGCTAGAACTGGCATCAAACTGCCCACTACTCAGAGAAGGTGACCAGAAAGCAGAGCTCCTGCCTAGAAGCCTCTAATTAGTTTTGAATCTGCTTAAAGTCTAAAATAATAAGCTACTGCATTTCGTTGTGTATAACTGAAGCTCCTTAATGATCACTGGGGCTACTGTTTGAAGTCTGCAGCCTAAGGAAGGTGAATATCTGCTTTATTAACTAGTGGCAGAATGTAAAGGACAACTCAGAGAGCCGTTGCGTAGCCAGTGTGGAGCTGCTCAGTGTAACCCCATCTGAGCAGCATGGTGGAACTAAAAGGGGAGAATGTGCAACAAAAACACTTTTTCAACAGGATGAAGGTTTTTATACATGATTCAAATGCAAGAAACGGAAATACCAGTGACGAGGCTTACTTTTTGTGACAGATGTTGGGACATGTGGGGCTTATACTTAGAGTGGACATGTAGCCCTATGGCTTCAAGAGGAATAAATCCATATTTCTAGCATAATGCTTTAAAATAGCAGTTTGTTCCCCTACTTAGATGTTGTGGAAAGGGTCCTTAGTAATATCACCTGGAAGGATTGTTGTTGTGGTCACCAAAAGAACACTACCAGGAAGTTTGTAGCCATGGCATGTAAAGTGAAGGAGTTTATTTTAAAACTGTTGGCCTTAAGAGATTGAAGCTCCCCCAGCTTGACATTGTGTAAATTGGATACTTTGTCCAGTGGCTATTTATGTTCTATTTTTATACTTCAGGGTGAAACTATAGTCATTCTATGTGTTTGTGCTGCCTTGGTAATGGATTATAGCTGCTTTCTGTACTGTTTCAGATGTTGATTTCTGAATTTCTTTTGATCACGCACATGTATGTATTGCAGGTTTTTAGTATAAATCTGGTAAAATAATGGGTGGAACAGAAACCTGAAACAGAGCCATGAAAACTTAAATAATAGAATAACAATTTCTTTTCTTGGGTGTGTGTTTGCCAATAGAATCTGCATAGACTTTCTCCACTAACACTGTATTAAGTTAGCTGCATTTAAAAATAATTCTCCAGCTTCTCCCCATGTTTAGTTTTTGCAGCCTGGAAGATGTACAGATCCTCTCTCTTTTGAGGCTGCTCTAATTGTGTTAGAATTGTACGAAAATCTGAATTATATTTTTATAGCATGTGGTAGTTTTTAATCTGCAGTACAGAATTCTCCATTTTTTATGTTTGAGGTCTTTATTAGCAGGGGAGGAAAGTATTTCCATCTGCTCTCTAAAAGTGTTGCTCACTACTGCAAACACCCATATAATCTTAGAAAGTTAGTTGTAAATTTGTATGTATTTAGTGACAGGATTGTTTTTCAGCTTTAATTCAAATATATGGCAGCAGTGGGTCAGTAATAGGATTTCATTCTTTGCTTAAAGCTCAACCAAGCGGAAAGCATGAGAAATTAAAACTTTAGGATGAAGGAAATATTCTTCAGTGAATGTTGTTAACTTCAAAGTTCAACTTGTCTTGATTCCTATCTAATACATCAGTACTTAGACTTAGAGATCTGGGTCACTTTGTGTTTCATCCTTTGGGGCTGTTCTTTTTCTTTGAAGGTCACCTTTATTACCAGTCTGTTCTTGCTGCTGTCACTCTTGTTCTTCCACCTTTGGCCTTAACCCCCTGCTAGGGAAGAAAATCCCTGCAGAGGGGAGAGGGTTTTGAAGTTAAAACTGCTTTGTTTTTCTCACAGTTCCTTGGTGTGCTCTAATTTTTTAGCTGGTGCTTATTAACTTTTCTGGACAATATCTATCAAATATCTATCTATTATCCCTAGCATGTTACTTACTATCTTTTTCCTCAAGACCGGGTGAAGCATTCCAGCTGCAGGTGAGAAGCAAGAATGAAGACTACTTGCTCTCCTAGTCATTTGCTAGTAGCCAAAACTTGGGCAAGCACAAAGTCAGGAATGATTCTTAGACTCTTATTTTGGCTAAAGCAATTATTAACAAGTGATGTAAAACCTAAGCTCCTAAAGTAGGGGTTGCAAAACTATGTTTGTGCAAATTGTTGCTAAAAAGTTCAGTTGGTTATCCTAAAACTTAGGAACGTGAACCTGGCAGAATTGGGGTTGCATGAGATTTCCTCACAGTCTTTGAGAGAAAACAGCTTTTACTTGTATCTGTCTCATCTGATGTGCTAGTGAACCAGGCTACGTGCTTTGAATTGCCATCATGAATGGTACTGAACACCCACTGCTTCTTTTCTAAAAGGAATATTTTAACTTTTTCTGAAATCCGCAACTCCAAACATAGTTATTCCTTCATACTGCTGAGCAGTACTTTTGCCACAGCATGGCAAGGAAGAAAGAAAGCTGAAGTAGATGGGAGGATGCAGAAGACACAAGTTTGGGCCTGTCTGGAGAAACGTGGAAATACCAAATACTGAGTGTTTTGGCCTTGTCTGTCTTGAAATTAAATATCACTTTACCCCTAAAATCCTATAATACAGCTAGTGCTTGATATGAAAATAAAATTGGACTTTCTACTCAGGAGAAGCATTCTAGCTGTTAGAGGTTGCTCTACAGTGTGCTGGTGTGAGACAGCTTTTTTCTTTTGTCCTGATTTTGTGAGGAGTGGTGCAGAATAACAGCCTCAAATGGATAAAATTTAGTTTGTCATGCTTTATTAATGCTGCTAATCAGAGCTTTTAAAATTGCTGACTATAATAGTTTCTCATCTGAGTTTCATTTCAATCACTTGGAGACAGTACTGTTATGCAGAATTGTAAGGTGACTTTTTTTTTCTAGGAAATTGTTTGAAGTTGCTGATAACTTAAAATGTTTGGATTATATTGTTATTACATGAAAAGATCCCCTTATGGACACAAACTTTAACGTTTGCATCAGTTGGAAATCTTTTGGAAGATTAAAAATTTGGACCATATTCTGCCAGTCTTTTTTTTTTAGGTTTTTTAAGTTTGTTGAGCTTGGGTTGACTGTTGATGGCAGTGTATTATTCTGTATGTTTGAGTGATAGTATGAAAAGTCTTGTCTTCTGGCAGAGACCCAGGTGTCTGACTTTGCATCCCTTAGCACTTTAACTCATAAGAATTTATGGCAGTGTTTCTGCTTATTGTAAAAGAGGAGTAAAAATACCCCAAGTACTCAGTGCCTCTGCTCCATAGGTGGTTTTTGTTGGTGGGGAAAAGCCCAATTGTCACACATGGAAATAACACTTCTACTATTTGGGGTAGCATAAGTTGATAATGGTAACATCTCAAAGGAAAATCTAGGTTTTCAATTAATAATTGAGTTTTAACTGCATGCCTTTTTCAAAAGATCTGTCAAATGCATAACCAGTTCAGGACATCTGTGAGTAGCTAGAAATACACTAAAAATAGTGAGATAAATAATGATAAAACAAGCTGCACAGATGTGTAGTTTCTTACTAGAGATATCTTTGAGATTTCCTTTTAGTAGTTTCATTATGATGTATATATGGGGGTATATTCTGACACTTGTCTTCTTTTCAGAGCTCTCGATAGGCAGAATTTCTTGGAGACAGAGATGAAGACAGCACAGGCCTCACACAAGGATCTGGAGAACTTCCTCAAGTGGCTTCAAGAGGCAGAGACAACAGTAAACGTTCTGGCAGATGCATCCGAGCGTGAGAACACTGCTCAGGACAATGTCTGCATAAGGGAACTCAGAAAGCAAATGCAGGTGAGAAAGTAAATAATATTGCTGTTATTCAGGTTTTCTCTCAATGGCAAATGTTAAAAACAAAAGCTGTCTACTTGCTTGGGGAAAGCTGCAGCCTATTGAAAGGTGTTTCCTAAAACAGTGTTTTAGAAGTCAGGTGTATGAAGGAAGCAGATTTGTCTTCCTAAGGTTTGAAGTACTTATTTTTGTGTATGTCTTTGGCACTGAGGGCTCTTAAATGTCCTTGGAGGGTGACTGCATTCAGGAAGTGTATGCTTCATTAAACCAAGTCATGTTGCGTGATTGTCCAACCAAACAATTTAATCTACTTCCCTCCAAGTTCCCTCCTGGGCTGCACTCTCTCCTGTTTCTGTCTGCCACCTTCCTCTTGCTTTTTTGGCAATCCAAGAAAGTTGTCGTGCTTGGATTACCTCTTCTCCCTCTCCTGCTGCCCAGCAGCTCCCCAGCTGGACTTGCTTCTTGTTCATGCCCCAGACTGCAAACCTTAGAAATGACCGAGTTTAACTGACACCACTTATTAAATCCTGCACTCTGTGTTTGGATTAATGTCATCTGTGATCTCTAAGTGGGTTTGAGAAGTTTATACTGAAAAAAAGATGTTTCTTTTAATAGTGGTCTTAATCTGAACATATCTATGCTGAACTGAAATGAAACAAGACTGTTAAAAGGATCTGATAGCAAGCTGTTCTTGTTAATCATAGTGAAGAGCACAATATTTCGTGGAAGCTTGTATCTGCTGAAGATGAAATGTCACTCACCAGTGGTCAAATGATTCTAGTCAGTCAGGTAACTCATCTGTAGAGGTGTGGTTTTTTTGTGAAATGCTGAGACTAGTCTGTAGTGGTGACACTTAGAACTTAATGTTATGCTTTCTATTGGCATCACTCCCAACTAGTGTAATGTAGTGGAGGTGGAAGAGCTAAAACAGGGCACAGGCAGCTAACAACGGAAGGCAGTGCTGTGTGCAAATAGACTTATTTCTGTGTTACCTTGCCTTCTGTGTAGTCAATTACACCAAGATACAGCTGTTATTTCACAGTTTGTTGGCTCTGTGTGGCTGTGAAGCACTGTGAGTATGGAAGGTTGTTTGCCATTCTTTGTTGTTCTGCAATCTGATTAAAATTGCCTGAATTTGCTGTGTGAGGGGAAGAGTGTTGGGCAAGACTGCCTGCTGTGAGAGAAGAAGGTCGATAACTAACCCCTGATTGTGCATATTGTCCTGGCTTGTAACAACTGAAAAGGCAGGTGGAGGTGCTGGGACATGACCTTCCCTGGTTCAGCATCCCGGTACCTGATACTGTCCGTCTCTTTCTGAGACTGTGTTTCTACACACTGTGCACATGATGCATCTTCACTTAACTCACCCATGACCTTATGTAATATTGTAAGCCTTTTCTGGCTACCCTAGGAAGTGAAGTAGAGCTTGTCAAAGACTGTCATAGCATAATGACTTCCAGAATTAACTTTGTCCCCCACCGTCTTAGTCTTATTTTAAATGTAAATGAAAACATTCATATCATGACACTGGCAAACACTCCAAAATCACTGTTTGTTTTCAAATATTTGTTGCACTTCTGAAAACAAAATGAAGCTCTAACATCTTGTTGTACCTCAAAAGATCAAGCCTACTCCCTTGCAAGTCCTTAAGCTTATTATCTGATTAAACAAAGATCATTTCCTGTTCCCCTGTTATGTGCTGTAAAATAACGATGTTCTCTTGGTACTTCGCTGTATATGTAAAAAAGTATTGGTTTTTAAGGTTGGTGGTTAAATGGTTTTCAGAAAAATGCAGGGATTATAACCTTCTCTGCTCTGTGTGAAGATGCCTCTGCCCCCAAGGGCATTAAGTAAAACTTTACTAGGAGTTTAAGTCATGATAAATTCTAGGTGAAATAAGCTGAACCTAGACAAAACATGATGAATTTGTTGTGGTTGCTGTTGTTACATGTCATGCATTTTCAAAATAGGATCATCTGTTAAACTGGCATCTGTGCATGCATCGGAGGACTATCCTCCATTACATTTTGGGCCTAACTTGTTTGGCTGCAGCTCAAGTCACTCTACAGTGGAATCAATGATCTCAGCCCTGAAGTGTTGTTTTGCCTTTCATTGTGATACCTGAAGCAACAGTACTATGCAAATAATGCAGACTTAGTGTGGTAGCAATCTCTTTTCAAAAAGGAGAAATCCGCAGTTACATAATCAGTCAGTTAATTAATTCTCTCAATATCTAAATGTTGTAGAAGACTTTTCATTCAGGTTAGTGCCAAAATGCTACAGAATGCTGTTGCAAGATGTTTAGCAGTGACTTGAAAGAGATTAAAACCTAGTTTGAAAAAAGATTCAGAAAATAAGCTAGGAAATAGTAAGAAGTAGTGCAATGTATGTTAAGTCCTGTGCCTACAGATGTGAAGGTGTTCAAAAAAAGCTACTGTAAGTAGTGGCCAGCAGTTTGTCTCACTGCTTGATTCAGACTTGTTGATTGACAGCTCTGGGAAGATAAAAAGCAAAACTGAATTAAGAAGTTGTGGACTGTGTGGTCTCTCTTGCACAGAAGAGGTTTGAGCTTTTGCACAGTCATTTCTAAAAGCTTCCATGGTTTCAGAGTTCTGCTGCTTCGTAGGTTTCTTTAAAAGATATTTGGTAAGAACATGTCAGCTGATCATGGTAGGCTCAATCTGGAAGGTTAAAGAAGCAGACTTCTGGTGGGAATGGATGTAAACCAGGAGCAAAGACATTCAGAGGAACAGTTCAAATAAGTGGTGAAGATGAGAAAAGACGTGTTTGGCAAGGTGAATAGAGATGGTAAGATTTCTATATACAGAGTGGAATCTGTATATCTGTTTGCTCAAAATGATATTATTGTTGCGGACAAATCAAGAAGAAAGCAGAGTACAGGGACATGAGGTTTATGTGAGGACTGGTAGAAACATTGATTCCTAAAAATAAAGATGAACAGGTTGTCTTCACAGAATTGGAAGAGTTTTTAAATGTCCTGCATGAAGAACCTGAACCTTACATTCATCTCCTTCAGAGGAAAGTGCCTTAGGAGAGGCAGAGCAGCATATAATGCACGACATCTAAGCTGTGCATTATTTTGGATCATGCGAACTCGTCAGGATAGCTGTTGCCTGCATATTGTGCTGATTGATGTGCTTGAAACGTGTACCTTTTCTAATGGAAGTATGCTCTTAAAATCATGTGATCAGTGCTCCACCTACTGTGTTCAGGCTTCCCTGAACCTTTGCTACAGCAGCCCCTCTGATACAGGTTTAAGTAGATTCATCAAAACACCTTTGCAAGCAATGAGTAGCTGGCTCTGGTTAGCTGCAGTTTTGCCACATCTAGGGGTATGTTTGCTGTATTGCATTGGGAGTGCTTTGCTGGTAGCAAAACACTTCCATGCTCTTGAACATCCTATCATCCTTCGATGGCTTAAATAATTCTGCTTTGTCATGGGAAATACATCAAAATAAAGTTAGCTCTTTGGATTCAAGGATAACTTAGACAAGGGGTTGATGCAACTGTATGCTTTTACTTTGCCAAAACCCTATATTTTTCTTGTGTAAAGTCATTCTGGAAAATATTTAATTGGAAATGGTTTGTGAAAAACATTCCTACTTTCTGGTGCAAGCGAGAATCCTTTGAGATCGCTTTGACTAAATTAGCTTTAAGAGAGTTTTTATAGAAAGAGGTTTACCCCCCGCAGTTTTCCCTTTTGTGTTGGGTAATCTAGTTTTGAGAAACGCCTATGTGATTTATTAGCCTTTATCGTATGGCTGATATAATGAGGGCAGGTATCCCTGTGCTCCTCTCTCAAGATTTATAACACAATCTGTTTTTCACTCAGTCTACAGCTCTGCCAGAGCTGCGTTCAGTCTGAGAACGAGAGCATCCTTTCCCAGAGTGAGGGAGCAAGCACTCAGTCTGCTGATAGAAAGCAGCTACTAGGGAAGAACAACTGTTGTGATACACTGGAGCCGTCTTCCTGAAGGAATTCTTTTTTTGTTCCTGCAGCTTTCAGGCTTAAATTAATGACCTTTTCCTGGCTATTTAGTGCACTCCTGAACGGTGGCAGACGATCAGCTGCTCAACTTCATTTGCCCTCTGCAAAAGCAGAGCTGAGCAGTGCCGATTAGAAGAATCTGGGAAGGCTGTTATTTTTTTGCATTTGTTTTGCGGGGTTATTTTGGGAGAAGAACTTATGCTATATCAATCTTCTTTGCCTTTGAAACGTATAAAGCCTGTAGCTTGCAAAAGCAGTCCTGGAAGAGAGCATGCTCAGAATGCTGGCAAATCATTGTCCAGTGACCGGGAGGAAATGATAGTTGCTCTTCATTTATAATGCAAATTCTGAGGTATCTTCAGAAGTGTGGCAAACTTAAAATGATGGCTGTGGTGAGAACCTCTCTTCAGAAAGTTGTGGTGTTGTTGCATCGTCTACAGAGGATGGCAGTTTCTTCTCCCCGTTACCAGAAGCTTTGTAAGGTAGGAAACATAGCCCTAAATGTTGAGTGTGTGTATTGCTAACTCTGTTGTCTTTGAGATAAAAAGAAAATAAAGTGGGCATGGGATGAGTGTTGAAATCATCTAGGCTATCCGGTGCTTTTAAGCCTGTAATGCTCTTGATGTGGATTTTGTGGAAGAATGCAGTACAAAAAAAAAAATCAAAACAAAACAACCCTGTGCTTGTCAGAGTGATACATTTTTTTAGGAAAGTGTTCTCTGGCCCACCATTTAGGTGTCTGGAAGGAAACTTACGTTCAGTGTTTTTTGTTTTTTTTTTTTTTTTTTCTTTTGTAAAATATTACCAGTTTTTTTTCCAGGGAGTTAGTTACTACTTGGCAGATGTGATTCTTTAACTCCTGTGGACCCATTATGTAGAATAACTGTGTTTTTCCATGCCCAGTGTTGTTTTTTTTTTTTTGAGCTTCATGAAACTTTTAATTCGGAATGAGTTCGGCAGACTTAATATGCAGTCATTAATTTCTGCCTTCACTGACTGAGCTCTTACAGTTAAAAAAATCAGGAAAAGTTGGAGGAAAAGCATGTTGACATAGGCTACCACTTACTGCTGTTTTTGATGGCACCTGTTTTGGTAGCTGATTGTTTCTATTTCCAAAGAAGGTACTTACATTTTGGTTTTTTTCACAGGCTCAGTAGTTCTAAACCTTAATACTACAGTGATGATCTAGGATACCTAGTGAAATTCAAGCTACTTTTAAAAGTAGTTTGATCACTTACCAGATTAAAATAAGTAAATAAAATTAATAAACTTCTAACTTATCTGTAAGGTCTGTGTGTTAATACTGTAATGTTGATGCCTGTGTGAGGTGGTCATACTGTGTTAATATTATTGAACTTTTAATATAAGAATTCTGTCTTGAAACTTTGCAAAATTATAAAATTTGATAGGTCTTCAGCTGTATATACATTGACGTAACATTACATAAATTCTATTTGGCTGCCTTTGAAATTGATATTCTCTTCTTGCTGCTTATGATACTTCAAAAGTCTCTGTGTTTTTTGATGGAAATGTCTGTGTTTTGCCTACAAGGTGTGTGAGAACCAAAGTCTTGTTCTGATAATAAAGCAAAGCCACCTTAACTCATCCTACCTGCTTCAATCTGAAATGTGCTTTCTGTTGTGAGGAATTTAAAAATTACATCAAGTGAGAGAGATCCCATCTTTAGAGTAGGGTTTGAAAGTAAGGAAAAGTATCATGCAGGATGTTGTTCGTAACAGTGAAGCTTGTAGATGAAGTTCTGGCATATGGGGAAAAACATTTTAAAATGACTGTTTCAATGTGCTTCAGTTTACCAAGCTGTACTAATAGCTGCATCTTCATTATGAAGAATGAGAGACAGTAGTTTGTGTACATACAAGCTGTTTTAACAAACATTCTTCAGTTGTTCTTGTCTGTAAGTTGCCATTAAACACCCTGTTTGATTTTGTGAATAAAGCAGGTTTTTTTTAATAGAGATATGGGTTATAATTGCCTGTTTAGTCACATATTTTTGTATAAACTTGTTTGTAAAATGTTTGTCAAGCCACTATTTAGTGACTCTTACAGTAATAATTATTTGCTAATTAGCCTGAGAGCCCAGTAAATGGTTGCATACTTAATTTGTTGAGTTTAAATCTACCCAAGGGGTAGTGAAAAAAAATGTTCTAAAAGGCTGTTATTAAAATACATTTTCTGATTGAGAACCCATGCAGTAATAGCCTTGGGAATTACACATTGCCTGAAATTACACAGTGTATGTTCTTTTGTTTGTTAAAAAGTCATGTGGCTTAGTTTTTGAGATGTCTGTGCTTAGTTTACTGAAGGTAGAATTGTTGGTGTTCTTGTAGAGTTAAATCAGACACTAATTGAGGGGAAAGAAAATGGTTTACGATCCCAGTCACTTCCAGCAGGTGTCAATATAAGGCAATGATAGATGGAAGTCTGGTGATGGAAATGTTAATGCTTAGATGAGAAAATATATGGAAATTACTAAAAGCAACCATGACAGCATGTCAGGAAGGATTTTGTGTAGTGCCCTGTATACTCCTGTCTTTGGAATGTCAGACGTTTGTACGTGTCAGGTGCACTCTGTGGATACACTGGTATAGTTCAGATCTGCAGAAGAGAAGCTATTTACTCTAGTGTATGAATTATTGCATTGTATCCAGGGTAGATGCTTCATGAACTAAATCTAAATGTTTCATGTGAAGTGTCCTCTGAAGCATAACAGAGAGCCAATAAAATATTTAAGACAAATTCTTGAAGTTTATTGTTTGTTTTAAACTGCGCTGTTTATGAAAGAAGACTATTATTTAACTGTACTGGGAAAAGTCATGATTGTTCCTTTTAACAGCCTCATATAATAGTAGCAATCAGCATTCATAGTCCACATTTTGCGAGTTTCTTTATAACAAAACCAAAAATAAACACTTTGTTGACATACTACAGCATGGCTGAAAAACATGAAATCCTAAATTTAGGATATTTCTTCTGCTGCTCTTTCTGCTTTTTCTTTCACAAATTTCTTCATACCAAGATGAGTTTTGCCAGATAACTTCCTCACTTGCTGCTGTTTGATTCTTTTACCTTGAAATTAGTGGCATACCAGGGCAAAATGTCCTCACTTGGTATTGTATTGTCAGTATGTAATAAGTTTTACTTTATTGTTGTTTGCAGCTTTGTTTCAAAACTCTTGTTTAAGATTTTGATGCTGGTAATGAACAATCAGAAAACTGTTATACAGGCTGTCATCTGCTCTGTGTTCTTGCTAATATGACCATTCCTTAAAGAAGGACTTCCATTGGTTATATCAAATTAGCTCAGACTAGAATGAATTTATAACAGAAAAAATAACTTTAAGGTACAAATTAATAGATCTTTTCTGAGAGACCAGAGCTGCAATGTTACTTATAAAAATAAAGAAGAGAATTGTGAAACTTTCTTCAACTTCCCTGATGCAATGTAGAGAATAGTGCATCTCTGTCAGACAGCTAAATGATTACCTTGAAATATGTATCCTGCTTGCAGAATTTGACTGTGGTGTTGTTGAAACACACTGCTAGCATTCAGAGACTGGAGCATCCATCCACTGGAAAACAGGCTGAGGAACATACCTAGTTATTGAGAGGGTTTTTTCTCATTTTTATCTCTCACTTTTTTTATAAATTCTTGAGAAGAACCTGCTTTAAAAATAAATATTCAACTCCCTTGGTATAAAATACATCTCAAACCTGATCCAGTATGAGTCTTCATGTGGTAACTCAGGTGAGTTCCTGACTTCCTCAGCTATGCAACACATCAGAAACACATCTCCTGACGTTATGTATTTTTAAGAATACATAGCCTAAAATGCAGTCCTCATTTTATGCTGTTTTTTAATGGCTAGTGTTAAATTTATAAAACTGCAGGAAGTTAGAAGCACAGCAAATGCTGGGGTCAGCCAAAACCTTTTTTTGCTGTGATTCTGGTGATGCATTCCAAAAGACATTTACATCATGTTGAATTTTGAGACTAGGAGTAGCAGCAAAGGCTCTGTTCCTATGCAATTTTGAAAAAAAAATATGAAGGTCATGGGGGCAGGCCAAAAGAAAAAGCCTGGAAGGTTGTGTTGAGAAATGTGCATGTTAATCCTGACTCCAATTAATTCAACAAAGATATAAGTTTTTTAATGTTTACATGACTTTGAGTTGATTTAGAAAATATATCATTGGCACTTGACATATTCAGGTATAAAATATAGATAACCAAGTGTGGATGAGGAGGAGCAGCAATGTAGTATATTCATTGGACAGTAGAAGTGAGAACAAAAGCTAATTTTGGAAACATGTTCTGAAGTAGGCTACAGTATTAAGCAGGTTGTTGATTGGAAAATGAAGCAGTGTCGTCAAAAGCAGTGCTAAATTATGCAGACAGTTTCTTTTTTTAGATGAGAAAGTTAAGTCCAGACTGCCTGATATATGGTTCTGGTTGTATAAGGGACATTCTAGTTATATTTATATCTATAAAAAAGCCTTATTGAATTGAGGAGGCCAGGTTTAAAGGGAGCCTTGGATAGTAATTACTATTATTTACTAAGATACAGTGAGGCTAGAAGTGAACTGGCAGAAACAAGATGGCTGCTTTGAAAAAGGATAGGTATATAAGAGAGTAAATAAAGAGAGGTATATAAATAAAGAGAGTAAATATAAGAGAGGTATAAAGGAGAGTAAATAATATCTAAAGATCAGCCTCTCAGGAGTTTAGGATTTACCATTTTAGAAAACAACTGAGCAGTGTAACTGGTAACCACCCCACCTCAGAACACCCACAGCTTGTTTGCATCAGGAGTGATTGTAGAAGAAGTGGTTTCCAGTGTGGTTTCGTGAGAGTATGTACAGGGATGGGGTGAAACATGACTTGGGTTCTTGAAAAGCAGATCAGGGCTAACATACTGCTAATCAAGGGCAACAAGGTACCTTGATGGTGTCTAGTGACAGAATATAAGCCTTCTTTGAAGGAACATGAATAGGCTAGGAATGCGTGTCCGTCAATGGTCATTTAAAATTAATTTCTTTGCGGGTTTGGATTAAAAGTTGTAAAGCTGAAAACTTGTGGAGAATACTTGAAATGATAAACATCTTGAAATCTTGGGAGGTGACAGTTCATTTGCTTCTGGCCTTTATTATAGAATGATCACAGCAGCTAGAGAAACAATGGCATGCTGAAGGGAGAAAATTTTTAATAGCTTTAAAAAAAGAGGTAAATGAAGACTGGAAACTACTGTGCAGTGAGTCAAAAGATGTGAAAACTAGAAATAAGGACAAGAAATTAAATTCCAGTTGGAAATATAACTATAATGGAATTCAGCTCTCTATTTGTGTCAAATTGCACCTTTGTATATACTGTCAGTGATGGACAAGCACAATTAGGGGCTTTGGTGTGTAGGCAAGATGTTGTTAACTGTTAGCATGTTATTTACTGATTGATTTCCTTTGGACACTTGGAGGGATCTGGTAATAAAAAAAAATCAGTGGGATATTTGAGGGATATTTTCTTGTTTTGATCAGAGTCAGGTCAGAGAGATATGAGATCCTCAGAACTCCCACAGACATCCTAGGATAATATAACATGGTTCATTAAGAAAGTTGTGGATTCTGGTTGTGATTTAAGTTGGAGTGTAGAAGAATGTGCAGAATTTCAAAGAGAAACTTCTAGAAACTTATAGATAGTTACTGGGAAGACCTTTTGATAGTAAGACTTAGGAGCTTAGTAAGTGTCTTTCCCCAAGGACTCCTCTGTCCTCAGTCCTTAAAGGAAAAATTTCCCAGTGCATTTGTTGACTTACTTCAGTAAGGCAGTTCCAAGCATAAAAGACAAGGTGATGACTGTGAAGAGCCATCATGCATTTTGAGAAGGATGCTCAAGCTGTTTGCTTTCTGTGAGAAAGTTGTCGCTTTGTCTTTGGATGTAGGGAAAGCAATATTGTTCCATGATCATGATTTTAGAAAGACTTCGGATGCAGTCTCTCAAAGCTGAATTAGAGATATGGACAATACAGATGAACCAAAAGGTGGGAAGACAACTGGCTGGACCATTTGTGTTCCTCATGGGTTGGAACAAAGACTGGTACAGTTTAGCATTGTTATGAACCCAGAGTGGGACGAAGTGCACTTTCAGCAGGTTTGTGAATGATACTAGACTGTGGAGGAACAGTTCTGATCCCGTTCCCTGGGGCCTCAAGAGGGAGGGATGGGCTGACAGGAACCCCATGAATTTTTTAAAAATGCTTCCAAAAACCCAAAGCCAATTCTTGCACCTGAGAAGGAGAAATCATATACATTGGTACAAGTGTGAGAAGGATCGTAGCCAGGCAGGAAGAAGTGTTTATGTTTTTCTACTTAGCACTCATGAGGTCATGTCTGGAGTACCAGGGCTGGTTTCAGGCCCCCAGTTTGACAGATAGTGAGAGACTGGGGACAGCACAGTGCTTGGAGAACTCAACATAGGAGTAGAGCAGCAGGGGAGCTGACTTCATTTAATTTAGAAGAGAGAAGAAGGCTCCAGGAATTTCCAGCTGCTGTCACTGCATACCTGGTGAGTTGTTACTATAAAAGATGGAACCAGGCTCTTCTTGAAGGGGCTGTGTGGAAGAAAAAGAGGCAATAAGCTGATGCAAGAGAGTTGGGTGTAAGGGCAACAATTCTGCACAGGAGGTGTAACTGCACACTGGAGTGGGTTGTCCAAAAAAAAGACTTACATTTGCCTCTCTGATGGTATTAACACTTGTAGTGGATAAGGTCCTTAGCAGCAGACCCAGCTTTGAAATTGGTTCTTGGAATTGGCAGGAGGTTTGACCTCCAGAGGTCTTCCAACTTGTGATTTTCTATGATCTTCTGTGCTAGTGCCCTATTAGCTTAAAAGTGAAGACTAAAATAGTCAAAATGATAGTGCAGCAGTTTTCAGCTGTGGGTTGCTCACTTCCTATGAAGAGGAGCTTTATGATTTTACTCCATGTGAAAAAATTCTTACTTCTCTGCTGAATTTTGATCTAAATCTGGGCCTGCTATGAGTCTGCTGAACAGCCACAGCATGTACTCATTTGCAAATCCTTTTGCTGTAGTATAACCTCAGTGGTGCTAATGCAGTACAGTCAGGCACTTGGTACATCTCTGAATTATGTGCCTATGATTAGAAGGCCTTTTAATACAGCATAAAACTTTGTCATCTAACCTTCCCCCCACTTCCGCATTTTCAGAAAATGTTTTCAGAACTAAAGTAGAAGACAGAAAGCTTTTGCACATCTTGAGTGATGGGGCTGACCTAAATGAAACCACTTTGTTTTGCCATTTGTCTAATTAGGATCAGTGCCAAATAAAACTGTGTAATAAATGGGTACATTATTGTAACCCCTTTTGCTCTCTAGTCCTCTAGGTATTCGGCGGCTTCTCTAGAAATATAATTGCTTCTTTAAGGTGAAATAACAAGGAAAAAGAAAATGGGAGAGGACATAAAGCTTCAGAATTTCAGTATTCTTAAGTGCTGCACCAGTCATTCCTATTTGCAAACAAAATGCAGCTTAACAAAAGATAGGTTCTAGAATATGGCGCTTTTTTAATAGCATCTTGTAGTAATGTCGAAGGGAGGAAAGGAGAGAGGAGATGAGAGAAATATTTCAGCACATGCTTTTAGAATCCTCTTATATTTATTTAAAGGCAACTCTGATTTTTAAGCTGAAAATATTTTTCTTTACAGCCAAAATGAATCTAAAATATGAGGTGGTTCTATTGAAGCATGAATGTAGCATTAATGGGAAACCTGACTTCCATGAACTACACATGTTTACAGAAGCTGGATCAATATTTGATATGAGACCCTCTTGCCATAGTATTTTGCCACAATGCTTTTTGATTGCTGCTATTTTTCAGGAAGCAGTTTTTCCCCCCGCTTTCCCTTAGGGCTTAATTACCCATCCCAAATTCATGAAGTCATGAAGCAGTAGTTGCCTAGAACAGCACAGTGCTTCAGCAGCTTGTGTCTAGAGAAGTGACAGTTTTTTCTTGTCTTCTTCAGACAGATCATTTGAGCTTATTTTTAAAAAAAGCTGCGCTCACTAGGTAGCTGGGAAAATAATGCTGTTTGAAGATGTCCTGTCACTGTTAGGCATCAGGGGCTCTAGAAGAGTTCTGGCCTCCTTTTTGCCTTCTCCTCTGTTTTTAATCAACACAAACTGTAAGAGACATCATGTTCCAAAGTTGTCCTGAGAGTTTTCTATTTTGTATCCACTGCTTGCAGGCTGGTGTTGCGTTCTGGCTGCTCTGTGATGTGTGATGTGATCATGCTGGGCACTTTTGATACACTTTGGTGCAAAGGATTTTACTTCAAAGCAAAAGCAACATGCTTAGCCCTGCATAGTTGGGTAATTGAATGTGGTTGGAAGATATCGGTGGTGTTTTTGATAATTGATACCCTGTGTTGCGTTTCTGTGTTGCACTTACAGAAAGCAATTCTTTATCATCACAGATTAATTATATTTACTGGTGGTTTGTGGTATATGGTAAATATAGTAGGTGTGCTGCAAGTGGAGTAACAAAGTAAAATGCTGCTCAACTCAAATTGTGCCGGGGAGGTTTAGATCGAATATTAGAAAAAAAAAAATTTACTGAAAGGGTGGTCAGGCATTGGAATAAGCTGGCCAGAGAAGTGGTGAAATTAGAATTCCTGCAAGTGTTGAAAAAAATGTGTAGATGGGTTTAGTGCTGGACTTGGCAGTGTGGGGTGAATGATTGGAATTGAAGATCTTAGAGGTCTTTTCCAATCTTAACAATTCTACGAATCTGTAAGTGTGCCTCAGTTGCTTATGAGCCCTGTATTTATGAGCACAGTGTTGTGCTAATAGAGAAAGCGCTGGTTTCTCTGCATTGGTGTTCCAGATTTCTGACCTGGAGAAAGGATTCTTTCTGGGGAGGGGTGGAGACTTTGGTTTTCAATGCTTGCTCAATTCTTGGCATTTCAGCTGAGACTGCTGATCAATTAGTGCTAATTGTGCTGGGTTTTGGGATACGGTCCTAGAACAGTCATCTGAGGTCCTCGCTTTCTGTCACCTGCTGTCTTTGGACTCAGTTTGTGAACTATGATTTTTGCTTTCCTAGTTTTTCTGTCTTTTAAGAGGGGATGCATTATTAACCCTGAAATAATCACTCACCCTTCACATTCAATTTTGGATGTTCCATATAAAATACTGGAAGTCACTTGGTTATTATTCTCTTGTTTTTTGCTACAAAGAGGAGTATTCTTTTGCTGCAAGTTCCATCACAGCAAGCTATTTAAAACAAATGTCTTTCTCCTCTTTCTGTTACTGAAATTAAACTTCAAATTTCAGAGGTTAAGTGAAAGTTACTCAGTATTTGGGATTCTTGGGCATCTCTAAGAAGAATGGAAGCATAATAAAAGTCACAGATTACACAAAATCTCATTTCCCCATGTTTTTCTTCATCATGTAAGCATGACTATTTCCTCTTTTGGAAGAGGGAGGAAATGGGTCCAGAAAGAAAAGAAAGAAGCCTGTCAATGGTGTTTCACTTCTTTGCTATGTGTTTGCATCAGGAGTTAAAAGCAATCCCTCACCTATTTCAGTTAATTAGCTATATATCAATTTGTAGGCCATTATCTTTCATTTCTCATAGCCCATGACTGTAATGATAAATTAACTCTGAATTTTTTTCCATAGTTCTCAATAAGAAGAATACAGTCTTAAATTATTCAGCTGTTATCTGTAAACAGATTATTTAGCCCAGTTGTGGAAGACTTTCCATCCCTTATAACATTATTCCCTCTATATTAGGGGTACTTCTAAATGAAAATAAGGGAGATAATTAAGAAGGTTCAGTTGAAGAATTTGGATCTGGACATGATCCATGGGCATTGTCTCTAAGTGAGCTATGTGATAAGGCACTTACATGGGATTAGTCACAATTATTTGGATTTAGAAAACAAGTGGATTCTAGATTTTTTGCACTGGGCTAGAATTTTGATTAGTGCTCATTTTGTCTAAACTTCCTTTTTACCAGATGTCTGACTTTATCTTACTATTACCTGAAATCTTGGAATTTTTCATTGCATCTCAGACTCCGTGGGATGAGGAAAAGGGTTTTGTTTTAGTTAAAAACAAGAGTGTTTCCTCTCCTTCTTTCAGTGGCAGAGGCATGGTAATGATCTCCTCCATAAGGAGAAACTGTCACTCTGCCTGCAGAATCTGAATACACATTTTGCAAATGTTTGATTGTGACTGAAATGGGGGATGGAGGTGAGGGATGTTCTTTCAAAAAGCACTGAAAATATGGGTTGCCTTTTAATTATGGTGTCAACTATTGTTTTAATTGGAAAAGAGTGCAAAACAACCCCAAACTTTTGTCATTGTGGAGAAATCTTTGGAAGTTTTGATCAGGTTTTAAGGACTACAGCAGGCTTTATCCGTTGGAAAAACCTCATGTTTAACTTATCACTCATTAGCAGTCTAAAGTATAGCCTAGCTTTCTGCACTTCAGGAGTGCTTTTTGTTGTCTAAAACAGCCTCATAGATTGACAGTACTAGATAAAAGTTTCTCTCTATGGATTAAAGTCAATTCAAGGAAGGAGAAGTGTCAGAGAGAATAGCATTGCTAGAACTTGCAACATGGTTTTATTTTGACGTTGCTAGTGAGTGATTGCAAGAGGAGGGTGGCTCCTATTGCCTGCTTGGGTAAAATGTCAACCAGCTGAGATGACAATCTCACTTGTTCCTGTGGCACAGAAGGTGATACTTATTTGGGAGCACAAGTAGTTGTTGGCACACGTGCTGATGATCAGAAGGGTGTTTCAGTGGAATGATCCTGTGTGGCTGAAGAACAACTAATTGTTTCCATGCATTTATAATGAACCTTTGGTTTTAGGTTAATGGGTAATCTTCATGCAAGAAAATACACAAAAGAACAGTTGTGTGGAGTAATAAGTAAAGAATAGAAAATACGAAAACCAAAGGAGAGATAGCTAATGTGTATGAGAGAATCATAGAATGGTCTGAGTTGGAAAGGACCTTGAAGAACATCTAGTTTCACCCTCAGTTGCCATGGGCAAGTGGACTGGACCAGGCTGTTTACCCTCCAGCATTGACCATTTTCAGGGACAGGGCATTTGCAACTTCTCTGGGCAGCCTGTTCCAGTGCCTCACCACCCTCAATGTGAAAGTTTTTTTCTTAACAACTAATCTTACAGTCTCTTCTTTCACTTTAAAACCATTTCCCCTTGTTCTATCACTGTCTGCCCATGTAAAATATTACTTTCCCTCTTTTTTATAATTCTCTTTTAATTACTGCAATGAGCTCTCCCTGGAGTCTTCTCCAGACTGAACAACTTTGGTTTCCTAGTTTGTTTTCCAAGGAGAGGTGGTCCAGCCCCCTGATTGTCTTTGTGTCCCTCTTCCTCTAGACCTGCTCTAGCAAGTTTGTGTTCTGAGGGCTCCAGACCTGGATTCAGAACTCAAGGTGGAGTTTCTTGAGGGCAGAGAGGAAAGGGGGGAATCCTCCCTTGACCCACTGGCCACACCTCTTTTGTGACAGCCCAGGATGTTATTGGCCTTTGGGCCTGAAAGCTCACATTGCCAGGTCCTGTCCAGCTTTTTGCCCACTGGGTCCTCCAAGCTGCACAGGGCTGGTCTCAGTAAGCTCTTCTCCCAGTCTGTACTCATGTCTGGGATTGCCCTGATCCAGGTGCAGCACCTTGCATTTAGAATTTTTGATCTTTGTGAGGTTCTTGTGGTCCCACATCTCAAGTTTGTCCAGGTCCTGCTGGATATTGAATTTAGGAATAAACTAAGGGTATGCTTTGGTCCAAGACTGTGTGATTCACTGGGGTAAAGATATGTTCATCTTTAAAACTCAGTCAAAATTTGAGGAGACAATGACAATTTTGTTAGTGGGCAAACAGAGACTTTAATATTATTGAGGTCCTGTACATTGTTGAGAAGGTGTATGTTCCTTGGAGGATCATGTTGGTTGTGTTGAAATGTAATGAGCATGATTCTAGAAAAAGAGACAGATTATAGGCTGAGCAAAAAAAATTAACATCTGTAAGGGAGAAGAAATTTAGCTATCTAATGGTGTTACTTTTGCATATTTTATTAACCTGGCTGTCAGCATGCTCACTTGTAAGTTTCTTGTGCCAGCTGAGTGCTGCTAGAACTTGCTAGTCTATGTATAAACAACCTATACCATCTTTGAATCAAGGTCAAAGAAACCATATATGCATAGAATATACCTTTTTTTTTATTCTAGGAAATCAAGGGAAGTTAAACTACCTGGTAGTTGTTTTGATACTCACTAAATGGCAGATGCAATAAATTCTAAACTAGAAATGAGAAGCTGTAGGAAGGCTCTACACTATATCTTTCCTAGGCTTTAGTCCAATTGCATAGGACATGTTGAAAGGGAACTGTGATTTAGATCATCTTAGAAAGCCCAGGGCATAAAGCTAAGTATAATAATTTGTCTTGTTTAGCATTGTTTAATTTGATTATGAGATACGTTTAGGTTTTATGACTGTTTTGGTATTGTCCCAACATCTTTGCAAGAGACAAGTCTTTGGCAGTAGCATTTGTGTAGTGACTTAGGGAAAAATAAAATGAGATTAAAGACACTTCAGAAAGAGAAACAGCTGGCTTAGAGTTTATAATGATGGTATGAATTTCGTGGTCTTATTGTTTCACCTAATGGTGATTTACTGGGTTGGGTTTTGAAGTCAGTCAACACACTGAAACGGAGACCTGGCAGTCGGTCATTACTGCACTTGGAGTCTTGTGGCTTCAGTTTGTAAGGGAGTCTGGAGCTTTCACAGGCAAGGTGGCCTAGTAAATGAAGAGTAAAAGAACCTGTTGGAAAGACAAAAAGACATAAAATAGCACAACTAGGCACTGATCTACTGAAAACACCCCTCTCCTCAGCTGTCGCATCAATGTCTGGTTTGTTCTTCTGATGCAACCTTTTAGGAGATGCTCTAAGGTGAAAGTAGAATTAATTGCTGCTGCTGCAGGAGAAGATTGAGACATGGATGACATGAAATAACTTCTCTGGAGAATTTCTCAGTACAGGAAGTGAATGAGCCATGATTCCTAGGCAAATGCTGACACTTGCGTTTTTTGGTTTTTTTAACCTTTACCCCTCTTTCTCAGATCCCTAAAAGTTTCAACAACAGAAAAGGCATAATTCTTGCTTCTGATACAGCTCAGACTTTGCATTATTTCTGTGATTTGACTGCTTCAAGCAGCAGGACTGTCATGGTTTGCACACAGTACTAAGAGATAAAAGAAGCTATACCTTCTTTTTGTTAGCTCTTGTGCTGTAAATCTATGCAGATGCACAGGCCATCACTGCCTGTGGCTTTCTTTTTGTAAAAGAAAGTACATTTTCATTTTTCTCAGTGGAAGAAAGCAGAACAAAGCAAAATAAATAAAGTGTTGTTCCTTTTCATAGCTTGTGGCTAATTTTATTCTTTTTAATTTGATCACAGCCATGGGAATTCTTATGCTGATATCGCCTGTTACTGTAGCTGGTTCTGGCAACTTCCTTTGAATGATCATTTGACATTAATTTTCATACATGTTCCTGAAGAAAATGATTACTCCCTCTTCCCCACTTTGTCATTTTTGTGAAGGTCTGCAAAATGGTCACCTGTCAGTTAAAAGTAATTTTAATTGAAATGCCACCTACTGATTCCTCTGCAGGAGGCACCACAAATGCTTGGTGTTTGCTTTTTGAGGGAGGAAGAAGCCCTCTTTCCTCTTCTCCATGAGCACTTACCCAGCTGATACAGGGTAGGTGGAGATGCAATTGTAAACATAAAGTAGGATGAAATATTTTGCCACTGTGTGTTTTGGAGAAACCTGTTTCTCATTTTTCTAGTGAAGAATGGCCATGGCTTCGATGTAGTGTTATCCTATATTTTGTCCACTTGTTATATTTGCTACTGCTATCTGGTTTCATTAATAATAGTTCTGCAGTTTGGCCAAGTGAATACTCTGAAAGGTTTTCCTGTAGCACCACTGGTATGTAAGTTCTTTTAGGGTGAGACTGTCTAGAAAGTATTAAATTGTACTGTGCCTGTGATCACAGTGAAGCTGTGCATGGAAAGGAAAGCTGCTCCCTTATCCAGTCTTGTCTGTCATGGTATTTTTATAGATGTGTTAATGAGGTGAGCTATGTAATTCAGCCTGAGTGATAAAATGGATTTGATTTAAAATGAGACACATAGTGCTTTGGAGGTATATGATATGACTACACCGAAAGAGCCTTTGAAATTGCAAATAGAATTTAGCAAGCAACCTTCCTAAGAACATCTGTTCCTGATGATAGGCAAATATGTGCTAAATTTGCTACTGGAGTTTAGAGTGAGGTATAAGTGGAGTACTTGTGGTTCTGCCCCAGCATTTCCTTTTGAATTTTTAATGTATCAAAAAATATATTTTCGATGCAGTAGAAGCCCCAAATTTTTTGGCTTGCATGTGGAAAGATGAGTTATGTATGTATACAAGGGTTGTGGGATGCTATAGATAGCATTGGAGATGGACAAACTTTGTTTCAGATAAGTGAGAGGTTCTGAAAGATACTTCCCTTCTATTTGAAGACACTTTCCTTGTATTCAGGGAATTCAGAGATGTACATATGAATTCAGTACAGAAAGATCAAGTAGGCATTTGAGATGACATTATCTTCACGTTTCTAGTACATAAAGAAATAATCTGAGTGGTAAGAGACAGTGCAGATAAAACCAGAGATTTGCTTGTCACCTAGTCTTAGCCCAATTCTGAGATCATCTCTTCCTGTGTTACTGAGGAATACTTGTCTGGTCTGTTCAGGGAAGTTTTTTTACAGCTCCTTTTAAGACAAATTGAGTCACCTTTTCCAAGCTATTAAAGCATTTTCTTTGGTATTTTATTCTGATGTGTAAATTAAATTTTATTCCTTATCATTGAGAAAAGTATATTATAAGGTCCTTTGACTCACCACAAACCTGAATTTACAGTTCAAGAATGTATTACTACAGTGGTTTGCACATATTTCCATATGTGAAATATTTAAAATATTCAATATTTCTTTCAAATATAGAAAGACCATTGTGCTTTTTCCTTTCTCATTTACTCCTTGGGTAATCTGCGGTTCATTTAACTGTTTCTGAGAACTAGTGAAGTTAAGGTAAATTATGCTTACTACCATTCTCTTACTCCCAAGGTTTGTTATCCTGTCACTGAAGGATATTAAGTTAGCCTGACATGATTGATTTTTGACAAGTAATGTTGGCTGGTGCTAATTTTTTCTTATGTAAGACGTGCATACTACTTTTTTCACAGGAATTGATGTAAAGCTTATGGACATTAAATTCCTTAGCTCCTTCTTTAATACCTAATTTAAAGAGAAGAGTTATATCTGCATTTTTCTGCCATCTTCTGTTGGTGCTCAGAGAGAACTGCTACTAGCTCTTAGACACTAATGGTCCATTATTTAAGTATTATTTGGCAGATTTAATAAGTTATACTTAGGGAAAACCAAGCTTATTACTTTTTGGCCTTTTCTCTCCACTTGAAGCTCAGATTTTTGCCACTTCATCTGTGTAGTTAAATAGCTATATGAAACACAATATTCCTCATTAGTGAGATTGGAAACAGAGGAAAGTATTGAACATTCTTTCCTTCTCAGTATAATTACTTAATAGCTGCCCTTTGTGATCTTGTTACTGCCTTGAATTAAAACCTGCTGTTTTCAAAAAGTAACGTCATAGATAAATACAGGAATTAAGGTATCACTTATTGAATTTGTCTCTCTATAAAGGAAATTAACTATTTCCTTAGTAGGATCTTAATTTTAAAATAATATAGTAATTTTGTTGTTGCTGATAAAAATAACAGCTCATGTTTATATAAGAAGGTGGATCTGCAGGCAGTGAAGCAAACTTTGGCAGGATGGTATAGATTTGAGTCTAGAAATAACTATGCAAACAGTCTGATCCAAAACTTCATCCTCAACATGTGTGTTATTACATGAATGCTTGAATTAGTGTGTATATCAGACACCTTTGCCAGTTTTTGAATATCCAGTTAAAAAATAACTGATTTTGTGATACAAGAAAGCAGCAGCCTTTTGAACAAGCACTGCCTGTATCTCAGATCAAGGATTTGGCAACATCTTCATACTTAAAGGAAAATGTGGAAATGAATGATATCTAGCAGTAATGACACCTAGCTGTCACTCTTCCGGGGAAGGCTGGTTACATAAGGGTGTCTGTGTAGATCTTGCCGAAATGATAATGTTGGCACTGAAAAGAAGGCAGGGATTTTGCCTCGATTACATTCACAATGGGAAAGATGGCATTTTTGGAACCATTTTTTGCTAATTGGAAACTGAGTATATCAAGGAACATGTTTTGACAGTGAATGGTGTATGGAAAGCAGGCATAAAGAAGAATAAAAATACAACAAAACCTCTCTTCTGATCATTTTAAGCATGGAAAATTTAAGTGGAGGGATTTAAAAAGGACTATGAAATTGTGCATTTTTTACCTTTAAAGACTGTGGAAGGCTTATTAGTAAGTAGCAAATTGTTTAAGCAGATGATAAATGTTTGAGGACACTGTATCATCTTTTAGGTCTGTTCAGAGAATTTCTGAAAAGCTCCATGGTGGCTCACAAACTGGGTTTTTCTGGAATACACAATACAAATTAGACATGCACAGCTATTTAATACATTATGAAAAATTAAGGCAAATGACACTTCAATAAAGAAACACAATAATAATGAAGAAAATTGAAGGTTAGTTTAATGAGATTTTTGATAAGAAGAATACTTGTATATGCATAGAAAATACTTGCTTTTTCTGGGGTTGGCAATGTATCTCTGGCTTGGAACTTGTTAACTGTAATGGAATCTTTTGTTTAAATTAGGTCCAGCAGTGAAAATGAGAGGAAATAAATGGATAATATATCTATAAACAATGAACAGCAAGAAGATAAAGAAGATTAAAGTAATTAACCTAACTGTACAAATACACTGTAAAAATGCTTTGCTGTTTTTATACTTTCCTGTTAGGTGTTTTCTGCTTCACAACATGGGAGATAATTTTTGGTGCATCTCGGAGGAGGGTAGTCTTTGATTTTGTTTCCAACATGTATGCATTTTATAAAGGACTGAAATGCCTGAGCAAAGCTTGTTCTGCTAAAAGTAGCTTGCTGTTTGTTACTGCTGCCTCTCATGCTGACTGGTATTGATGGTCTCTCTTTAGCCTCCCAGTTGTCCCGTGTTTCAGCTTGGGCTGCAGATGCCTTCAACCTCTGCACTCCTTCAACCACTGCACAGCTTGTGCTTGCTCAGTGCTCTGCGTGATGATATTCTTGGATCCAAGCTCCTGGGTGTCAGGATAACACAAGTAATTAATAACAGAAAGCTGATCATGATTTGCTGAAGTCTTAGGCTTAAACTGTGAGGTGGTACCAATGAGAAAAACTGTCAAAGCCCTACGGTTGGAATTCCTGGCTCAAGTCTCTCTGTGGTCTCTTTTGTTTTTTTTTTTTTTCTTTGTTTTTCTTTTTCCTCTTCTAAAAGTGGATGGATATGGGTGGATGCTTAGTGTCTGAGCAGGTTTAAGGCAGTGGTGTTGTGGTTTTGTGTGCTTTTCTTCCCACATATTCATGTATCCGTTTATAGAATGCTCATTTGTGTTTTCTGTATTCTCAACAGGAGACGACATTTTGCAGACTTGAAACAAATGCCATCTTTTTCCTACTTAGGGTGGTCATCATTTTCTGCCCATCTTATTAATTGGCTTTGCTGAATTTTTGGTGTCTCTTGACATAGTTTTAAAATTTTGGTCTGTGAATGCATGATTAAAAAGCTCTGCATGCAGCAGTAAGATTCCACTATGGACAGCTAAAGAACTATTTAGATCTCTCAATTTAGGCTCCTCAGTTTATGTACTAAGAGTTAATTATTAATTACTGTTTTGCAGTTTTGAAATAACAGTATTTATAGTTGTCAATTACTTCTGAATTTATTGAAAGTAAAAGTAATGAAAGCAAGGCTTAAACTTGTCTATCTTAAAGTAGCTCTATGATGAATGCATGGGATGTTTGCCATTGAAAAAGGTGTAGGTTACTTCTGTGTGAGGTCCCTCTGGAGGTCAATATTTAGCATCTGGTAGATAAAATTTACCTTTATAATCATTCTGACTTGCTTGGGAATAGGGATTTAGATTTTTACAGCTTCAATAAAGGATAATAAATTAAGTGTTTCAGAATTTAGGGTGGAGGTGTTCTGTAAATTAAAATGGTTTTTCAAAACAAGCAAGTCACTTAGCATCATTAATCTAAACTAACTTTTTGCCTCCGTTTTGCCACATCTATAAATTTCAAATGTAATAAAGCAAAGCTTTTTATGAAGATGGAGTGGCTTACTGGTTGCCAAATATCTGTGATGGCTACACAGGTTATGGTTCTCTTCCCTATTGTGCCATGAAATATGGTGATTAAATGCACAGAGCTGTGATACTACTGTGGATTAAGTTGTTCATCAAAAAAAAAAAATCTGAAAAGAAAAACCACCCCCAGAGGTATTGATAATGTTTAAATAGTAGAAACTGTTCACATTTTAAGTATAAAAATGACTGTATTCTCATTTAGAGCTATAGTTGTAGAATTCCTGCCAATGTGACATAAATACTCACACATGGTCTTAAAGGATATTAATTGCTGATACATCCACTTTCAGATTCTCAGTTTTTCATGTTTTTAATGACTCCTGGCTTTTGTAAGCAGATTTCTCATTTTCAAAGAAAATTTCTCATTTTCATTCTTGTAGACATTCGTCATCTCTGGACTTTCCAAATGAGAAAGCTCACTCTTTGGTCTATTTGATGGGTTTGATGTGTGGTAGGCATCTGCAAAAAAACAGGAGTTAGGCTGCTGTCATTCCATAGTGGGTGATCTATCAGCCCATGTGGAGGTGATAATCAGCCACTTAAAAGGCTTTGGGTGCTGGATTTTCTGGTAATTTATTCCCAGTCATAAAGTAGTAATACTGACATTTATCTTGGATGAAAGGAGATGCTAAAGTGAAGGCTTTTTGATGGACATTATTTTTCCTTAATTTTCCATGCATGTCCATAATTAAAGTTTAGACCAGTTTAATATTTTTTAAAAATAAATGTGTAGGCATGCAGCATATGTCTTAATGTAGAAAACTTAGTTTAGTTAGATAAAATAGTGAGGAACCAAAGAAAGGTGATCTAATGCCTTACTCTTTCTTACAGGACTTCTATTCTGTAGTGTTCAAGGTATAACTTTACACAGTGATTAAACAATTCTGGAGACTCACTGAACTCTGGCTTTGGTATTTAAATACTCTCATTTTTCATACACTTAGAAGGTTTGAAAGCAACAGTCTCTGCAATATTAAATAAAAAATAAGAAAAAATATAAATACCAGTTTATCTTGATTAATGTTGCCATTTATCTCATGGTCTGCTTGATTCTTCAGGACATTTGAATGCAGGAAAATCTGTGGGTGGGAGACTGAAGTGAGAAAGATCAGATGTGGAAGTGTACTATTTCCCAGGAAGGCTGGGTGTGGGTAGAAGCAAGTAAGCAGAAGATGAGATTGACACTTATTGATGATGACCAGGTTAATACCTGGAAGTCAGCCTGATTCAGGTTGTCTGTACATCAAGTGAGGATCAGAACAGTCAAAGGGCTCCTGAAGCAAATTTTCCCTTGCTTGTCATGGGCATTAATGCTCAGTGATTTTGTCCTGTAGTTTAACTTTGTCTCAGTGTGTAATGTATTGGGTATTTTTAGTCTTCTCTCTGCTTTTTCTTTATATTCTAATAGCAAATAATTTTTCATGTATTTCTGTAGACCCAGGGTTGTGTTTATTCTACTGCATGATTGCAGTTGTAGTTTAACCTCAGCTGGCAGCTAAGCATCATGCAGCCACTTGCTCCCTCCCACACTGATGGGAAGGGGTGGAGAATCAGGGAAAAAACCCAAACATTTGAGTTAAAATAAGAACACTTTAATAAGTGGAACGAAGTAAAATGTAATAATGGTAATGATAATAAAATGTGCTACGTTTACTACTATTTCTACTAACTATGAAAATAATAATAATGGGGAGAAAAAAGACCACAAGTAAAAAAGAAGCACAAGTGATGCACAATACAGTTGTTCAGCAACTGTGGACCAATGCCCAGTTCATTTCTGAGCAGTGATTGGTGGCTTCTCTAACGTAAATGAAGGTGCTTGTAAGATTTTAAAAGCATACTTTATAGTTGACGTATGTATTTATTTAGAAAATACTTGGCTTTTAGCAAAAGTGTGCAGGCAGCTTAATGTTAAGATGCCAGTTTCTGCCTAGAGGTCTTTATTATGTGAATTATGCCTTTGGAAATAAAAAGAATAGATTTTTTTTTCTACCTTGGCCTCCTGTTGAAAATCAAATTAATAAATAAGTCCAATAATCATTTTAATCACAATATTTACTTTTAGGAAGATAATAGAGGATATGCTCTCTCAGTATTGATTAATGAAGATTGGTGAGATTTTGCCACCTTACAAAAGAAATTTTATTGCTTCCTAGTTTTATCATAAGTTTAATCACTAACTAAATAGTGATTTCTTTGTCTGTTTCTTAGGTTTAGCAGCATACAAGTGTTGTATTTTTAATACAGACCTGCTGTTCAGGAAATCGCTGTGACCCAAGTTAAAGAATAGCTCATCCAATTGGTCATCATTGGGTCTGCCTTGACAGAAATGTCAGGTGTTGCTGCTTGTGCTCGCTTCAGGTTGAAAGTTTATAGCCTGCTGTCAGCTAAGCAAGTTTCATCTTTGACCCTTTTTTGCATAGTGTTGTTGGAAGTTGAAAGCACCATGCAAAATTAAGTGCTGTGTATTCTAAGACAGAAGAGCACAGAAAGAGTCATTAAATGCAACAGCTGTACCTAAATGACAGAATGTGTGTTGTGATGGTGCCCAAAATGTTCAGCACTTGATTAACTGCTTCCATCTGCAAGGCCGAGTAGATTGTGGTGTTGCCAAGCAGGTAGCATCAGTTCACATATCCTGTTCTCTTCCAAGGAAGTAAGAATACTTGTAAGAACAAAGAACTTGTAATCTTTTCATGTTTAAACTTTGTCTATTACATGTCAGTGTTTTAAAAATAAACAAAAAATGGCCCTCTCAGCCAAAGAGCTTGTTTTTGTTGAAAGTCTCCATAAAGCTTTAGTGTATTTCCTGTTACTAGAAGTTTTCAGTAGCAGAGATGTCTTCAAAATGGTGTTCCCTTTCAATGGGTTGGTATTACACTTTTTAAAGGGAAGAGTTGCCAAATCTGTTTTTCCTGTTCCCTACTGCCCAATATTTAAATTGCAACCATGTATTCTGGAGTTGGACAGCAACTATTTTAGCTGTGAAATTTCTGCTCCTAGGAGTGGCTGGAGGTAAGGAGTTGTTAGCATTCAGTTGTTTGGGGTTTTTTTTGCCTTTTTTATTACTGTATTTGAAAAGCTTACTCCTGAATTGTGTTCTTCCTCCTAGTGTTAGCACCTCAATTTACTGAGTCCTTTTGTCATTGTGTTTCTTGATTCTTTACTCTGCTACTACTTCATCTTGCTTTGGAGGATGAGACTGGCATAAGAAACCTGTGTGTCTTTCACAGCATCCCAGTGACCTGGATTGTGAAAGTGGTTTTAGACACCCTCTTTCTTGCTATTTTTTTCTTTCACTACAGGCTGGTTGAGTTTGTTGCTGTGTCATTACAGATCAGCTGACAAAAAGGTCACTGACAAACCACAATATCAGAGTTTCTGCAGTAAGTTCAAGTGCAACAGACAGGCGTAGGGTATTCTCCACAGAGTCCTGATCTCTCTGGGCAGCTGAGATATGAAAGAAATCATTACATCCTTCAAGCAAGTTTGAATTTGCTTACAAAAATAAAATGGCTGTTTTAAATGACTGTGTTTACCTAAAGGCAAAACAGCTTTTGATTAGACGTGTGTGTGAGCATACACTTTCTTAAGTGTGGGGGCAATTGACTTTGCATGCAAGGCACTTTTTAGCCCAGTGCTTTGAAACAATCTCTCACTGACAGAACACCTTCTCAAGAGTTTGCTGTGCCATAGCCTCAGGCAGATGTTTGTCCTGATGTGTGCTCCTGGTCAGGAGGCAGGAAGGCTCAAGCAGTCTCCAGTGAGCAGTGTGCCGCCTGGCAGTGCGTGTGGGCTCTTGCATCAAGTTTGGCTCTTCCTGGGGTGGAGTGAGACACATTTTGTGCTACCCCAGCCAGCTGTCTGTGGTATGCCCTTAGTCTGGAGGTCATCTGTGCTGAGATTCCAGAGGTTAGGAGATCTGATTATGAGCTCTTGAATGACTATAAGCAATATAAATATTTTATCACTGTTAAGTATTACTGCAGAATCAATGAGCTTATTGTACTGACAAATATCTTCTTTCAGACCTTGGTGAAAAGTTCAAGTAAATAGAAAATTTGAATATAGGTCTGTATGTGCAGTTCTGTGCACGTCTCTGTAAGACAAGATTGTAAAACCTGGGGTTTGTGTTGGAAAAAACATCAAGGTGTCTTCAGGCACGCCTGAGAAATATGAAATTTAGTACTCAAGCTGTCCAGCTGGTTTTTAAAATCCTTCTCTGCCTAATTAGTCTTTGATAGGTTGTCACTTAATAGCCTGGAAGAATTATTAACAAAAAGTTATAGAGTTTAGAGGAAAACTGCAGAGGACTGGAGACCACCTTGAAGTTGGATATAAGAGGTATAATAAGCTGGCAGCAGCAATGTCTGTTTGTGGACTTGACTGCTGATTTACTTTTTCTTGAGATTTAGCAGAGGCACTTCAGTGTGCTTTGGTGTTTTCCATGCTGAGACTTTGTCAGCTTTTTGAACCTGAACATGACCCAATTTAAAATCAGCTTAGAGGCTTGGTGTTATGTTGTTTCATCAGTATTGTAATGATGCTTTTGAAAAAGGCACTTGCAAAAATATTTCTCTGCTCAAGAATGTTAATGGCATTGTAGATGCAGACACTTGTGAATAATATGCACATGGGGTGTGTAAATGCTGTACCAAAAGATCCTTGTATATTTTGGCTTATTCCACCACATGTCTGCGTAAAGTGACACAGTTCAATCTTACTGAAGACGTAGTGCTGAATCTGAGAAGCTAATTTATCATAAAATTGAGTTCTTGTAAATGTTGATTCTTTACATTATGGGAGCTAATCTGTGGGATAAGGAGAAAACAAAATAAACCAACCTAGAAAGATAGCAGCCATGCTAGATATTATTATCCACCAAATCTGACTGATGTTTAGAACAAATTAATCTGCTTTAATCCAGTTGCATTTTTCTGTTGGCAATAGATTAATGGTTTTAATCGTTATGTAGCATTTATAGTACATAAGAAATGCACTTTACAGAAATAGAAATTAAAACTTGAAGAACTTGCAGTCTTAATCAAAGCAAGTGATAAATATTGTAAAACATGACCAGAGAGAATTTGTTCTAAACAAGCAGTCTCTGTTTCTACATTTGGTTGCAAACACATTGTTGGCAGACTTCTTTAATTATGTTCTTAGCAAGAGAACCAAAATAGGTGATGCTAGCAGTAGAAAGCAAGAAGTTGTAAGTAGGAGAGCTTAGTGTTCTGGAAGGGGAATCCTTCCTACGTATCCATGTAGGAAGTAGGTGTAGGAAAGTAGGAGAGGCATAAATTGGGGATTGAAGGGAGTGTCCAAACAGTATGTGAAAGTGCTTTGAAAAGAAAATGGAGACAATCAATGGTCCTGCAACTTGGAGCACTGGAAGAAACTGTTTTGTGCCAGATATATTGATTGGATTGAATTTAAATATGAGGGGCCAGAAAGGAAGAGGTGTTGTAGCTGACAGAAAAGAAAGATAATGTAGGATTTTCTCCTAGCAGCTGATGAGAAATATATTCACTTCATAAATATCCTAGAGGGACGGAACAATATTAATTTAAAACAAGTCATGGTATAGTCACAGGTAACTGAGAGGATAATGAGATTGTTGTTTATGGAGCTGCTAGATGGAAATAAGGTAGTTTGTCTGTGCAGTGTTACTAAAATAGCCTTTAGCCACAACCTCTGGTAACTCAAAAATACACAAGTAGTAACTGCTTGAACTATAGCCCTTATTAAGAGTATCAGTACAAGTCTTGGTGAATACTGTTATGGAATATAGTTCTCAAGCCATTTGTGCTTGAGAAAAGAAACTTAGTGGTACCCTACTTTCTTAGTCCTATTGCAAGTATTCTACATTTTGCAGCCTCATGTGGTATTCCTACTTTTCACTCATTTTCTGCTACCCAAATAATTCCAAATGCTGCATGTACAAAGGAACTGTGCTATGCTATGAATGAAAGCATTTTATTTATCTCCCTCCAAGTGTCTAGAAGTAATTACTTCCCATCCTGGTCAGCTAAATATCGAATTCAGATACGCTCTGGGAGTAACCATCTTCTTAAAATTTAGGATAGTATAATTGCTGTAGAAATAAAATCTTTGCCTTTAAAATATACTCACAAAGTTAATGTCTCCATTTTTGTTGCACTGAAACAGGGTGAGTTTTTTTGTTTTAGCTACAGCCGGTTTCTGCAAGTGAACCCAGAACTCTTTCAGCAAAAAACAAACTCTGGTTTTGTTTCCCTTTTTTTACTAGTAAAGTGCCATCTGTTCAATTGGCAAAAAAAAAAAATAAAATAGGATTGCATGTTAACATCCATGAAGAAATTTGGGATATGGGCAGATATAAAGATAGCAAGAACTATTATTACTGCAGTTGTATTTATTATTAATTCAATACATTTTTCCCCATACAAAAATGACTCTGGCATTCAAATGGCTAATTTTACAAGTACTGCAAATTCCACATGGAAATTAATCAGTTGTATACAAGTGCTGCATATGCAAAGAATGATTTTCAGCTGCAAGTGGGTTTTTTCCTTCTGATTGTACATTTAAATTTAGCAACAGAAGTTTAATGAGTTTCATATTCTGTGTAAAGGACTTCACACTTTACCTGCTTTATCAGCAGAGCAGCAGAATCTGAAAAGTTTCTAAAGGGAAACTTCAGAAAGAAGGGAACGATCCTTCCACTAAAGAAGGGAATGTTCTTGAAAACTGTAGGAAGTTGGAGTGAGACAGAGTGCTGGAGCTGGTAGCTGCTGTTCAGTACCAGTGGCTCTGTATTCAAATCAGAAATGGTCTCTTGAGGGAAATCTCTTGTAGCAGGCTTGTCCCTCCTATTTGGGTTATATAATGGTGTGCAGAACTTAAGAGTACAGAAGCTGTTCCGGATGAAACTGCACTAGAAGATGAGTCCCAGGGCACGCCAAAGCGCTGGTCCAAAAGCACTGGTAGGCATGCAGTCTGTAGAGTTACTTGACAATTAGCCTGAAGCCCTGAGCACTGAAAGATGACACATAGCAAATGTTTGCGTCCCCCAGGTCTGTTTCTGTTGCATTTCTGTGCTTCCTGATACAGAAGTGGCCTGTATCATGGCCTGTCTGCTACATTAATGTGCAAGAGCAATATTATAGCTGGACAGGAGAAGCACTACTATTACAGTGCTCTTAATCAGGACAGCTTTCCAGGATCCTTCTTCAGTCTTACTGAAGCAGGTGCTGTGCAAACAGATTAAAAATATTTTCCCTGCATTGATTAATCTAAAGTGCAGAGTAGGAGATGGGTGGATAGACCTAGGTATGTGATCAGAGTGGTAGGGGACAGGGCCACCATCCTCCTTGTCTAAGTAGTTGAGTATGACAAATAACGTTTAATGATGTCCTTGTCATACAACAGGATGTCTCTTATCCTAGTACTACAGTGGTACAGATATGTTGCTCAGATTTGAGTATGAAGTGTGCTTCTTGGTCACTTGGGGGAACTCAGAAATCAGCTGAGAATGTCTGTGTAGTCTCTGTAGAAATACTGGTGCTCCCTGACCTGCCATCTCTCCCTGTTGTGCCCCCTTGTTCAAGCTTTGTGTTAATGAAGCAGAATAAGTTCGGTAGGTTAAGTCTGAGCATCAGCTTCACTTCCTTTGGCTTTGTATGAAAGGCAGGCCAGATGGTAGAGGCCAGAGGATTGACTCAATTTTTCCTTTCTGATTATGAACTTTTAGCGCACATAAAATATTAGGAAAACATTATTAATATTGTCTTGTTAAAAAATAAAGTTAGGAGATGCTAGTTAAGGTCAATCATGTAACTTTAATTTGCCTCCCTTTTATGCATGCATTATGATTCAGTCCTTAATTACATGTTTTTGCTGTCTTTCCACTCTCCTTCTGCTTTGTTTAGTGTGCAAAAGCTAGTACTTGCTTGCTGGACACCTGCACAGGTTGTTGTTTTCTCTTCCTTGTAGTTTAATATGGGGCTCAATTCCTTTTAGATCATGCTGTTTGAAATCTTTTGTGAGCAGTATTTTTTGTTAGACACATTTTTTACAATGCTGTAGAACATTTTTTGTGACCCTATGGTACCCAGGTGTTTCAAATATAGTGAAGTCGTCTGCTGTGCTGAGCAACATTCCCTTTACTCAGTTTTGCAACTAGAAACAAAGTGCAACAGCTTCTGGATCCTGGAAGTGTTCAAGATGTTTTTTCTTGCTTATCTGAGTTGTAAGTGATTGCACTTGTTAAACCTCTTTTGTTGTTCGTGGAACACCTTTCACTGACTTCATTTGAGACTGTTTCTGAAGTATGTTGCTATAGTTATTTTAAATATTGGTTTTTTTCTTGTTTCTTTATTAGGACAAAAGAAAAAAATAACTATAAAACTGGATAATTCCAGCTTGAATTTTGTTGAAATTTTGCTCAAACGATGAGCAAAAGTAAAGAGTTTATAGTTAATGTAGGTAACTCTAGGGAGGGGAAGCTACTGTGCTGGATGTTTTTGTAGTTAAAAAAACCAAATCCCATTGTGCTGTCATGGTGTAAGGAGGAGCCTTCTTTTGGATTAGGTTTCTTGATGAACTTTTATGGTTCAATATATTAGTGAATGGTTTGTGAAAAAGGGTGAATGATGGGCTGCTGAAGTGCTTTCACATATGTATTAAAGACAGCAAAATTAAAATATACTGTGAAGAGTTGCAGTGCTTTCTAAGGTGATTAAAATGGCATATGAAAGACTGTGCCAGAAGAAACAGTCTAATTACACATGAACAGTAATTGGTTCTTAATTGGCTACACTTCAAAAAAGGATCTTCAGAGTAATTCTGGGTTTGAGTTTAGTGTTGTTTTAGACACATAATTTTCTAAGCAAAAACAAGCAAAGACCGTTTCAGGAGTTGAAAGTAATTAATGGTTTCTAATAAAAGAAGAGAGAACAGAATGAAAGCATTATTTATACTACTGCATGATTTTTGGATTTACCTTATCCTCCCAAGGTCAGTATAGTGTAGTACAGTTCAACTACAAAAGATACTGAGAAAAGTAAGCAGAGCAATTGGGTGTCCTGGAAGGCTTAGAAAGTAAGTAAATGATGGCTCTTGGTATGGAAAACCATGGGCCCATACTCATCTCATTGAAGTCTATAAACTGTCTGAATAGCAGGGAGAAGATGAAGAGGGAATGATTTGTTTCTTATGTGTCCTAACATGAGGAGGTATTTAATGAAGCAGCAAGTTATTAAATAAAAGGAAATACCTTGTCATATGACAGATAATTAAATTGTAGGATTTATTTCTGAGAGATGATGTAGTGGCCAGATGTAAAAATGAACTTAGGGCCTTTGGACAAAATCATGGCAAAAAAACTAGTCCATCAGGGTTATTAAACACTATGTTTAGTTTGTCTGGTTCATTAAGTCCCCTGGCATAGTGATAGTTGAAGACAAGGAGAGTGTGTCAAAGGAGGGATTTCTGCTATTGTATAGTGCTGTACTCTTTAGCCTGACCTCTTGCAGCTGCTTTCAGGTTACACTCATAACTCTGTATCCTGTTCTTTGTCTTAAACCAGAAGGCAATCCATTCACCTGTTCTGCCTTTATTTAGGAATAGAAGTAAAATGTAGATTCCTTCCTAGCAAAGAGGCTGAACACCTTTTCAGGTTTCATGTTGCTTGTATTAAGTACTTTTGTTTGATAGAATAGAACTATTGTCAGTTGTCCTATTTTGATCCTCTGAAATGCAAGCTATGGTTTTGGTTCAAATCTACGTTGTCTTGAAACAGGAATTGGTCAAGTTGAAGTCTTTTAATGTTTGGGATTTTTTTTTTTGCTGTGATTTAGGCTAGGGAGTGATTTTTGTCCTTCGCAGATAAAAGGTGTTTTGATTGACACCAGTGAGCCAACCACTGAGAAACAGTTTGTGACAAAAGAAAAGGAGAAAAAGGACTTGCAAGGATCTAGACATGCATTTGCAGGATAGGTGTATAAAATGCTGGCACAGGCTCACACAGATAAATGAATTGTTCACTTGCTAGAGCTGCCCAATTTGTTGTTCCTTACACACTGACTTATACTCAGAAAGTTAAACAGAAAAGCTAACACAAACTACTCAAACTCACTCAGTTGTTTGCTTTAGCCTGAGTGTTGTTTATTTCTCTCTCTTTCTATCCCCTCTGTACCATATCAAGCAAAGAAATTTCTAAGCCCTCAGTTGCTGGGTGGAAGTCAGTCTGGTGTCTGTGCATCTCTGAGGACTACCCGGCACAGAAGGGAGGGAGAAAGTGTGGATGCATGCATGTACAGATATTTTAAATTAATCCCTTCCTAATTGGGTTACTGCTGAGCTCCATACTGCCAGCACCATTGCACGTTTTGGAGCATTTTTGCTTTTCCTCTGGGAGCTCATTATTAGAGGTGGTAATCTCACTCTTTTTTGTATTTAAAAGTGTTTAAAAAAAGTTTTAAGGGGAACAAAGTGTATCCTAAAAGCCCTTGAAACAGACAACTGTTAAGCTTTTATGTTTGACTCGTGGGTTTTGAATCTTTAGCAGTACTTGACATTAGCAGCCTGATAGAATAACCTCTTCCACTGAATTCCTGGAAATCAAAACTGAAATTGTGGCTGGTAGAAGGGGTATTTAAGACTCAGTTCTGGAACTGCCTAAGACAGCCAGTGCTCTCTTATGCATGATTCAGCCTTACAAAGATTGAATTCCCTATCTTCCATGTTTTCAATAAGATATCTACTGATTTCTTTGATAAAGGCAAAGCATTGATTACCAGTGTGGGAATTTTGTAGCTATTGTTTTCTTTGTTATTCAGACCCGGGACTCACTTTTAATGAGCAAAATCTTTTCTGATAATCCTCCCATTACAATTCACTGAACGGAGGATGTAGATTTTCAAACTCCTCATTTTTGTAAATGGCAGCAGTTTAGTATTTGGCTGATATACTGCTTGGGAAAGGAATAATGCAAATTAAGTAGATAATCTAAACAGAAATTTTCCCCGGTAAGTGTTTGCATGTAAATGAAAATCAAGTCAGTTTTGTTTTGCCTTTGTGATGAAACGCAGTGACAGTTTTAATGTTTCCTCAACTGTAGACTGAAGTTAGAGTCTGCATCACAAAAGTTTGCCAAATTCTGAATCTGGTTTTAAATATTAATGTTTTTAGAATTTTGTTCCTATTTTGTTGAGATTTGAGCTACTAAGAAAATCAGAAGTATACTGATATATCCTGTATATCAGAGGTTTTCTTTGTTCTTGATCAAATGGATTCTTGGTGAAATAGTATCACTTTTTTTTAACAGTTTGCTTGGTTGTTTGTTCCTATCACTCCCATCAGAAAATTGTGCTAGAATCTCTTTATTCTGATGTGCAGAATCTCTCATCTCTCCTATGTAGTTAATGGAAAGGAACAAGCTCCATGAGAGGATAACTCATATTCAGTCTTTAGGAAGAGAACTTAGTTGTTCTAAGTTGCCCTTGGAAAGATTGTGTTTCCACTGACGAAATAAATGGTGACTGGTTCAGGTTTTCACTGTAAATGCTCTTGTTCTAGCCCAAACATATCTACAGCCATTCTGTAAAACTATGTAAAGCACAGCATGCTTTCATCAAGATTTTATTTATTTTTAAGAGAGTAGTGGTAGTTCTTCACCACATAGAAGTAAATACAGCTGTGAAAATCTAAAAATACTGGTATGACTTAGTTATAGAGATAATTTTCATGTTTTGTCTTAAAGAAAAAAAACCATACTAGTAATAATGTAGAGAAATGTTACAGAGTGAATGAAAAGACAAATGGCCTTACAAACCCCTCTTTGTATGGAATGTTATAAACAGGAACAAGTTGATATAAAAATATTAGGGATATTAGCGAGGACAAGTTGTTGAGGGGCCTTGGGCATTTTTTTGTTTGTCCTTCCAGCTAGAAAACAAAAATCCCAAACAAAAATTGAATGTAATTAATAAATAAAGGTAATCAATCTGCCTCAAGAGATTGAAATCCAAGACTGTAACCAAAGGAATGCATGTGATGTTGATGTTCTAAAGGCTGTTTCAGGTGAAGGGTGTGCTTTTATTTCAAATAAGAAGATCAAATTCTGACTTTGAATGTGAACATGAACTCCAAGTTAGACTCACACTTAACGTTTAGTTATTTGTTGCAGAATCACATCTTTCTGTTGCTATCAGCTTTTTCAGGAGCAGTGGTGGGAGAAATGTTCTGAAAAAGGGTGTCAAAGTGTAGAACTATGAACAGAAAAGAGATTGTAAAACAGTAAGATTTGTATTAATTTCAAAATATTCTGAAAATTTATTTTTAGGCTAAATTAGTGATTTAATATGGTTGAAATGTCACTTTAGACAGCTTCCTCTAAGATGGCAGTGCATCACAAGATGTTTTTTAAGTCTAGGTTCTGTGTTGATGTGGAACCAGTTATGAAACCACAAGATTCTGTTGCATTAGCCTTAGAGAAACCAAGGTAGATCTCATGTTCTGCTGCAGGAAGAATGTGTGAAATGCATCTAACAAAAATATGAAATATTCAAATGTTAATGTAATGGCCATATTTTGTCAATAAATATAAAATCAACATAAGAATTGTGAAATAAAATTAAACATGGGAATTTATTGAAAGCTCAATTTCATATTTATGTTAAAATGTAAGTATGCAGATCTTAATTATAGATAGCTGTTATACACACTACTGTATTTTTCATCCCTAAAGAGACACAGATTGTATAAACTACAAATACCTCTATTACAAAATTGCCAGAAATGTTGTAAGTAGTGTTTTACTGGAATACTTACTGCCCTAGTCTAAATTTATTAGCATTTATTTTTCTTTAATTTCATTGCTGACTGTACAGAGGACCAGTGAGGAAAGTTCTGCCTTCTTAGTTTTACACATTGGCTTGAATACTTTGCAAATATTGTACATCTGGATGGGATGTGTATAACTTTTTTTTCCAACTCTTACTTTGAATAGTATTTTTAAAATGTTAGTCTCAAATCCTGACATATGGTAACTGAATGTTCACAAAGAACTGGTTCACAACATGCCTTTTCATATTGGAATAGTTTTCATATGATTCCAGCAAAGTCATCCTCTGTTGGGATTGGATTATGTATCTTGAAAATGTGGAAGCTTTCAGAGAAAGCTTCCCCTAATGTAAGGTTATTTGAAAATATAACCGGGGTTGGTGTGTGTATATACAAGTGTGCTGTGGTTGACTGACTGACTGGGTTTAAAAGTAAAGCCTTACAAGATCATGAATTTCTCTTCCTATTTCCTTCTCTACTGCCTTGTATATAATGGAATCCACTTTTTTTGCCTTACTTATGGAAGAAGTACTCAATGGAAATACTTTGACTACTGCTTTACTTTGTCTTCTGCTTTACTTCCTTAGTATTGATCAGGTTCTTCCATGTTTAGATAGATCTTTGAAGTAGTTGATAAATAGAATGAAATTGCACTTATTAGTAATAAGGATTTTGAAGACTCTTGGCTGGGGTAATTGATCATCTTTTTTTCCTCATGTGAAACTATGGACTGTAGAAAATCAGTTATTGACTGCAAAGGAGAAAGAGATGCATATCTCTGTGCTGACTTACTGACACGGCAGTGTGATAGTGAAAACCAAGTGTGCATTTGCTCTTTGAACAAGAGGTGTAATTTCTGCCAGACAGGTTTTTGTTATAATTGTAGTTTATCTCTGGCAAAACTATGGTCGAGCTTCAAGTACGTGAGAAGTTGATTTTGGATCAAAGAAAACATAAGAAGTGATTAAATACAGTTGCAGGTATTGCAGGTGAAGTTAACTCCAGCCCTTTGCTGCAGTAGTTCCTGCAATAGACAGGAAATACTCATCTCTCCTCTGAGGAGAACAGTGTTTGCATTTGTTTGAAGCCATAACACTTGTTCTGGGTGTATTTTCAGCAAGGAGTTTCATTGGGAATGAGCCTTCTCATCAAGAAGTAGTTGGTCTCACTAGAAATGAGATGACTGCAAGCACATACAGAGTCCCTTTATGCCCCTCACAGGCCAGATGATTCTCCTGTCACGTGTGTGCTTTGCTGCGGGGTTGGGGACTGTGAGCGAGCCCTTCATCCGTCACTGCCAGTCCCCATCCAGCAGGATGGAGAGGAAAGCAGCAGGCATGGCACGTTCACTGGCACAAACATGCTGTGCTGTTCCTTCTGTGCTGAGTTTTTCTTCTGACACCTGTGCCACTGTGGCAGGGTCCTGTTCTCTGCTGGAGTGAGAGGATTGGGAGCACAAGCATGTGGCAGCTGGTGCTAACCTGGTCAACAAGTCCTGATGACCCAGAAGTACTCAAGTGGTCTCTTGACTGAATAAGGCCTTTTAACTACCTTGTAATACCCCACATTTTTACTTTTAATTTTTTTTAAATTAAAAAAATATTAATTTCCCAATGAAAGCACAGGAAGCATTAGCTGCCTGTGAGTAAGTGTTGGTAAAAGCAGCATTTTAAATAAGTACCCAATCCTGTGTTACTTTCAGTGCATCTGAAATGAAATAGTACTGAGTACAAAGTGCCAAGGATTTTAAATCATCAGTTGTGGGTTGGGATCTTTCCCAAATTGAATTTACATTTATATGATGGTAAAGGCCAAATCTGTCACCTAGGGATGCACTGTGCATCGTGGTTTCAGTATAGAAACTCATGTAAATGTCTCAGTCTGTGGACATTTATTAATGCTGCTCTAATCTAGAGCTCTGCATCATGTAACGAAACAGATGCTAATGGATGGTCTATTAATCAAAACTCTCTGAGGGCTAGTTTGGATCTTAGTCTTGTTTGTTTTAATTTTCATTAGGAAGCTGATTGTATGAATGTGTGTCAGCACTGTGAAACAATGCTGTAAATCTCATGTGGGGAAAGCAGCAAATATATGTTTCTGGAAAAGTAACATGCAAGGACAGGAATTTTCCATGTCATAGTGTATTAAACATCTTCCATTGCCTGATTTTTGGGGGCAACGTTAATCAGTATAATTAAAGGAAATAAAACTCCTAATGTGACAGGAATGAGTTCATGTCTGTAAACCTTTTTTTAAACTAAACTAGTTCTGGTATTTGATTTAGATTTTTTCTTTAATGTCTGAAGGAAATGAGGGGAAAATTAAATGTCTTCTGGTATAGCAAACAATATATCTATTAATTCATTAAAGGAGACCTGCGTGACTTATTTTATTGGAAATACTCACTACCCGTATATTTTTTTAAATAGAAATGTCTGCACTTCTTTATCTGAAAAACAAGGTTAATAATTGGAAAAGACCTTGAAGTTAATCAATTTTTCCCTCTAAAGTGTATAACCCTTCTATATGAACAGAAAGAAAATAAACATATGGATAGAATCTCTTCTAATCAAGTGGCTATTTTAATTAATATTTGTAATATTGTAATTTTTGTAATATTCTTGCAAGTACTGGAGTCTGCAGTGGATAGAAAAGTACTGCTGCAGTGCATGAAGTTCAGGTAGGATGAAGGGAGCTGCCTTCCCTTTTGTTTGTTTCCTATCAGTGAGCAGGCTTTGGCCTTAAATAATGGTGGTCTCCTTCACTGCTGTTTCAAAAGAAGAGAATAGGTTTATATTTTTAAGAACAAACTTTTAATAATATTTTTAATAAACAGAGGTATTTTCTTCCACATGCCAGTGCTTTTTCAGAGAATCTCAACTTTCATAGCAGTCAAATACACCAGAAATCTCCTGTTGAAGGAAGTTGTAAGAAGGATAGCAAATTGCTTGCCTACTTCATGTTGTCTTTAGTTGTCTCTTTTTTATCTTACAGTTTATTCAGGAGCTAATTTCTGGTGCTGCATTTATGATATGCATGTAAAAAAAAGGAATATATATATATATATGTCTATTTTATAAATGTGTTTATACCTCAAAGTTTCGGTGTGCTGAAGGCTCTTATTCTAAGGGTTTCTGTTCTTAGCATGCTACAGAGCCAGATCACAGTCATATTTTCTTGGGGAGTAGATTAGATAATTTCATAAGAATAAACTTCTATTAAAAACTTGTATTCCTTTAGACAAATTTCCTGGGGAAATAATGTTAAACTTTTTTACATGAGTATTTGGCTGTTTTCCCTTGATTCTGTTTCCAAAGAGCCAATAAAGATTTAATTTATAGTGGTTTTTAATCAGTATAAGTCTTTTGAGTATATTCACAATATAGATGTGTTAATTGCTGCTAGTTTTGGTTTCTACTTGTATTGTCTAATCAGCTAGTTTATAAAGGAATATCATGTAAAATAGTTCCTCTTCAGGTTTATTCCGAGTGTTTTTGAAGTGCCAGAATCCTGTATGTACATACTGCATTGTCCTCTTCATTTGAAGTGGGATTTTCCATTTACTTTAGGGTTAGTGCATTATTTTCTCCAAAATTCAAGTGTAATTACGTTTTTGCATAATTTTGGCAATGCTAGATTGTTGCAAATAGAAGTTGTTTTCAAAATGTATGGCAGAAGTGGCAAGGCAGCTAATTTACAGTTAAATAAGCTGTTAAATGGTATTTTTGCAAAGGTAATTTTAAACAGATTGAAATTTTACACATTCATATGCAACACATTCATTTCAGAAAATGAACTATTTCCCTTCTTGTCTTTGTCATCAAAAGAATGGCATTCTTAGAGCAGATTTGCAGAGATTTTGGTAATGTTCCTTTTAATTGCCTAAAAGGATACTGCTTTGCAAAATATCATATCTTTCAAGTAGCATTTTCCATAGCATTTCATTTGTTATTGCTTCTGAGTGCATACTCATAAACTTTAAAGTAATAAGTATTTCTCCAGAAGTTCATGTGAATGTATTGCAAGGAGGAGAAAGATGACAAGAAATGAAAACTGCTGCCTTAATTTTTTTACCCAGGTTTTTTTCCAATGTGTGGTATATTAAATGTGCATTGCTAAAAGTGCATATTTGTATGCTAAAAGTGCATAGCATACAAAATGTTGTGGGAAAACACCTCATATTTTGAATGACTATGATTTGTAAATGAGAAGTAGGGCATAGACGGGAGACACTGGACTGCACAATGGTTTCAGCAGTGTGACCCCAGCTTTGCTATCAGCCTTGCATTGACCTGCTGAACTGCAGAGCTTCTTCCACCCTAGATGGTTGTGCCATCCTGTGAAAGCGGAATTTGTTTCTCCCAAACACTGCAAGTGCTGTCTGTGTTGTAATTCTACAACTGAAACTGCTTGATAAAGCTACATCAAACTGATCAGGAATTGAATGGCCATGGTCACTCATTAAGTTAATTCTTCAAGGAAGTCTTATGACTTGTGCGCATGGGTTTTGCTTTAGTCATGTGCTGTCTTGGCAAAGAGGAAACCTGCTCTTTTAAGTATAACTTCCATGCAATTTGGAGTTGCACTTCCTAGCAGGCCAGTTATGAAAACTGAACACAACATGGAATGGGGTACATGAATTCAAAAAGCAACTTGTTTGGAAGGTTTTGCCTCAAGATAAAGATACAGTAGAAATACTAGCCAAAATATATGCCCAGAAAAAAAGTCAAAATACTGATTTACTCCTTTCTAAGATTGCTGCCTGTGGGTGAACCAATCCACCATCACCCTTTAAAAAAATGTATGATCTGTAGTTTTTTTGTTGTTGTGTCTGTGTATTATTACAGAAGCAAATCTCACTTCAGAAGAGTGGAATGAGTCTCTGTAGTAATGGAATCTGGACCATCCCATGGGTGAAAAGAATCTTCTCCTTAGGTGGCAACCAACAACTAGAAGATACTGAGTGGTCACAGAGAAAGCTTGGACAAAAATAAGAGCAAATATATAGGCCATCCCGAAGTTTCTGCAGCTTCCTCTTTGGTAATTCACTATAGTGGAATTATTTTCTGGAGGAAAGAATCAGGCAGGTTATGAGACAGGTGTCTTTGATAGCTCACAAAAAAAGTGTGTTGACCTATTCAGATGCATTCTTTTGTTCGCATTATATGCATAAATTATTTTTAAATTTTAAGAAGGAAATAGAAGATCAAAATATTGTAATTTTTGAAACGGTAGTTTCTGTTTGAGGTCATGACACATCTGATGTAATGGATGCATTTTTTCAGCCTCTGCCCTGCTTGTGGGGGGTATATTAATCTAACATTTTTAAATCATGCGAAATGCCACAGACCCCTATCTGTCTGGCACTGATGGCACTACATTGATCAGGAAACATCAGATATATGATGCACTGAGGACAGGGTTTCAAATTTGCAAGCCTTATACTGGCATTTCAGGAATTCCATGGATTAAGAGGATTTCATAATCAAAATGTGTGGCTGTAATAATACGCTAATGTCAACCCCTCATTGGTATATATGTAATGATCTAAAATAAGAAAGATTTTTTTAAATAGTGAGTTATGAGAAGCAGCAAAAATATGAAACTTTATATTTAATACATAGAGTATGTATTTCATAAATGGACAAAAACATGAACAGTTTAAATATTCTGTTGATTGAGCTGCATGCTCACATCTGGAAGGTGCGTTTTGGGGGTGGTACACTGTAAGTAGCTAATCAACTTCAGAAGATATGATCTCATTTCAAACAATGCTTATTTTGTGGAATAATTTTCTAAAGCAGAGATATTTTTTATGTATCACTGGTGGTGAAGACTGTATTTTATGTTCTAAAACAGGTAATTTCTTTTAAATGTTATTCATAAGCTCATGCATGGCATTTCCTCAGTGACAAGGAACAATTGTTTCTCTTCACTTCTTGCAGATTTATTTTAAATGCATTAGGAGCATTCAAAATGCTCCTTTTTTACCTTCTCATCTGCAACATGAACTTTGTTTTCCAAGTGTTGTCTTTTGCTCTGGCTCTTGCCTTTGCCTTATCCCTGGTATGACAGTCTGGGCTGCCTTCACAGATGCTCATTCCTCCCTTCTACATCTCACACTATAGCAAAAATGTTTTTATCTCTTGCTTGACAAACTACTTGCAACTCCAAATGGCATTCCCTCAGTGATATATAGGAATGCAAAATATTCATTCTTAACAATTCAGTTATGCTTTGATTGTTGGCAGCCTTTTTACTATGGAAATCACTCAATAGGGTCATTTAACTCCTTGCAAATATTAGCTTTTCTGCTCTCTCCAGCCTTTACTGAGGGCAGCAGAAGGGAAGGAAAGGTTGTCTGCAGTGGGGTGGGTGCGTTCCCAGGCTGGCATGGAAGTACCCAAGTGTTGGCGGCAAGGAAGTGGCCAAAACAGAGTTCCACTCTGGGCACATTAAGTTTGATGTTCAAAATAAAGAGGGAGGCTATTTTTTTTTAAGCTGCTGAAATTAATATTGCTCCTCCCAACACAAAACCCACAGCTGCTTCTGTGCAATGGTGCTTTGTGCTGTTCTGACTTGCTCTGAAAGTGCTTATTTCAGCAAGCAGCTAATGTGTGTAGAGTACAGAAATTACCTAATATGTGAGCTTGTCTTGCTGCTGTGAATCACCTTTGTAGATATGTTGTAAATTCATCCATTTCTTACAAATGCTGATACATGATCAGTTGATTTGACAGTAGGCTTATGGCATAGGGAGATTCACTACTTCTTGCCAGGCTGTGTAGCAAATTTTTTTCAGTAATAAGTGCAGTAAAAAACCATAGTGGAGCAGGAATATATTTTTTCTTTGTGTCTTCAATCATTTCTATAATTCATTTTTATAACCTCCTGCAGCAGAATAACTTGTTTTATAATGTTTTGCAGTGCAGCATTCTCTAAAGGTTTGATTTTTTTTTTTAAATTTTAACCCAGTAGAAAAGAATAAAAAACCCCACTTCCTCCACTACTTGTTTTTTCTCTCTTTTTTCCTTCTTTGCCCTTTGTCTTTAATCCATAAAGACACATGCTAACTGTTTCTACGGCTTCATAGCTTTTAGCATCTTTCTTTTAGCATCTTTCTTTTCTATTACTTTAGTTTTTTTTCTTTCTGTATTTTACTTGTTAGGCTGGTACTTCAGGAAATAGCTTGGTGGTACGTGAAAAGGATGGTTTCCTCTCTACCTGTGACACACAGGTCCCTGAGATGTCAGTGCCCCATGTAGCCCAGCTTTCATGCCACTTGTTTTCTTGTGTGAAAGATTCCTATATCTAAGGCTGCTGTATATTGCAAATCTGCAGCAATCAAAAGAATGGCCAAATATCTTTATGTTGTGATTGGAGAAGTAACCTGCCTGTCTGAACTCCTTTGGAAAATTGGTTACTTTGTTGCATGAGTAACAAAGTACTCATTGTTAGAGTGCTGCAGGATTTCATTCTTTAATTTCCAACTGCAGTTGTTGGCTGAGGCCTTGGGCTCTTGCCATCTGGTAATTTTCCTTTCCCATTGTTGCTGCTCCTTAAATATCAGATCGCATTGCTTTTTTCTGGATATAAGTGGAACAAGATTCTCCAGAAACAGTTTTTCTTTCAGTAAGCCCAGCCCTTGGCATGAGCTCAGCTGCATCTTCTTATTAATTAATCTAATTTCATCTCCATTGTCTTGCTCCCATCAGCTCTTAAGCGCAGCAGCTTTTAGGTTCTCTTAGCCCGCACTTGCCAGATGGCATTGCAAGGGATCACCGTAGGTGTGTGTGATCAGTGCAGTCTTCCCATTTTCAATCTAATCATGCCATACATCATTAGTTTTTAAAGAGGCATTTGTATTCCAGTCTGAGGTCAATAACATTCCCCAAATTCTGCAGGGAATGTCTTACAGGGTCATTCATCACTGTGGCTAAGCAAGGAAAAGGACAGCCAAGAAAACTCGGCTTGGGGACATTGCACGTAACAATTATGTGGGTCAATTTTCTCATTTCATTAGTAATTCAGAACTTAAGTGCATGAATTTGTACATGCCATTTAGCCATCTCTATGTCCTTCTGTCAATATCCATTCTGTTTTCAGGAGAGCACACTTCCTGAACTTTCTCCCATTTGCTTCATCCTCAAATTAAGCTCAGATTTGATGTGCTGTATGGCCTACAGTATCCTCACTATGCTAAAAAGACCAAAAAATTTGCCCATTGCTTAAAGAGATTAGAAAACATCTTGCAGTTTGTGTAAACATGTTCTTATCTTTTTAGTTGTAATATATTTTAGAGATGAGTATTTTCCAATATTCACTTCTAAAAAGTGGAATTCTAATAAATGAAGGACTGCAGGAAACCTTACAGTACATTAAAAACTCCCATAAAATGAAACCACTTCTACTAAGTACATTTGCAGTAACAATACTGTTTGCATACTTGAGTGGATCTCAAATAGAACTTTTTCCTTAAAACATCTCTAAATTTATTCTCCCTAAAAGAAATGTTTTTATGTTGTTTTAGAGCTTTGAATGCCTATGTGATCAGTTAATACTTCAAGTTGTGAAAGAAATATTTTAAAAGCAAGTCAAATACAGCTTCGAGCATGGTTTCAAAATTTTTATTCCAAATAATTTTGATATACTAATATAGTTACTTAATTATAGTTGTGTTTACTGTATTTGAAAGAATCTTTTTTTAATTAGGTTTAATGTTTCTTATACTATTCCAGTCATTTTTCACTCTAGAGAATTTCTACAGAGATTTCCAGTAAGAACTTCTTCCAGTGAGTCTGGCAGGTTCTGTTTTCTCAGAGGAGAGTGTTTACAGGAGGCTGCTCTAAGTAATCACTGTAAAAAGAGCATTTTTTTTCTATCTCTCCTGGGATTCACCCATCATTTCTGCTTTCCGATAGCACAAGTCAGCCTTTGTCCTTCCTTCTCTGTTAGAAATGGTGACTTCTTCAGGCGTTTCTGTAAGATTAAGTGAATGGAATTAGATTGGGTATGTTTTGGCAATTAAAGTGTTGAAAGGAAAATTATTCTCTCAGAAAGAAAATTTAAAATGTATTATAAGGTATAGTTAAAACTTGATCCAAAACAAGTTGATTTGATCCAAATGCAGAGATAAGGGCACTTGAGACAAGTTTTGTGACACTCTGGAAGAAAAAGGAGATGAATAAACAATAATATACTTTAACTTGGGTTGGTTTTAGCATCTCAAATGTATACTTTATATGGATTTTCAAGTATTTTTTTTTTCTCTATAAGATCAAATGGGGAGCTTCTATTAAAAAGTTGCAGTCTTCTGGTATTCAGCATGTCACTGGCATGAGCCCTACAGGTGCAGGTACCTCTGTGATTTATTAAGTATGTGAATTACTGAAAATAGTCTCATTAACAGGTACTATTAGGAGAGAGAACATTGTGAAGCCTGCTGCAAGTGATTTAGAAGGCACAATTTGTATTCTTTCATTTCTTCCTTTTATTTTTTTTATTATTTATAAATAAATAATAATTTTATTTATTATGAAACTTCAGCAGATTCAGATAGAAGTGCCACATTTGCCAAGAGTAGAAAAGCGGTTGTTAAGAAAAAAGAGGCTGCAGAGAAGGGAAGACTCCTTTCCCAATTTAAATATATGATAAAAATCAACAAAAAATCATTACTCATTTGAACTGTGAGTTCAACAGCAGTTCTGGAGGTTCCTGCTTCTGTATTGGTGTAAGACCGTAAGTCATTAGAAATTCTAAACAAGTACAAAATTACTAAAATGGTAGCAAGGCGATGTAGGTTACAAAAACCCCCACACCTGTTTGACATGATTAACTGCAACTCAGTTTTGAAGTTTTGGATGTCACAATTGTGTAACCTTTTTAGATTAGGAGTGTCCTCTATATTTGAGGTTTATGAAGTAAAGTATCAAGCAACTTACAGCAATGGAGAATTGTGTATTAAAAAGTGCATCTTTCCTGCAAGTGTAATTACATTTCAATAAGACAAATATAGTTCTATTGACTTGACTACATTGACTTGACTATACTAAAATGTCCCCAAATGTAGTAATAATTATTTGTGTTTTTAAACAGAAGCAAATAATCTGGAGATGTTCAAAGAGAGATTCTCATAATGCCAAGTATACATTTCAGTAAACACTTGCATCATCCACTAATGCTGCTCCGTGTCAGTACATGCCACTTTTCTTTGATTGCTAGTATTCCTTAAAGGATATCTTATTTCCCTTTAGAGTAGTAGAAGATTGTTATGGTACAGCTGATCACAGACAGTTTCTGCATCATATATTCAATTATTTCATTTTCCAAAATAAGCATAAATACTTCTTAGGGATACAGTAGTTAAGTTAAAAGTTCTGTTCTTAGCTCCTCTGGCAAAATGATATTGTAATTATTTTCTTTTTTCATTATCTGTCTGGAAAACTGCACTGTTTTCACTTGTAATTTTTAAGTAAGTTGAATTGAACAATGTATAATAATTTAAAACACTTGAAAAATAGTTAAGCTAAGATTAATTAGGTTTGGCTATTAATTTTCAGCACAATTTACTTCAGCTAAAATAAGGTACCTTTAAGCAAAGTCTCAGGGGTAATTGAAAGGATTTTGCATAAACAAGATGGTAATTTAACCTCAAATAAGTTTTTGAGATGTAGCATTTGAAATATACAAAGGACCTTGTAAGAGCTATCCCTTTAATCCTCTTCAGAATCTGTATGTTGTTACAATAGACTGAAAACGTGTTTCTTATTTTAAAATAACAATAATTACTTGATAATTCACATATTCAAGTATATTGCATATAAATTAATCCTCTGAGCTTGTGCTAGTCACATGTCAATATAGTTACTGGTTTCTGCCTTTGATTCACTGCAGAAATTTGCCAGATTGATATACTTGTCATCAAGAGTTATCTTTTGAATTTGAAATACTGAGAGTCAGTCAGTCAAGTTGGCCTGCAGGTGATGCCCAGCAGAGGTGGTTTGGTCACTCTCGTTATGGAGATGGAAGCTATCAATGCAATGATTTTGTTTATAGGCTGAAGGTCTGCCAGCTGAGTTTTGGTGCTTTATTTCCTAACTGATGGTGGATCTGATCTGCATTTCCAGTCCTTATGTTTTGTATTCATCTTTGATGCCTTAAAACCACAAATATTAATTTTTGGGGGTTTCAATGTAGCTTCCTTTTAGTCATTAATTTACAGTATCTCTCTTCCTGTAATGCAGTGGTAAATAAGAATTTTCTTCTTGTATTTGTTTCAACAGCTTTATCCACACAGAACTTCCATTTCAATCAAAGCTGCCATTCTGTATTGTAGGTAAATCTGTTAAAGATGAAGAATAGTGTAGGGGAATTTTGGTGTTTCTGGGTATTTTGTGGTGTTTCAAAGCATGTTCATACCTTAGTGTGCATGCACTTTCATTTAGAAAGCAGTACAAATTTTGCAAATTTTTGTGCATTTTGGAAGGATTTTATTTTGGTGTTGCTGTTGTTCCTATGGAGCTTTTTGGAAGTGGGTATTTTGAGAGCTGTTCAAAATAAAAATTTAACTAAATAAATCTTAGTGATGTTTTAAACAAGGCCAGGTGCTTATCTAGACATTCAGAACATCAGCAGTGGTAATATGAGAAACACTGACTGAAGTTTATTCAGCATGGGTGTGATGTTTGGATGCTTTATTTTGATTGTTGCAGAACAGCTGCATATCAGCATAACAATCTTTTCTGTCCTGAAAAAAAGAAAGCAACAGTGAAAAGGGTCATATGCCTTTAGTGGGTCTCAACTTTTAGCAAATTAACAGTCAATGCAATGTCATGCAATACTTGCAAAACTACTGCAATGTAAATTAAATGCAAGAGAAAATAGCTAAAAACTCTTTAAGTTTTCTGTTTTCTAGGGGTCAGAGTACTAAGTTTTTGTTTCATTTTTTTTCGAATTGATGAAACATATAACATTTAATTACATTGTTTTTTGTTAGGTTTTGCTGGTCTCTTCCTTTGTTCTTGATGTTACAAAAATCTTTTGGAATAATTTTGCTTTCTTTTGTAAGTGTTCTACCAAAACAGCAGCCTCTTCAGACATACTGAAAACATTGCAAATAAACCTAAATTGGGTACCTGAGCCTTCAAGAGCATCTGATTCCTTAATCTCCTTACTTAATAAAAGTAGCAATTAATGGTAATTCTTCTATCCACAGATGCCACTGTACATGTTTCTGAGGCGTTATTGCTTTTTAACATAAAGGCTGGTATAAACAGCGTTCCTTTTCCTGAAAACTTTAAGTGCTTCTTTTATTGCTTGTGCTCTTCTGAGATCAGTACAGTTTTTGACCACTTTTTTTCTTCTTTTGAGGTGTATTAAGGCAACATTTAAAATGGACATAAAACTCTGAAGTCACCTAACATTCTTTAATGTGCTTCATGAAATAATGATGGTCCTTTTTTTTTGGGTTCTCCCTTCTTTCCCTTCAGAAGTTTCACTAATAACGGTAACGTTAATTAACAACAAAGCCGAACTGATTTCAGGTGTATGTGTCTTGCCATTTTCTTCACTAGCAAAATTATATACTTAAAGAGGAAAGAAAACATTTTAAACTTCCATTGAGATGACCAAAACAGTTGCTTGGAAGAGAAGAAATAAGGTGGTGGTGGTGAAATAATTTTTATTGAAGATGATAGTAAAGCCCATTTATGATGCAATAACAGATGTGGGATTGCTAATAATCCCCATGCTTAGATTCATAGGAAATGCAAGTGTCAATTTCCAATTATTTTTGCAGCAACTGTTTTAAGCAAATTTAAATACTAGTTTATCATACTAGAAAACTTGAGGTGCCAGATTTTGTTGAAAGTTTGACTGCAAGTCTGTGTAAATGCCTGAAATAACAAAGGTAATCATTATACTCCCTTTATTTGGGGTATGCCTTCCTGATTCTTGTTTGCGTGAAATAGGAAGGTAACACCCACACTTTGTGCAAGTCCGCTCTGTCAACTTTTCCAAAGCTGGAAGAATTTCATAGCAGCTTCTGACGCCAAAATTATTTCCCTGTGGTGATAGTGAGAGTCTACCCAAAGAAGATGTATTTACTTTCTACACCACCCAGGCATGCATGTCAGCTCAAACTGACTAGTGAGTCCTTTTGGTCTTTAGGGGTACCCTTTTGGGAGAAAGGTGTTTGCTGCTTTAGCATGTAACAACTGTGTCTTGATTAAGTCCTTTTCAGACACTCTAATGTAATTGGAGTACTGGCTGAAGTGGAGTTGACTGCTTGGAAAAAGTCCTGTGTATGCAGGTCAAGAGGTGAAAGAAAATCAGTGTCAAAAGTTGTATGAAAGAAATCTTGTGTCGAGGCTGCTAGAACATGAGCTGAACTTGAATTAAGAGTAAGGGGAGTCATGTGGAAGTTTACCTGGAGAAAAATTTATTTGGAGCCATGCATCTCTGGGTCCACTTGAACTGGGTCACAGTTCAAGTTTGCTTCAAATGAGTTGATCTGCAAGTTAAATGAAACTTCATGAATTCCTTTTTTGGCAGAATTAAAAGCCCATTGACCCTGTCAGAGCATGGAATTTCAAACCTACTGTTTAGACCACTTTCTACACTTTCACTGAAAGATGATTGTTTTGTTGCTGGTGACATTGTAGAATAGAGCTTAATGAAGGAGAAGAACTGTCTGAGCTCAGCTTTTCTTTCTCCTTTTCCCTCTGCTCAAGGTGATTTTAAATGCTTTTTTGAGTACACTGTGTAATGGATAAAGCAGCAATTATTCCTTGCCAAATTTATGGTTACTTGATTATTTACATCAGCTGAAAGAGGCCAAAATCAATGGGAGCTCTTTTGTGCTTACAGTGGAACTTCATTTTATCCCTGTCAGAGACCTAATTTGCCTCAGCAACTGCTATTGTTAAAGTAGGGCAGAGACTCTTTCCCTGAAGACCTTAGGCCAAATTGCTAATGCTGCTCTCCTCTCTGCTGTTCTAGACAGGCATAAACAGTCATAGAGAGAAAACTAACTTGAAAAATTCACTACTTGTAAATGTCTTTTGTTATTTCCAGGTCCTCTGTAAGATAGTTCCATCTCTGCACAAGTGTTAAGCATTTTAAATTTGTTGTCCCTCTTCCATTCCTCTTCTGAGAAATACCTGTTTTTTGTATTTCTATCACTGATCTTTACTGCTACTCTGTGTAAGTCTGATGTACATTTTAAATATTATAGGTAAAAGAGCTGTCTTTAAAGTGTTCTGCTGTTATTGGGGAAGCTGTTGTATATTTAATTTCACGAATGTTGTACACGAAAACTGCAGTTCACTGTCAGTATATAATGTAGCTCTGAATGAAAGGGTATTTGTCATCATGTCTAACAGCAGGGCCTAGGTACCACTTCAAGTGTTATTTAAAAATGGCTGACATTTCCCCATATTGTTGGAATTTCAGTAGGACCCCTATAATATATGACATAAGCTATAATAATAAGATCAGAACTACTTCATTCAGTTTCACAGTCATGTGTTCCTTAATGTGGGGTGTCCAAAGACACCACAATGCTCACTTCTCAAGGGAGATTTGACTTCAGAAAATATGGCTTTTATTGAGTGCTGGAGGAAAATGCACAAAGCTGTTACAGGTGAGAGATTCCTTTAGTAGGTGTTAAGTTGCAGTAATAACAGTTGATGATTCTTTGTTTTTCGAAGTATCTGACACAATAAAAAGAAGCATTTGTCATTTAAAGTGACTTTTTGGAGCTATAGAATACTATTCTTTGATGGGCTTCACTGCCTCGAAGGTAAGCTTTCACTCATGTTTGCTTTAGCTTTAGTTGTATAAATACTAGACTTTGCTGAGAAGCCTATTGCCTTTAAAGTTCCACAGTCTCAAGGGTTGCTGTAAGTACTTGGCATCCTTGACAGATGATCCAGTGTTTTTTAACAAATCTGCTCTTTTACAAATCTTGTTTACTCTTTGCATGCCCTCTTGCAATGTATGAATGAAAAGCACAGAGGGAAGAGGAAGCCATATATGCACACCTGTGGATATTTTTTATTCCTTGGTAGTTGTTGAGACGTCTCAGGGTAGTTTAGAGTTGGTCTGTGATGACAGTACCAATGGGAAATGCCGGTGACCTGTAGAACCCATTCCAGGCTGGTATCTCGGGATAGCCCTTGTTTACTCTTCAAGGGAGCAATGGCTAAGAGTGGAAGGACATAGGCTTCATCTTGCAGTGGAATACAGTCAATCTGAGGGGTTTTTTTGCTGCTGTTCTTCTTAAAGTAGCTCTAGAATAGTAATATAGCTCAATAGGTTGAACAAGTCACATTTAACGGAGTGTTTTTGCAAGACAAACAATGTGTGATGAAGAAGATTTTAGAGAGAGGCAGCTTGCACATTTGCTTGTGCCTTTCTGCCCTGAAGTTTTTATAGCTTGATTTTATTAAATACACCAAACACATGGGACTTTGTAGCTGAATAGGTTTTAGGTATGCTTTAAAAGTATTTTTTACTTTATTTTACTTCATTTTTTTTAAATTTATTTTTTATTATTTTCTCCTTTCTGTTGTTTCTTCATTTTGCATGTTTTACAGTGAGTTACTTTTTGCCATGTTGAACCTTTTTTCACATTATCACTAAATGGCTGACTAGGCACAAACTTCTCAAATGGAAAATGTAGAAGCAGAAGGGGCTTGTTCTGGGAATACATATTGCTCTGGAGTACTCAGTTCTTAGCCTTCATCCAGCTTGGTGGGGGGAATGCGAGGGGCCAGTGCCTGTGCCCTTCACAGATTTTTGAATCAGTGTGTTTAAAATGGATGTGCTCACCTGCCCTACCTTACTAGGGCACTTCAACTCTTCTGTGCTGGTCCTCTGTAGTTGATTTTAGTAAGTATTTATTCAACACAGACATTAATATGCTTTGGGTTTTCCCACCCTCAAAACTTACTAGGAATTTTGTTCTGTTCTATTTTATGTGCTTTGTCTCCTCCTTGCTTTGTTGGGACTATAAGCATGCAGAAAGGCCAGCAGGATTTGATCCTACATAGACCCAATGTGGGATGAAGTGCTAATACATATAAAATGAACTGTTATATTTCTTCAGCAGTATGACTGCCAGGTGTACTTTTTGTCTCTCATGCCTAGAATTAAACAGTTTTTATCTGAATTGCTAATCTTTCTCTAAGTTTTCAGTGTTACATTAAAAAAAACAACAAACTCCATATGAATGAATGTAAAGCAGTGGATGTTTTTAAAATTAATTTCCTCAAGTTTTTCTTTATGCTGACCAGACTTTTTAAGTGCTAGTCATTTTTTGTAAAGCAAAAACCAAACAAACCCAAAGCCTCTTTTCAAGAAGCGACTACCTAATGAAAAGCCAAGAATCGTTGAGTTACAAATCTGCAAGGTGATCCTGTGCTCTTGTGTCCTTGTGAAGCTGACTCTAACCTTCATTTTAGGCTTTTGTATGCAGATCTTCAACTTCCTTCCTCCAGCACAAACTTGGATGCTTCTCAAAAGTAGGTGGAGTCCTTGACTTTAAATGAGAGTTAAATGAGAATAAAAGCATTCAATAATTCAGTGGAAATGGAGCTTCTGACTAACATTAGACAGTGAAAGCTCTGTCTGAATAAATTTGGAAAACCTATTTGTTTCCTGTATAGTAGACTGTAATGAAGTGGGGCTAGAGAAGCCTTAGGCACGTTGTATTTAAATAAGCTTCTTGTTCAAACCAGAGCAAAAGCTGCAGTTATGGATGATGCAGTTTACATTTTATTTCAAGAATAAATATTATATTATCATAATTTCAATTGTAAATGCTCTTTACTTTTGTCAACAGGCTGGTGATAAGATCTCTATGAGAGCTTTCAGTTAGCAAAATGACACAGAATGCATTAAGATGATAAATTTGTGCAGAAATTGAGTTTAGTTCTTAAGTCAGATTAACTCAGATGGGGTATTTTGACAGAAAAGCATGCTTACAGCAGTAGCACTGGGAGCAAGTTCTGAGTATCTCTGAGTGTGGTGGCAGCCTCATGTCTGCATGGTGTCTGTTCCCCCCGTTTTGTGAGCTTTACTTACTTCATGCTAAGGGGTAACAGTATATAAGTACACAAGAAAGGAATTTATTTTTTTTCTTCTTTTTGTGCTAGTTTGACACTTCACTAAGCAAACACAAATTTGCTGCTAGGAATCATGTATAACTACCTTAAAAGAAACAAGATAGGAGCTGCAAGGTATAGTTTTGGGAGGTACATCTAAGTGTGTACTTCTTACTGAGACTTTACATTAATTTCTTACTCTGGTAAATGCTAGGAGTAATTTCAGAGACTGAGTTTAAGGGGAAAAAAAATGAGGGCAGTAAGAGACCAAAACCATCTGTGTGAAGCAAAGACTGCAGGCCAATTATTCAGGCATTGTGGTGGAGAGAACTTCTTGCTGTGGGAAATGCCAGAAAGATCAGCAGCATTACATGAAAAAATGCTCTCAACCATCCTGTTACTTAAGAGCACATGGTATTCCCTTGGAAGTCCTTACATAATGGTTGTTGGAAGCTTTAATGTTAATTAAATTAATGTTAATTTAATCTTCATTAAATTAGTTTTATTTACTGTACTTAAATTCAAAAGGTCTTCAGAGAGGACTTGTCCCCTCTTTCTGTAGTGCTTTCTAAACTGCCTTGGAAACTTTTCTTTAGTCAGAAACAAAAGTGTTTTTAAAAGAAACTCTGCAATTTCTGCTTTACCTTTATTCTTTACCTTGCAGTGTTGCACTACAGGTTTTGATTTTGCCTCACTGATTAAAGTAATATTTGTTAGTTTCTGATTGCATGTGCATATAAAAATACATGAATAGCAGAACTGTTACTCCTGCAGACGGTTATCTCCCATATGTTCCTTGCATGTGCTTGAGTTCTAGACAATGAATGTGAGTATGATTCTTCCCAGTTGTGTTGGCTACAAAATAGAATCATTTCATCTCTTAGCAGCATTGAGTATTTGCTGACCTTGATCAGAACTTAGACTTTTAGGGCTTTTTTTATTACCTGTGACACTTACTGATTTTAATAAGTATTAACTTGTTCAGTAAAAAAAAAAATAAATAAAAAAACCCCAAAACAGCTCCGTGTTCTTCATCTGTTCAGTGGAGATACAGGAATATCATGTATTCATTTAAGATATCTAACTGCAGATTTGGAGGATCATTACACAGTTAATGAGAAGAATGAATACTGTTTCTGCACTACAAGACTTAGACCCTGATCTTAGAACCAGTTTTTAAGGTTTAATTCCGTGGTTTGAAAATTAATTTAGATGAAGACAAGGTTGTCCTATGGTATCAGTCATAAAGCCTTTAAAGTAAAAGCCCCCCATCAGATACTCTTCTTTCTCTACTCTCAGCAAAAGCTCAGTTTGGTGGTGAAGCATTGTGGGTTGCTGCTTTGATGCAGTTACAACAGCATAAGAAGATTTAAAATTTAAAATAAATAAACATCCCTGTAGTCCAGGGTCATTGATCATTTTTAGTGAACTTTGAAATCAAACAAAACCTTCACCTTTTCGCTAAGTTGCAATGGTATACTTTGGTATTTTTTGCTTGATTAGGAAGTAGACCTTCAGTGGTCTGATAGAATCTCCTATTAGATGGCGACTTGCTTAACTCCCAAGAGTAATTTTCTTACCGTCCTTCTCCAATGTGATATTAAAGTTGATACAGAGGCACATTTCTTGGTAAATGTTTTAAGGATATTCACTTAATAGGCAAGAACTTACTTGAAATCATACCAATTACATTTCTTTTAACTCCTAAAATGCCTAGCTAATATTCAAATACAGAAATTTGATGAAAAGCCTATAGCTGAAACATATTTTTATTGCTGTGAATAAAGTTTTCGTTGGATAAGGGGGAGTCCCATTCCCAGTGGCTTTCAAAATGACTAAAAACCCCCCAAATCAACTAGATCCAGGTAATACTTCTCCTTCCTGCCACTTAGATAACTGAGATAAAGATAAAGCCACTTAGTTAACTGAGAATATAAGACAAGTTAGAGCATAATATATGGGCAGACTGAGTCAGAAGGTACTTAACCTTGGAGTGTGGCGAAATGATAAATAACACAGGATAACTGAAATGGCACTGAATGCGCGTTAGACACTTGAGTCTAATGCTATTGGTAAGAAGTGAAGTAACAGGAAACTGCAATCCATGATTTGAATGAGACTTTAATTCACAGATAATAAGTTAGTGCTGTAGAATTTAAGATGCTCTATCAATTATTTATTATAAACGCAAGTGAAAATATATTTTTTGTGGCCTTTCCATTACTTGGATTGAGTACTTGTCTCACAACTACTAAATTAATTGTCTTTTCATTGATGAGTTTTAGTATCTTGAGAGATGGGTACCCTCTACTAAGTAATAAATATATAAATAAGCCTTTCTTGTAGCAAATCCTTTTAAAGATGTATAGTATGTATGGATTTAATGGGGCTTTTATTGTGCTAAGTTTTCAGAAAGTGATAAAACTGTTTTCATTACAGTCAACAAAATTTTTAAGGCAAATATTTTTCAGGTTGGGCCAAAATACTGAAAGTCCCATTTCTCAAACTTGAGAAACTGGATATTTACTCTGGGTGTGGGTTAATGCATGGTTTATAATCTTTTTTTTGGATGTGTTGCTTTGGCAGTCTATCACGTTGTATCACCATTAGGCAGTCACCCTCTTTTTAGTTTTACTCTTTTAAATAAAAATGTGAATAAGTGCATCTAAAGCAATGTGAATATTTCATTTTTGTGCAAAGAGAACAGCAAAAAAAAGGCTATTTAAGACAGACCACAAGGTGCCCTGATGCTTTCTGATTTCTGGTGTATTGCAAGCAAGCACTAGTATTTTATGCTTGAAGAAAGGAAGCAAGGAGGAAAGGCAACTTACTGTTTTAGAAGGAGGTTTCCCTAGTTAAGTCATAATAGACAACTGATAAATAGGAACATTTTATGTAGTCACCAGTACTAACTAGAAAATACCACCCGATGATGAAGTTCCTGCTTGACATAAAAGCTGGATTTCATCCATACTCTGCTGCCTCCCTCATTCTGTCATTTAGGGTCAGGATTAAAATGTTCATGTTCTGGTCAGTGCCATAAAATCTTGGTCTCTTGCTCAGTAAAGTTTGTAATGCCCTATGTGTGAAACAGATGCCATGGTGGTACTCCATACTTCCCTTTCACTTTTTCATTTAATTTCTTTGTGGCATACTCCAAGTATGAGATACTTCCTTCTTTTTTTGAGTATATTTGAAATATTCTGCTTTTAGGGCTGGGTTCTTCTGGGAAGTTCAAAGAACACAACGGTTTATATATAAGTCTAAAACATTATAAAATCATAGTTGGTTCATAAAGCTGAAAGCTATGTGTTGTCCAAACAATTTAATGGAGCATAAAAGCCCACCAGCAAACCACCCAGTCCTCCACAAAGCTTTCATGGCAGTATAGCACTGCCTGTCATCAAGGCTACATCTGGAATTCTACCAAGTTTAATTCTTGAAATTTAAAGTCTTGTCTCATTTGTTTCAGGAAGGCCACAGTCTATTTCTGCTTATCTAATGCAGAATTCTGTCATTGAATGTGGCAGATACTGCACAGGGTAAACCACTGAATGTGACTGGTCAATCCTTTTAAAAATGTCTTCCAAGGCAATACCTTTACTCATAGAGGAAAAAAAAATAAAAAAAGATGACAAAAAATCCAATGGTTGCAGTCCCTTGCTCTAAGCTCTAGGAACTTTAATGTAATTCATGATGTGCATTGCAATCCCACCTATAATAGATACCTAACTGGTAATTTTGGCAATGTTACTTTTGTCTTATCCTGCCTCTTGTAGCTTTTTACTGTAAGAATTTGATCTGTCCATTTGTCCTGACGAATTGCTAGTCCTTGTGGTACTATGTTGCTTGAGTGATTTGACTTTTGGCATAGGTTATCAGTGAGCCTCTCTTTAATTGAAACCTTTATGTTGGGTTCCATTGATAATAAGCCTCAGTGTAGGACTGACCTTGCTGGAGCGGTGTGTTAACTCTGTATTGTAAATGCTGACCTGCTGTAGGAAGGGAGAGGGCATCTCCCCCTCCTCATCTGATCAGATTGACATCAGATCTTTTTCAAGGTAGGTGAATATAGCACAGTGCTTTTGAACTACTGGATTTTTTGTTCCTGCCTGAAGCTGCATGTCTTGAGTAAAAACAGGATGTATTGACTTGCTGTAACCACCTACTGACCTCTGTGCCCTTTACATCTGAGTCACACAAGGCAACACTATTCTTTTTGTCTTTCTGTTGTCATTACTTGCTGTTGTGAGTCACATAAGATGTATGTATGCTCCTAGTATAAACAACCTCATTTATTTACTCTTAAGGTTTTTGCTGCTCTTTATTTTTTCCATTTTTCTTCTAGGAAAAGAAAAAAAAACTTTTCCTGTTCTTTAGTTTGCTTATTCCAAAATCAAGTTGTGTTTAGCGTGACAGTTTTCTTGCATATTTTGCACATCCTCTCAAGTGTGAAGCAAGTTCTTTATTGTAGGCATATCTTAATGTTGTTTCACACAGTAAAGTCTAAGAGACTTTTATCTTTCCTGAAACTGAATTTTAGAGGTGTATATAAGATCATCTCTGAGTTGATTGGGTAGTTTTATTTCAAGTAGAAATGGAGTAACTTTTTTTTCCTTACCTAGCTTTGATTTCATTGACTTTAATGGTTCATTTGCAGTATCTTAAAATTCAGTTTTTCCTGGATTTATACTTGATAAAAGTAGGGGGTCTTTAGTTAATTCTTTGCAGTAATAAGGTTTTTTCGATTGAAAATTCTGCTATTAGTTTTATGATCTCTGCATTGTGCCTTGCTAAGTGATGAGGCTGTTAAGCCTGGATTTGTGGGGCGTGTGCTGCAGAACCCACGCCTAAAAATCATTTCCAGCAGATGTGGTTGTAGTTGTGTCACAGGCTGCTGTGCTGACTATCCTTTTCCTACCATTGGTAGAAGTGCTGTTCTTTTGATGGCCCTTGCTTTTTGCAGGCTGACATTAGGAACATTACGAATGACTATAAAAGGCTGTTTGCATGTTGTTTTATTTTTACACAGCTTTATGTTCTTATTTAAGACCCATGAGAAAATGCACCAAACTACTCTAATACCAAAAGTAACAAGAAGCTTCACTGCACCCAATCTCCTGCAGCTGTATGTTTTTTCTGGTGTCTTAAATTCCCATTTGTGGGTCCTGGTATCGACAAGAGCGCTTTGGAAGGATGCTTTGTTACAGTTGGTGTGCTTGTTTTCAGTTGTAGATTGTTTATTTCCATGAGAGCTTAAACTCTCAGAATGTGAATTTCTTTGGCCTCTAGAATTCAAATATTTAATCTGTGTAATAACTGTACTTTCCAATATGTGTATTTTCGTTGCCAATAGTGTACACAGAGCTGTTTTTAAAGAAAATTATGATGAAGCTGATCAAGAAAGCTTGAACTTTAGTAGCAATAGGTAATGTAAAGCTGTCTTAAAATGTGTGTTGTATTTTTAGAGCTTAGGGTCTCACACTGTCATATCTACAGAGCTGCTGGCTGTGAGGAGTCTATATTAAATACGTGTCAATGTAGAGCTTATTTCAGTTACTTTGTCTCATTGAGAATTTCTCCAATACTGCAGTGTGCTTTCATGTGAGAAAGCAACTGAAAAAGCCATTATTCAGTATAATTTTCAAAGCTGTTTTGCTGGAAGCCTTGAATCCAACATCATGTATATATGTAAATATTTGATAACCTTTTATAGAATTATGAAAAATGGTATCTATTCACCTTAGAGGGTATTTCATTTGCATCTAATAGTGCTGAAAGATCTAGAATATATGTTTTTTTTAATGACAAATGAAAATTGGAAAACAAGTTATCTAAGTATGAAGCCTGAGACCAAACATAAAATTAATGTTGTGTATTTGGATTCAGTCCTGGAGTTATGAAGCTTCATTATAATCCAGCCTGACACCCATTTTTATTTATATGCACTAACATCTTTGAAGTGGATCTCAAGTCTGTTCATTTCTGGTTTGCAAGGGTTTATTTCTCCATGAGCAGCAGAAAGCCTTAGTGTGCAGGGGAGTAGGATCCAAACTTTGTCTGTCTTGAGGAGAAGAAAGGAGATTCTCAAATAGTGATTCTAGTTATATCTCTTGCAGAATGATTTTACTTTTTCACTCTAATGTGTAATTTTTCCTTCTGTAAGTACTTAATTTGGAAACGAATAGTATGTGAACATGATAAAGAGGCTTTTTGCTTGCAGAAGCAGCAGAATAAATTCAGACTGTTTAAGCTGATCTGTTATATGGGCTATAAAGCTGGTTTAGTTCTGTCACCTTTGGAAAACTTTCCCGAGTTTATTTTGCAAGTACTTCTGCAGTTTGTGTAATATGCCCACATAAAACATCCAGACAGGAGGCAAAGTACAAATAAACCAAGTAAAAATCCTGCAAATGCCAATATTTTTTTTCCCCCCTTCAGAGTTATTTTTTAAATCCTGACCCTTACCAGATATACCGGTATAATCCACTAGATCAGAATAATTTTAGAGACAATTTTGCTACTGGTGAATTCATTGGTACTTTATATGATAGTTGGGTAAAATAAAAGTAAAAGCAGCACGTGATACCCAATGTGTTCATAGGAGAATTAGTTGTAATGGGTTTTGCAAGTGATGGGTTGCTGGTTTGGTTTTAATTATACATTTGCTGACTTGCTGGCAACTATTACTGAATCTGGTTTTGATGGTTGAGTAATGTGTGTTTGTGCGGAAGGCATTAACAGCAGCTTAAACAGACCTTCACATGCACACGGGGTTTCCAGTGGGAATGGCTGGAAATGGAGTGATTTCCTCACAGCCACCCGTGGGGTGTCAGGTTTCCCGCCAAGGCTCATATGGAAAACAATCCAGCTGGTGGAGCGTACCCTCCTGAGCAGCCCCAGCCTGTGGTGGCTTTGTGCAGCGCTGGCTGCTTTTACAGCTCCAAATTCGCTCAGTGACGGAACAGCCACCTTTCCATGCGAGGGGAAGGAAAAGGGGCGAGTGAGGGGTTTCGGTCTGAGGTTTCTGCAGTCTCAGGGGAGGTGATGGTTTTCCAGCCGGGAGGCCTCCAGGAAGGGGGAGTGTGCTTGGCTTGGGAGCAGCACCAGGGCTGCTGGAAGGGAGGATGCTGATTACAATAATAAACAAATGCTGGGGATAGATTACCACACGGCTGTCAGAGCAGGCGGCACCAAAGGAGGAGATCCCCAGCGAAGGCTTTGGAGGTTGCGGCAGGATCCTTTGCTGGACGTTTTTTTTGTTGCTTACACGAAGGAAGTAACTTTTTAGACGACTTCTAATGGGCCTTGGCTTTTCTGTGGCACGGCATCTCCTGGGCGAAGAGAAGGGGGCTGGGGGTGCCTGATTACTGCCATAGCAGCACCAGCCCATGGTGCTGGCTCTGAGGAAGGCAGAGGAGAGATGGCCTTCCGTCTGGTCACACCACCGTGTTTCCTAGGATGAAGTGTGCCTCATCCCATCTTAACTTGTCTGGGAAGTTGGTTTTTGATGCTTTCTATAGACAGAAATTTCTCTGGGGATTTTTTTTTTTTCCCCTTGAATGGAGCAACATGGAAGGACGTGTTCCTCCTTTCTACCTGTCATACACCAGCAGGTCATAGCTGCTCTCACTCAGGGTCACTGAGACCAAACACTGAGTGTGAGGCCTGCAAGAAGCACTTGGACCCTGCAGGCCATTGCTGAGGTGAGCCAGAGAGGAGCTGTGGAGCCAAGGAGATCCCCACAGTGCCATGAGGTCAGGTCAGCCCTGCTGGGAGCAGCACCCAGTGCCAGCGGCTCGCCCCTGGGTGCCCAGCCCATGGGAAGGAGCAGGGACACGGAGACTGTGACGATGGCGCTGTGTGAACTGTTCCCAGGGGAGCACAGCCCAGGAGAGGGACACACACTGGAGCACTTGGAGTATTTTGAGACTGCATAGGTGGAAAAGGAGAGAAACTTTCTGAAGGCTATAGACTTGGCTTGGAGGACATACCAGGAAAATGTAGGCTTCAGGAGATGCCTAATGATGATTGGCCTGACCTTCAGCTTACGTGAGTTGCTGACAAAATTTGAAAAGGTATGATAGGCACTTGTACACATGCCTTTGAAAAGGGCTGTGTATGCCTTTGAAAATTACACAGCAAATAAAAAAGGCAGGTTGATGTTTAACTTAGGTTTTCTGTCTTGCTGTTTATGTCCTCATGTGTACTCTGTTTATGGAAATCTAATGTTGCTTATCTTCCTCATTTCAGGTCCTACAAGATTACTTTTAGAGCACGTCCTCTGATCATGGGGATTTTTATTTATTTATTTATTTATTTTTAAATTCCAAAGGAAATGAAGAATAGTTTGAGCTTTGCTAAGTCAAGGGTGTAAGGAGACATTACAGGTTGCTTGTGACCTTGTTCCATTATTGACATAAAGCACTGTTGGAGTTTGCTGTTAAATTTAGTTGAGTGTTATTTTTGTTGAATTGGAACATCTCATGATGGCAGTTATAAGTAGAATTATTTCCAATGAATGTGCAACTTTCCCTCCGTTTCATCTGTTCTTCTTTTATTCCAACTGGTTACTCTTTCTCTTACCAGATTGTTTGGTAGCAGTAATTCTTATAGGCAGGAGGTTGGGCTTTGCAGTGATTGTCCTGAGGAGCAAGAGACATGAGAACATTAAAAAACAAATTGTTTTCCTCTGTTTGTCAGCACTTCTAGTGAAACCTCATTTGCATGTTTGTAACCACTGTTAGATTTGCTTTCTCTTTTTTTTTCACCATATGAATTTCCTGTGTCCTGCAAGACCCCGCAGTATGTAACAAAATACAAAGTAGTTTATTTATTAATTAAGATAAAACACCTTAAAAATGTGGTCCCAAGGTAGGAAAGCAGTTTGTTAAACCTGATTCTGTGTTTTTTCTGAACTTCAGGATGTTCTTTTAAAATGTAAACCAGCATTCTTCTCCTCCTGGTAGTTACTGGTTTACCACTTCTATTTATCAGGGAGTATACTTGAGACAGGCACTATTCAGGATCCCACCAGCATGACTCTTCCAAAAGTATCGAAGAGTAACAGTAGAAGTGTTTGTGGTCTGATTTTTCACTGTGTAGGTCACTGGCTCCTCTCCTGCTCCCAGTCTGTTATCTGGACTTCACTCTTCTCTTGTAGCTGCTGCTGTGGTAGCCTATAAAGACATGTGCTGGACTCTGAGATGCTTCGTGACTTCATTAAGAGAGAAGTTTTTAACCAACATTTCTAATATTTTATTAATCATATAAGCCCTGGTATTTGCAAACTTCAGGCTCTCCCCTGTGACTTTGAATATTCCAGTGTTTATCTTAAAGAAATTGATCATAGCAATTCTCACCAAAGCCAAAACTTAGAGGTCTCACAGCTCTGTTGTATGTTTTAACTTGAAGCTTGCTGTGAAATTTTGTTGTCTACTGTGCTGAAATTTGTAATGCAACATAAAAGGATACTTTGGTGCTGGAGAAGGTTAATGTTTTAATTGGTGGACTTTGATCACAAATTCTAAAATTTTAGTCTGTGCTTATTTAGTAAGTTTTTTGTTTCTTTTTTAAACAAGCTCCCCTCCCCCCCTGCTTCATCTGTCCTTCTTATGATTCCCCATACACTCATCCTGTCCTTCCTGAAGTGTTCACTGCCAGGAGAAACAGTGCTATGACAGCGATCCTGGCTTGTAAGCTACTTTCAGCTCTCTGGATTCATTAATGTATGTTCTACAGAGAGAATTGTGAGTGCTGTTTCTGTGGTTGTAATGCAGAAGCCAGATGGCATTTGCAGAAGCTTGCACGGCACTCCCCATGCAAAAGCAGAGTCACATTACACTGCAGTAGGCAGGGCTGCTTTGGCTTTGTTCAGTCATAATTATGTGACTGCTGGAATTAGTATTAACACATTTGTGGTGCCCTCAGATGTTGAGTCTGTGGCATGCAATGGAGCCACAGAGGTTGTTGAAGGCAGTGTGGCATTCTCAGCCTTCCTGTAAGTGCATCATCATTCCTGTGATAAGATGAATCTTTAACTACACCATATGTCACCTCTTATGGTACTATCCAAGAAGCTTAAGTGCAAGTCAAGTCGACTTTTTAGAAACTTGATGTGTTGATGCAAGGCTTTTGGTAATACAAGCCTTTAAAAATTAGGAGGGAGAAATGACCCAAAGTTAGTTTTCCCCCAAAAAATTCTGGTTTTTTTCTCCATGAAATATCTTGAGAATTTAAGTAATAAACACATTTCTTCCATATCTACAGCAAATTGTTTCGTAAATTGCTTTGATCTTACACTACAGTCACAGTGTCTGCTGTTAAATGGTATGGTCTTTGTATGACACTTGAGAGAGCTTTAATGTCCATCTTTATACACTTCTGGCACTGGTGGATTTAAGATAATTGCAGTTCTGCCTAAAAGTTTTCAATGTGTACTGCTACTTCTGAATATGAATTCATTGCAAATGGATTGCTTAACAGCAGCTGCTACTGCAGGGGCAGGCCTCTGAAACAGCGGATGGGATGAATCTTAACAGTCATAAAGGCATGACTGTTTTCTGACATCAGAGAAGAGACTTCCTGGATGAGATGAGATTTTGTTTTTAAGCTGTCTTTTTTTCACGAGCATCTCTTTTTCCCAGCTACCTCCAGCATTTTAAGGCTGAGACAAATAAAAGTCCAGTTTCCATTTCACAATGGCCACTTTAATACACCTCAATCATGCCCTAATTCTTACTCCGTCCTTAAGAGTCATCAGAAAGTGAAAAGCTCCAAGTAAAGCAGAGGCTAAAAGGAATATCTACTGTAGCAGTGTTCCCAGAGGCAGTTGGCAGCAGCAGGTTCAATATAAATGAAACAGTCTGCTATTAAAAAAATTTTTTAAAAAGGTCCATTTTTTTGCTTCCTGCTGTGAGACCTCAAAGAACAATATCCTGGCTGTTGTCCATGGCGTGCAGTTATGTCCTTTGGTTGGCACTGACATTTTCCTTCCAGCTGTTCCAGCTGGGAGATTTTTCTGCAGGTACTTTGATGAGCAGTCATCACATTTATTCCTGACCTTTGAAAGAGGCAAGTGCAGCATTTCTGTAACTGTGTCTTTTCTGACTTGAGCATTGTCAGTGAAGGCAATGTGCAATCATTTGCATGGGACTTGCAATTCTCTGCACCTGTTCCACTCACAGGCATAATCTCTATTGGGTGCAAGAAGTACAAAACTGTTCTGGCAAAATAGCCTGGGAGTAACTTTTGCTAGGGAAAACACAATTTTTCAAGCTGATTTTCATGTATGAAAAGTCAACTTCAACCCCACTAATTCCTTTTAAGATAAACATGTGGTTCTAAAGCCACAAAAGATGTATTGTACCTGGGGATTTAAAGGATGTAGTACTCTGTTCCAACACAAAATGCTGCCAGGCTTGTTGCACAGCATTGTACCTGTATGTCCATTTCTTGCAAGCCATATGTTGTTATGCCATAACTTGCCATCCCTGGTATGTGGTCAGATGTTTATGGAAATTCAGTGGAATTCTGTTTCCTAAGAAACATAAAAATATTTGGAGTGTCATGCAGGATTTTGCTGTATATCATGGGTTCAAAAAACTGTGTAGTAAAACATTGATGACTCCTGCCTTTAAACCCTTTGTGAGACTGTGATTTGGTACAGAATGCTGTTGACTTTTTTCTTGAGAGACTGAGTTTTGTGTCCTATATATAAGAAAAATTTGATTAAGGTTGCTTGATAATAGAATCTTTAATGCTATGGGAACATATTTATTTCCATTACAAAATAAAACGGCTTCCTGTTTTAGGTCCTTGTATTATTACCCCGGCTTTTTTAATAGTGAGAATTCAATACAGTAACATTTTGTATATTTTAAAATTCATTGTTTCTTCCACTTTAATTTGGCCATGGACTTTTCTTCGATTAGTTGTGTTTTTATCTTCATTAGTTGTCTTTTTATCTTCAACAGAAGTGTTTGGGCCCTATAAAAAGGGAAATACTTCACCTACGTTACCATCTTTACCGGTATATTGCCAATACAGACAAACAAAATCTGAAAAAATGTGAGTAGAAGTGAATCTGTTAATAGCTTAAGGGTTGCAGAGTGAATTAGAGGCCCTCTGGACTCATCATTTAGAAAAAAGACACATCATGGCAATGATGTTGGTTTGGCTTAGAAGTTTTTTGCCTTTTATAAAATATCAATGGTTTCCAAAGGACAATTATACCTAATGCTGTAACTACTTTTGACGTATCCTTGCAGCCTGTAAGGAGAAAAGAAAAGACAAAAGTTTAATAGCTGGTTGATCTTGAAGGGCTTCAAAGCTGGATTCTGTTCCAATCTTTGTCATACTGTTGTTTATCCTGGGCATATCACTCCGGTATGCCTTTGGGAGTCAACTGTGTTTTTGGGTCCTTTCAGATTGCCATCTGCAGCCTTACTGAGTGGCACATATTTATACATTCTTTAAAGACACATGCTCTTCAGCTGTCATTGCATGATCATTTAGGTTTTATTTGGTAGGAGTTAAAGCAAGAAGTATGTTTTTTATTATGGAGACTAGGTTTAAAATAAAATCCAAACATAAAATTAAAGCCTGAATCCTGCAGGAAGAAAGGTAAAGAGGGAGAGAAGCAAGGAAGTCAGAGAAGATTCAGAATGGAAATAGAATTTTGAAATCACCACACCAAAGGGGAAAAAGGCAGCCGTTTGATCTTACTACTTAAGAGAAATTTAAGGGAAGTGGCAATGTTTGACTACTTTGGCTAGGGTTAAGTACATATCTAAATGCCAATCTAGTTATTTCTTCTTTCTGTCTTTCAAACTTTGGAGCTTTCACCTTGATTTATATATAGGATACATTCTGTCCTCAAAAAGCTTTCTTTTAATTTAGGGCATTAATCGTGCAAGCAGTTGCATGTGAACAAATACGCTGACCTCATACAATAAATTATCAATTCCATTTAACAGATAGGTGCACATGAATATTTGTAAAATTAGCAAAATATGGCATCTCTATAGTAGTGCCTCAAAAATAAAAGTCTATAAAGCAAGATGATATTTTCTGTTTATAGTATATTTCTTGAGGTCTTCGGGGTTTTTTGTGGGGTTTGGGTTTTTTTTTTTTGTTTTTTGGGGTTTTTTGTGTGTGTTTTTGTTTTGTTTTTCTTTTCTCTACCTATTGATTTGTTTCACATGTGCTGGGAGACCACTCTGGCCCAGATCCCTTAAGCATTGGGCTAAGAGTAATGATGGAGTTTCATAGTTGTATTCCCCTCTTCGTGTGACAAAAGCAACAGAATTTTTCCCTCTTACACATTCTCCAGTGTGTTGCCCCTGGACTCTGAATATGGGAACTTCCATGTGATAATATGGGAATATTTAGAGTTTCTTCTGAAGTATTGCAAATGGAGAGTGGATTAACTCTTACTAGAATTAATCCTCACTGGGGCCTCAGCAGGCATAACCAACTTTTCCATCCCATTTTTTGCCACATAGAGAACAATGGAGAATCAAAGACCAAGAAAAAAGCAGGAGAAAGAGAAATAATAGATTAGGAGGAAGATAAATTGGAGGGTCTACAGAATGATAGAGTCCTTTCCACTTTGAAGAAAGAAATTTGAAGGGAGGGAAACCATATGTTTACAAATAAGAATTTTAGGACACTGATAACAGTGAGTAAAGGAGAGTATTACCAATTGCGACCCGTTACAGCAGTCTTAGGATAAGATGGGAGCCCATCATCTAGAAGATAATATCTGAATAAAAATCCAGATATTTTATACTATTGTTGGAGAATAACTAACTTACTGTGTCCATTTCTTGTCTTTAGTCATTTTTCGCATCTCACTTTCCTGCTCTATTTCTTCCATGTGCACACTGGTGTGGGGTATGTCACTTGAATTTCTCTCCATCTTTTTGTTGAGGACTGTGACAAACTCACATTCATTAACTTTATCAACCCTGTTGGGTTATCTCTCCACTGGCAGTAGTTTTTTGGGTTTTTTTAACCTGGAAAATGGAAATCAGAAGTGAGAGAAAAGTTAATTATGAAACTTTATTCTTTGAACTGAGTTGTCTCAACATGGTTATTACAGCTGGGACTCAAGAATGTGAACAGCAGATTTATTGTACCTTAATCAATGTAACATGATGACTGGAAAATGTAAGCATCAAACCCATTGTTAATGAAACATTTTTGAGCATGCATGCTGAATTGTCCTCCCAAGTAAAATCAGAGTGCTTTATGAAGGTTCTAGAATAAATGGGTTTACAATTAATATTGTGATTGTGGAATGGAAAATTAGAGATCAGTTTGTTTTCAATGAAGTTGTCGTTTGTGTTTGAGGAGGCAAAGAGAAATTTTTTGCGTGACCTGGCTTTTGTAGCACAGATTTGTTGCAGTTAGAATTGTAACTGCTGAACAGTGATTTTTATCTCTTGCTGTGTGGGATTGAGCTGGGGGTCGCTGCACCTGCGTGCATGTTGGAGTTGTAAGGATGGGAGCTGCAAATGTTTTCAGATAAGCTTCTAAATTCAGATGATGACTCTGCCATCTTATTTGGGTTGGCTGATCATCAGACAATTCAGTTTGTTTTTTCCTTTTAAATGTAATTTTTGTTTCTGTGTTTAGAATGGTGATTTTTACTGGGTTGTTTTAAAGACAGCGAAAGTGTCTTTTTTCCTGCTTTAGAGGAGTGAATCTCAGGGCAAAGAAAGGTGCAAAGTCACACAGTAGCTCTTCTGGCCAGACAGAGCTTCACCAGTGCCTCCCTCTCTCTCTCACCTCCTTCCCCACTGCCCCATCTCTCCTCCCCCCACTTCTTCACCTGTATCCTGACTTTTTTGTTCTCTTCACTAAGTCAAGAAAGCTTTCATACTATCTCAAATTCATGGCTCCTTTCCACTTCAATTTGTGTATGTGCCAGCAGGAATACATCTTTAGGATGGGGAGGTACAAAAGCCCCATCCTTTTCTGATTCTGGGAACAGATGGTAATTACTGAGGAGTTGATTGGAAGAATAAAAACCTTTAAGGAATTTTAGTTATTTTATTTCCTCCTTTGCAGAAGAAGTTTATTTACATCTGCACCAAGTTCCTGTCGTAATCTTTGTTGATTAATCCTGTTGAGACAGCCAGTACACCTCCTGGCTTTCCATACATTAAATTGCTTTATTGGAATACGGATAGATACGTGTATGCTATAAACCATTGGCTGTGGTGCAGGAAGTTTTGTTTGCTCTTATTATGTGTTTTAAAATAATACTGTACTCAGTTAGATGAAGACAACATCTGTAATGTGTTTCTTGAGGCAGATGGTAGATGAGAGAATAAAATGTGTTTAATTTCTAAGGGGAGGGGAAATGAATCAACTGAATGGAAATCACAAGCTTTTCTTTTTCTTTTCAGTATTTACTATGAAATTCAGATTATAATGCATCCTGTCATTTTATGTCTACCTCTCCATATATTCAGGCCATACTGTAATGTAGTTTAATTGTAAAAATTGACTTTTGGTTGCTGTAACCATTTAGCTGCAATTTAAGGGGACAGATTTTAATTTAATGCTTTCATTATGTGTGACCTAAAATACTAGATAAAGGCTGTGTTTCACTAGACTGTGTAAAGTTTCTGGAATGTTTTGTTTCAAAGAAGAAAGAAATGACATAGCTAAGGCTGAATCTGTAATTTCTGGAGAGGAAATGAGTTCTAGTGCATTTGCAAATACCGCACTGTGTGAAATGCGTGGGTGAACAGGAGACAGTTAGTTACCTTCAGTGCTACAAAATACAACATCACAGAACTTGGTGTTTATAATTCTATTTCCTTTTTCACAGCCTTAGACGACTTTCAGACTCCTTTTCTCATACTTAAGAAAGCTAGACCTTTTGAAGTGACATTAATAGGATTGCAGGTTTTCTCCTGTGCATCTTCTATCAGAGCCACGCAAGAAAGCTGGAATGCATGCTCTGTGCTAGTGTTTAGGAGTACTCATTAGTCAGCTCTCCCCTCCTCTACTTACAGAGCTATGCTTGAACTTTTCTTCCTGGTATTTCAGGACATCCAAGCTGAGATTGATGCCCACAATGACATCTTTAAAAGCATTGATGGAAACAGACAGAAAATGGTGAAAGCCTTGGGAAACTCTGAGGAAGCTGCTCTGCTCCAGCACCGGCTTGATGACATGAACCAGCGCTGGAATGACCTGAAGGCGAAGTCAGCTAACATCAGGTGAGTAATGAAAACATCAAGGTGTGATGGGGCACAGTTCCTGTCTTCTAAGAGGCTTGACAAGTATGACCACAGCACTGAAATTAAATATCCATTCTCTTTCATGAAAGACCCCTGAGTGCAAATATTTATATATATATATAAATATATATATAAATATGTTATATATATATAACATATATATATATATGTTATATTTTCACCAAATATAAAAACTTGATGAACTTGTTTACCAGGTATGCTGAACTACTTATTTTCTTTCCAGAGCTTCACAGTCGTAACTAGCCGACCTTGTACCAAAATTTCCAGAAAATGCATTGAGTCTCTCCTTACTGTTAATCAACGGCAGTGTCAGTGAAATAATTCTGGAAATCTGCCATTACTTTGAGGAGAAATCAGGAGTTTGTTGATGCTTTTTTTGTTACAAAATTTTGGTGTTGAAATTCCTAAGTTAATAGAACTTGCATCTTAATTATCTTGATCTATTTAATTTGTTTTGAATTATTAATTGCTGCTATTCAATTGAAAAAAACTTTAAAGTACTTTTTAATCAAGGAACACATTTTACAGTTTTTTGACCCTATCTGTGCCAAGCTGAAGTGTGGTAATTGTTAAATTTTTGTGATGCCATTTTTTAAATAGATACTGCCATATTCATTATTGAATTAAATTCTACATGAAAATGAATTACATAGAGAATAATTACTGAAGCTTTTAATTGCAACCACTTACTTGTTGGTTTGAGAAAACTGTTCTTTTAAAAGAAAAGGACAATATTAAATATTAATATGAATATTCCAAAGGCCAGGAAAATGAGCTGACCTTGAAATTCAGGCACAAGAGTTTGAAGGAATGAAATAGAGGGGAAAATGTCATATTTACTTTTCATATCCACTTATACCACCCTGCTAAACAGTTAAATGAAACGAGGGAATGAGCTCCTTGAAATCCCACAGGCAGAACTTGAACCCAAAGAACCAAGCACTTTGGTGTGGGGGCTTGCAGAGACTGGCTCCACCACGTACACGATTCAATGCAAGGGCTGTTGGACTTGAGTTGTTGGTGAGCTCTATTCACAGGTCTGTGTGAGAGAAAGACAAAAGCGTGCTCTTAAAAAAAAGCTTTTCAATTGTGGAGTCCTAGCAAGAATCATTAGGTTGCTTGGCCATTCCTAGGGCTGGTCATAATCTGGGAGAAATGGATGGCGATGAAAAAGGGCCTTCAAGCCACTTATCCTGTACAGCTATGAGTTCCAAGGCCATTGTACAGAAAGACTGATTGTGTAGTCAGTGCTCAGAAATTGGGAATACATTTTCTTAATACAGACCCATCTTTCCTGTTCTTCATAGATATGTCATGTGTATCCTGCTGGGCAGCATTAATATTGCTCTGCTGGTACCTGCAGTGCTGCAGAGCCACATGTCACTGGAGATCAAAGTGGAAGATAGGCAAGAAAGAGAATACTGGTGCAAATTTAAGACAAGTAAATTAACCTTCCAAATCTCAGTCACTACTGAAAAGAGCATAGTATTTCTGAGTTCACGTATTTTGCACTGTTGTTTGATTGTAGTTCACTTTTCTAATTCATGCAAGAGTCCTGAAAGCTTTCATAGGGAAGTAACAAAACACAGAACTGATATGAAGTCTGTTTGCCTTCAATTTTTGCTTTCTTGGTATATCTTTTTACAAGGATGAATTAGAAAGTATGGATGGATGACTCCAGTGAGAACATGTAACTCTTAGATGCTAGGACTGAGGAATGAAAAAGCTGGTTGTTTTGTTAAGGGTTTTAGCTTGGGATAGTGCTTCTAAATTAAAGTTTCTGAAAGCTTTTTATAATATTTTCAGGTATGTGTACATTCTGATTATGCTGATTTTTAGTTGCTGAAAGTACTGCTGTCCCAAACAGAGATAGTGTGAGTTTTTCACATCACTTCAGTCCTCAAAGTCACTGTGTTGAGTTTACTTCTCCCTTGTAACTAAAGGGAGTTCCAAACTGGAAAATATGCCAGTTGTTCTGACATATTTTTAAATGAATGGAAGCTGTTTAAACCTGTACTTGTAGTGTCTATGATGCCACACTGCTCTCCTTGCCATTGTAGACTTACGCTTCTTTCTTTTCCTCTATCTTCTTCCCAAGAAGAAAACAAAGCTGCAGGCTTCTGGGGGTCTGCTTTTTAAAGCCAAATGTTTAGGGAAGATTATTTTCTCCAGGGCCAGGAGGTGTGAGGCTGTTAGTGTTGGGGGAGGGTAGAGGTAGAAGTACGGGAGAAACGGAAAAGGAGTTTCTCTCTGTTTCTCTATATTTAGACCACCCACCAATCTTTTTTTATCCCATGTGTTCTCTTGTCACTCAGCAGGAAAAGTGCTACCTCCATAGCAGAGTCAAAAGCTGGGGAGGTCTCCAGCTGTGAAGAGAGCCCCTCAGGGTCAACAGAAGGGGAGTAGTGTCAGAATTTCTGTTCTCTTGATGATTTTATTCAGCATGGGGAGGGAAGGTTCCTCTGTCTGTTCAGTTGCATGGAAGCATCTGTGTTCTTCACAAGGATTCCCTTAGATGAATGCTTTTGCATACCAGATGCTTGCTGCTAGTGAATATTTGTGCTCCAACTCATGCTCAAAAACAATCATCTATATCCAACCTCTATTTTGATCAGAGCAGATTCTTAAGCCACCACTTGACCTGGTAAATCTCTGAGTTTGCCTATTCATTTGTCACATGAGCACAAACACCTTTGTGCTTTGTTTGCAGGTTGTTTATCAGTAGACGTACCAATTCCAAAACAAAGACCAGAAATTCTGACTCAGGGAACAGAAAAGCCCAAGAAACATTTCAGAACTTCTGCATAGTTTATCTTCTGTCTCTGATAATGTCCATATGACAAATATAAACGTGATACTAGAACTTTATACTGATAAGCATTTTAAAGCATATCTTGACTCTCTTGCTTCTGTGCAGCATTTGCTTTGAATGGTGTTTACTGAATGTGTATTTCTTTGCTCCCCAGGAGAATTGAATGCTTGTGTGTGCTCTTCAGCTGCTGCATCATCTTGCTTTCATTTTCAGTATTGCTTTTGATAAGATTAAAAGGATGTTATTCTGGAAAAATCCAGGCTGATGTGATGAGCTTTTCCCTGTGTATTTTTTCCCTTTTTCATGTCTTTCTTTGTGAAATTAGGTCACTTGGTGCTCAGTGAAAAATTTTGAAGTCCCTGCTAGTGTAGTCCATTTCCTCTCCACCCCTTACTGCTCTGGATTCCCTCTGCAGGATCTTGCACTGGACTTTGAAACCATGTGCTTGCTAGTGTTAAATATTTTTGTAATGACATTAATTTGGCATTCACACAAGTACTAAGTGGTAACTTACAATGTGTTTAATCCTGTAACATATACTATATCATTCACATTAATATCAGATCAGGTTTTTTACTATGAATATTAATGCAGTGCATGTTAAATAGTGGTGAATCAAATTGTCCTTTATCTAGTTGCAGGAGTTTTTCCCCTCCTTGCAAAACTCCAGTTTATTTTGCATACAAGAATTCCAGTAAATAATTAGAGCAGAATCTTAAAGCCTCAGAGTGTTTCAGTTCTTAGAGGTGAGTGCTGTTTATATATGCTAGAAACAGTAACAGTCATGATGAATAGAGATTTCACTATCAAATGCAGACAAAGCTATAAATCTGAACATTTCAATTGTAGTTGCTACTAGAAATTCTCAAATATATATATATATACACACATACACCCACAAATTTCTTTAACCATCAGAGTCTAATGGCAAAACAGTAAATACAAATGTGGGCTGCCTTGGTTTAGATGAGAGGGCAGTGTCTTTCCTCTGCCTGATTAATAAGAAGTATAACTCTGTTTTCATTTCAAGAAAGAAGGGCCAGTTCTGAGCACCTGAAAAAATATCAGGAGAGTGGAGACAGTACATTTCACCCAGAAGCTGCTGGCCTGCACACCAAGGCCAGCACAACAGCTTGCTTGTGCTTTAGTGCAGGGTGGGCTGCTGACTCTGCTGTTTAGGCCTGAGCTACAGGCAGCTTGTTGCAATTCAGTGTTGAGATAAAGGTATCAGTGAGAGCAATAAGGGACAATAGAAACTATAACACACAAAACTGTAGGCAGTAAAATGCCACTTCTAGCAAGTACTTAAATTTTATATTTTTTCCCAAGTAGTTCCTAAGTGCTTTCCTTCACGAGAGTGAAGGAGAATAGATTCCGCTTCCTAAAGGTACTTATCCTAAAAGGTTTATCCTTTTCAGAAACATGTATTTTTTCTTTCTTTGTATTTCCCTCCTTATATACCCTTACTTGACTGCTTTATTGATTCACCCATCCTAGTATCGCTGGGAGATCTCAGTGTGGTCAAACTTAAGTTTGTGTTGAAGTTAACCTTGCAGCACATGATCCCTTCAATGTTGTTGTATCAGCACCAAACATTCACTCTAATGCCAACTGAAATGATAATACAAGACAAGCCAGGTGAAAGTTTCTAGGTGTGAGTCATAGTGAATCAGAAAAAAAAAACCCCAAAAAACCAGCAATGTGCAAAGTAGTAAAGGGAATAAAGTTTAGTTCATTCATCCTTCAGAAGTAGGGGAGAAACTTACAGAACTGGTGTCAGACTACACTGAAAATCATTCAGCTCTACTCCCCATCTGTGTGAAGAAAGAAACTGTTTTTTGCTGACATAAGTTAGGTACATGCTGGTCTTGAATGATACGATAACATAGAATGACTGCAGTATAAGAGGTGTAGCTGGTCCCTCTTGAAGATTTCTATGCATCTTTAAGGCACTACAGGGAGAAGACATCAAGTCAAGGTTTTTCTGAAAATTATAGAAAAAGATATTGTGGGGTTGGACTTTTTTGGTCAATTAAAGTGAGGAACAGTTTCACTGTATTAATTGTTCAGTAAGTCAACATCAATGAAAGATGTGTCCCTGATGGATATGTTCAGCAGCACAGGCAATTTGCTGTTGATCACTGCTGGTAGAACACACTGGACTTTGCTTCTGGAGAGTCAAGGTCCTGGCATGAAAGAGTTCAGTTTTGCAGTGCTTTAGCTCACAAAATGATTCTTGTGCTTGTTGCACAACATTGGTGGAGTCACAGCTAAGCACAGGATTTTATGTTGGTTAGACATGCAGTGCTCAAGGTTTTAGCCGAGTTAAAGAATCAGGGACATATTTGTCTGTGTTCCTCTGTTTGTTCCTCTGCTTATTGTGATTTACTGTGCAAAGTGTTCTGAAATAGAGATTTATTTTTTTAACACAAACTTTCTTTGCAGCTAAACACTTGAAACATTCTTATCTTACTGATGGAGTAATTTTGTTGTTTTCCCATGCTGGTTTTGCCATTCAGGGCCTTAAAGATGCTATTATACTGTCTCACAGGGCTCACTTGGAGGCCAGTGCAGAGAAATGGAACAGATTGCTGACATCCCTGGAAGAGTTAATCAAATGGCTGAATGCAAAAGATGAAGAACTGAAAAAACAAATGCCTGTTGGAGGGGATGTTCCAACCTTACAGCAGCAGTATGACCACTGCAAAGTAAGTTGCTTAAGTTTTAATGATATGATACTGTGAATTATAGAATGAAGCAAATTTTTGTACAGGAGAAATGGTGAATGCTTCCTAGTGACTAATTTCTATAAAAGAGCTCTTGGTCTCCACCCATTTTGCTTACCCGCCTTGCCCAGTAAAGCCCAAGTAAGATAGGCTATGAAATTTCATCTAAAGGATTTTTGAGGCATATGTTCAGTGCAAACATGTTTTTTCTTTACTGTTCCTTGATATTTTTGGAATCCTGATGGGTGAAACTCTTATTTTACTCCAAAAGTTAAGGAAGGCATGCAAAAGTAAGAAATGACCAAGAATCATGAAAGCAAAAATAAATGTAAATTCAGTAAAATATTAACAGCGCTTTTCTACATGTTACTAAACTCAGCAGTGATAGCAGCCCCCTACCCATGCATATTTACACCGCAAAGATGACTCAAAATTATTTTAGAGAACTAAAATTTTTCTGTGCTTTGTACTGTTGTAACTACAGCATGCTGTTCTAGTTTTCTGGTTTTCCTTCTCCTGTTCTGGTTTGCACATGACTATTAATTCCTAAATACTTCTTGACAGTAAAAAAGTCACTTGCATCCACATTTCTTCATTCATGTGGCATGTAGAGTCTATCTTGCCAACTCTGATCAGTGATCAAGTGAAGATGGTTTTGCCATTGGAAAAATTCAATCCAGTAAAGCTGGTTCCATCTCATTTGTTCATCTGTACAGTGTAAACAGGGAAAGAGAAAAATGCAGCTTTATATAGCTAATTGCATGATAAATATGTTCCCTTCTGCCAGCTACACTGGTGTCTTCTCTATTGTGGTGTTTGGTGAGGGCAAAATTTGAGTTTGGAAAAACTTACTAATACAGAAATACTTGGAATACTGTGGGGTTGTACAGAAAATGTAGTCTGTCATGAACAGCACTTTTGCATCTTCACTCCAAAATAGAAGTGCTTAAGGAAATCTGCATACATTTATCCTTAATTTAGTCTTTTAAAGTAAATTTATTAGCATAAACTCAGGAACTTTGTTTCTTGAGAGTTCATTTCTTCCTAATTCCACTTAAAGCATCATACTCTGTTGGTAGGCACATCTGCTGTGAATTTTTTTATAATGATCAAATGGTGGATTACTAGTGCCAAGGAGCAATAGAAGGCTGAAACAGAGCCAAATATGATTTTGAAGGAGGTCAGTGGAAGGTGGTAGACCTCTACGGGTCGTTTTCTAAAGGCTTGTTTGTGTCTTGTGTAGATTACAGTATGTGCATAATAGTAGCAAAATAATGCTAGTAAGTGTCTCTCATCTGAAGGGCTCAAATTGATTAATAAAACTGGGGCTTTATTCTGAGGTGGAATTCTGAAGTGGAAAAATAGAGTAGTAATGATGCTGGATGGCTCATGTGGACCAGTAGTGAACTGCAGCAGTGTGAAGGAGAGAGCGCCTCTGGGTTGTTTAATCCTTGCCCTTATGTTTAAAGAATAACTGATATTTTGTTACGTGTCAGGGTTAAGATTCTAGTGAGTGCATTCGGGACCTTTTGGAGATTATTCTTTCATTTTTCAAAGAGGCAATATTCTCACAATGTCACAGTGAGTATTGGATATAGTTGTCTGAGTCAAGTATTTAATTCGAGCTGCATTAATGGTCTGCAACAGCATGAAGTTAAAGCAACCCTGAGTATCACTTTATTTTTTATATACCTATGACAGCAAAAGCACTGTACACACTTTCATATATTTCTTAGATGATGTCTGGATGACTATTTCCAAACAGTTATTTTGTTAGGGGGAGCCAAGTGATTGCCCTATATCTTGTAATGATACTGTGCTATACCAAATACGAATTATTAGCAGGCAGCATTTCACATTCTGTTGAAGTGTTGCTTATTAGCTATTGCCAGAGGAGGGGAGCTGAACCACAGCTGTCTATTGGTTTGATTCTCATGGCAATGCTTCACTGCTGTTTCTTAGCAGGAGCTGTTCGTTCCTTGCTGAAGCTGCAATTTGCTAATAAACTTAATCAAGCTGAAAAGTTGTGATTTTTTTCAGATAGAAGGTGAAAACTGAAAGGGGAAAAAAAAATCCCAAAAACAAACCAACAAAAAGCCAACAAAACAAAACCCCAAACCTGTTAGAAGTCCTTCTGCTTCCTCAGCAAGGTTAAATGATTGGTTGATGTGGTTAGGATGCTGGATGAAATGTCCTTGGTTGAGGACCAGAAGTTTTATTCCCATGATTTTTTATTCTTTTCAAAACGTTACGCCAAAACCGCCCTTTCAGTGGAAATTTGTAAACTTTATGTAATTCCATATTGTGGGTTATTCTGTGCCTTGTAGTGGGTATCACTGTCTGGTGTCCCATTTAGAATATATATCCCATGTTGAGCTGGGAGTTTTCAGGGTTTCAGATTTGAGGTGTAACTGTATCAGATGAATATCGCAGAGATATGACTTGATTTCTCTTGCTCCAAAAGATACTCCCTTTATTCCACCTCTCACTGCCAGCTGTCCTGGTAACTTTTTAAAATATTCTTTGCCCATGCTTCTTTAAGTGTTAAACCTCCTGAACATTTAATCTGTAAAATTTACTTTTGATCAGTGGGATTTTCTTATGGTCCTTTGTTGAGTTTGTACAGCACCACATCAACTGACCTTGAAAAGGCTCTCCCAGGTCTGTTTGTGTGCTTCTGCTCTCCTCTTTACTTCAGTTTCATACCTAAGTGTAGATCTGAAGCTGTCTTCATGCAAATTGAGCAGTTCAGTACCTCACTTTGTTTCCACTACTCTGTGACCCATTTTCTCCTATTTCCAGCTTGCTTGCCTGATCTTGTCCTTGCTGGCACTTCAAAATGTAAGTGGTAAAATAGTGGCTTAGCTCTGTAAGATGTGCTTTCATGATAGTCCCATCTTCTTCCCTTTATTTTTCTGAGTTCTGTTATATTAGCATTATTTTTTGTCTCTAGTTACTCAATAATTATTGTTTTTATTAACCTACTTTTTCCCCCTCTCAGGTACAGGAGATGACTTGTTTGCTTCAATTTAATGGCACTAATTCTATTGGTCTTTCCCTCTGTTAGTATCTCCCTCGCTCAGTGCTTGGCTTCAGCAGTGCTAAATAGATAAGTACAGTATTATGTGACAGTTTGGGTTGGCTCACATTGTTTGGGTGCTACTGAGGTCTGTTTGGACAGGAGGAAATAAATGGCTTGCTATTTGATTTTTAAACTTGTTTTTGTTTTAAATATCACTCATTCTTCTGTGCTTTAAAAACAAACATTACCCACAGCACTGTTAATAAGTTGAATTAGGGCTGCAGGTTTAGCCCGTATTTCCCAGGTTAACAGAAATCTTTCAGGATGTGGCAAATATTTGTAACTTATTGATTCTTTTTTGTGTTGTTCAGCCAAACTTCCATCTTCTGTAGTAGTTTATAGTCTTATCACATACTAAATGCTAAGTGCAGTCTGTCAATGAGCACATCCAGTCTGGGTGCTGAGTGTTGCTCTGTGCATTGCAGAGGGCAGGGCAAGAGGAAGCTTAAACAAAGGTGCATGAATTTCCTATCTGGATTATTCTCAAAATTTCTTTGTCTTTAAAAGAGGGGTTGTGGGCAAGAAGTACCAAGAATCCTGGAAAATTTGGGATGCTGGGAGAAAGTTTAAAAGTTCCTGAGCTGAGAAGTTGTTCATGTGGAGCGTACCTATAGCTGAGTCTACACTCACACTCCAGAAGTGTGGGATACAGGGAACGGTTTATAGGGAAAAGAAAGTGAAGACACTTACCTTTTCAGAGTTTATTGCCATTTTTTTCCATAATTTCAGTTTCTCACTAGTGCTAGTTCTTAGCAGCTCATGTTTCCCTTTTATCCTGTTCCTCACCAGTCTTCCTTATAAATATTTGTTTAGGATTTTAACGTGTGTGATGCAAAATTTGATCAGCTGCATAGACCAGGAACAAAACCCCACACCAACCTGCCAAAACTGAAAAACCGAGAACACCACCCCAAGCCCATTCCTTCCAGCCTCTATCCCTCAAAAATGTACCCCTACATGGTTGTTTTAGTATGTCAGAAAAAAAATTTGCAAAAATACCGTGAAAAAATGGGTGGGCTGGTTTTGTGCATATGGAAGTACCTAGAGTCACACGTATGTACAAGAGGAGGCAGCAAAGATGCTGATACCTTGTTCTTTGGAGATGCACTGAAACCTTTCTATATCTCACTTTTCCACTGGAAGAGTTTCTGACTGTAGCTTTTGAAAGTGTACTTTTGCTAAAATACTAAGACTCCCTAAAAGCTGTAAATCACTGTGGTTTAGATTCCAGACAGAGAACCAGGACATTTCAAATTAAGCAGAAATGGGTACCCTCTTGCATAAATCCTGTTGGCATGTGTCTGCATAAATGAACAAATGTCTAGCTAATGCTAAATAATGCATGCATCTTGGATCAAAGAGATGCTTAACTTAGCTTCATTTGAGCTCAGAATGAATTGGCAAAGGACCTGTGAATGTTTGATTGATAATTTTATATCTGTGGAGAGGTCATTAATATTTTAGAAACTCTTCAAACTTTTTGAGGTTGCTGTCTATGTATTTCATGTTTCAAACTTGTTTTGTGAAAGTAATCAAATAATGAAAGTTGTAGTATTTCAGTCTTAGTTTTACTTAGGTGTTTTCACTTAATCAAAAGCGTTAGCATACCCAACTGGAAACTACTTTCTATGTGTTGTTATCCCTTCAGGGTGCCTGTAATTCTGTTATTCTCTTTAACAGTGGGAAAAGTCCGTGAGGAAAAGAATCAATTTCTATCCTTAAACTTTTCTTCACTCTTCCAGTTTGCCTGTCTGACTTTGGGCAATGGTCTTATTCTTAAATTAATTCCTACTTAATTATTCTAGATTTGTTTTTCTGGGCTATTTTCTGTATTAAAATATACTTCCATGTTAGGAATTACTAAATCTAAGAATGAAAAGAGAAGCATTAAAGTATTGGAGTTGCTTTAGGCTGTGCTCTTAATTATAGTCTAGAAAGAACTTTATTAATTTGGTACTCATCACATAAGACACAAAGTACACAAAATCTCTGCTGCTTAGAGGTGGTCAGCTGAACTGGTTGGTCAGTTAATGGATGGTTGCTAAAACATGAATTTTGACTGCAGTGTGAGCTGTGAGGGGGTAAGAAAGAAGAATTAAGTGGTCCATGGTTGGAAGCGGAAAATCAGTACAGCCTCTTGTTTAGAGGAAGAGCTGCAACTTGGTCTCATGGACAAGGATGTGATGGAAGCAGGAGCTTGAGCAATCTGTAGCACTCTGCTCTGAAGTGGCGCTTTAAAGTCAGGATGTGGTTTCAAAAACTGCATGCTCTATCAAGAGGGGAATAGCCTTCCCAATAGTCAGTCAGCATTACTGAGGGGTATGAGAGCTCCTTAAGTAAACTTCTAAGGGATAAGAGTTTTTTAAGAACTCTTGAAATTTTGCGTATTTGAGAGTCCTAAATGTTGATTATTGGTGAAAAAATCTGCTATTGTACTACACTAAAAATGTTTACTGTTCAGGGACAGTACATCTCATTAATCTTTAACTGAGACATTTCTTTGTGTTTAGGTGGAAGAAGGGGAAATTGTGGGTGGGAATATTTTGTTTCAGGAGAGGAAGAGTGTAGTTGATGTCTGAAGTTAAATGAGGATTCTCAAGTGGACAGATTTAATCCACTGCTCACTAAGGATTTACTTAAACTGATTTGTGTGTTACATGAATGATTCAGGTGCATGTCACTGCTCTCCTGGGCTTTTTCTCCAGAAGAATGATGTGTAAACAAAAGCATGGCACAAAGAATGAAGTGTTAAATTAAGATGCCTGTGCAGTGTATTTTTAACTTTGACAAAAAAGTTGTTTTTCCTGGATGTATTTCATCTTGTTCCCAGAACTGTGGTTGTCTTGCGATAAGACAGGAAAGTTGCAATGGATCAGTACTTAAAATAATAAATAACCTGGATAATGAAAGAACAAACTATTCTGTCACTAATGCAGAGTAAAACAGGTTGTCTTACTGTGGAAAAAACCGATTCATAAACATTTTTCCAGTACAATAAATGAAACATTTCTGTGGGGTTGCCTTGTTAATATCATTTTGATGTATACAGCTCAGGCTGCTCTTTCCTGAGGAACCATTGTCTCATTTGTTTTAATCAAAGACTCCCATATAAATTTTTAGACCTCACTAGTCTTTTTCAAACCACTGAATAAAGGAAGATTTGTGGATATCCTCAAATATCTAAGAGGTCATTCTGACATTGCTGTGGAGGAGAATGCTTGTGTCATAAATTAGGCTTACATTGCAGAAACAGCACAGCAATCAGCCTTTCTCTTTGTCCTTAAAAGGCTGTGATGAGTTGTGTGCCTGTTTCTGTGGTATCTTTTTATTTCGCCTCACAAAAGACCACTCTGATTCAATCATCGTTAGACGTAGCCTATAGCTAATGGCATCTTGTAACTTCTTGACACACTGGAATGTACCAGACATCTGTTTCACTCCTGTGTCTTGAGCCACAATACCGTGACTGGCTGTGGCCTGACCTTCAGGGGTGAGCCATGAGCACAGCCAGGGAAGGTGATGGAGCACAAGCATATTAGTGACTGATTTCTACTCTCCACCCATAAGACAGGCACTCCATTCTCTTAGCTACCTGTGTTGTTCATCTTGCTGTGTTCCTCGGTATCTACTGTATCCTTTGGGAACTGAAGTGACTGCTATTGCATGTGATACTTAGGATGAAGTTGCATCAATGCAATGTTTGATATTGTAGTACAACAGTGGCTTTTTGTTTCGTTTTTTTCTGAGGAGGCTCAATGTTTTATTGGCTATTTTTTGGTTGCAGTGGCATTTTAGGCAAATTATTTCACTAACCTGGCGATGAAACTCCCAAGACCTTTTTTTCTAAGCTGCAACTGCCCAGAAAAATGCTTATGGATTTCAGTTTGTGTATGCATTTTTTTAAGATCAGTTGGTGTTTCAATTGCATTTAAAAATGTTGGGTACCACCTGAAACCTAAGCACGGTATGTCAACAGATGAGCTGCCTCACTGGATCCCAGGGATGGACTGGTATAAGGAAATGAGACAGGACATTGAATGCAAATATTTTTTTTTGCTGAGGTCTGTTTTTCCAAAGGCAGAGAGCCAGGAAAAAAACACTGGCACAGTCTCATTGAATCTGTTTTTTCAACTGGGGAGTGCTGCTAGAGAGCCACAATAATACAGGGTCCACTGCTGTATTTTTTTTCAGATGCTTTCATAGCCTGTAGTAGAGATGAAAACTCTTTGTCCTGCTCATACCTTTCTCATTTTGACACAAATTTGACACCAACCTCAATTTGAGGTTCTTTCTGTATAGTCAATAAATAAAACCAGCTCAGGTTTCCTTGATTTCTCTGTGATCTGTTTTGATAAACTGGGCCACTAAGAAACAATCTATTTAACAAGGCTATTCATTTGTCACTTGAAATGCAGACTGGAGCTTGTAGGGATTAATGCAAATCTTAAGAACCTTTTTAGAAAATTGATACTTTTCCATATAAATTTTGTGCAAACACTAGAGTTTTATTTTCTTTCGTCTGTTCGTCTGTTTCGTGTGTTCTCAGTGGACAGAGTCCCCTATGCATCGCTGTTTTGGAGAAACTGAACGGACATATTAGTTTATGACACACTTCTTAAATATATGCAGTAAGAGAGAGGCTGTTACCACTTTAAAATCCTCCTAAAACTTACTGCATTTGCAGACAGGGACTGGAGAAGAATCTGCTTTATTTTCTGTTAAGAACATCTTAATCTTGATCCTGCTTCTTGCTGCTACAGGCAGAATCTTTAGGGAAGAAGAATATTTATTCCAGTTAACTCCTGAACTCAAGGACCTCAGTCCCTTGTTATTACAGTCAGTAATCCACCCTAGGAAGATCAGCAATAAATTGGAAAAACTGTGTTTCCGTGGCAGCCACCCACTCCTGTTTTCATGAAGATTCTCAAGATTGAAGGCTAGGTTTCAAAATATATGTACAAAATAGAGGAGGGTACGGGAGTCTTCTTTCTCTTACACTTGTTTATTATTTTTCGCTTTTTGTTTTGTTGCATTTTTAGAATGCAAGGGTAGGTATTAGTTTAATGGGCAAGGTAATCGCCCAGGAGGCATTTTGTTCTGTTTTGCTTTCTTTCCAAGAACTCTTAATGATAGCTAATAGTTGTTCCCGAAGAGTTAGCATACATCTGTATCTTCTGACCTGGGTTTCAGTGAATTTCTCTCCTCCAGGGTGGTTAGTTTGTGGGGCTCAGAAATTGCTAGGAACGTCACTAGAAGCAGTTTTCTTCTCTGAAGTTTTGTCAGTTTTGGATGCCAAAGGGTGCTAAACCTAAAATGATGCTTAAAGATTTGAATCCTTTTTGGGGAAGCTGCTGGATGTTACATTTTTGCTAATGTGTTTCCTGCTAAGTGAATTCAGTGTTGTGCTTCAGAAAGGCATTACCTTGGGTCTAGGGTTTCCACTCCTACACCTTGAGCTGCAAGAGGTCCTTAGCACTTAGAGATTCATCCAGTATTCATTGTTTAGGGGAAAAGATGGGGATTTTTTTCTTTTAATCAGATTTGGAACCAGAATTCTCATCTTGTGAGGCCAGTAACGTGATTCTTTTCCTTGTGTCATTTAAAGTATCATCAGTAGTTATGCACATCAAAAGACTTGGGGTACCCTGAGCTTTGGTATTAAGGTACAATTCCTCCATTTAGTGCTGTGCCTGGTAGCTCTGCAGTGTCTGCAGGCAGTCCTTAGAGTTACTGAGATTACTTTGTTTTAACCAGTAGGTTACTGAATTTTATGAGCATGGTGTAATTGAGATAGAAAATACTTGTTCGCCAAAGTGCCTGTTGTTTGTGGGGGTGGGTTTCTTTTTTTTGGTTTGTGTCTTGGTTTAGTGTTGCAGTTTAGGGGTGGTTCTTTAGGCACCTTTCTGGAAGGAGTGCAATGTTGTCCTCACACATTTACTACTAATGAGTTATTAACTACTAGTGAGTGATTTTACATGCTTGGTTGGTCATCTTATAATTTATTCCCCAGTAATGTATGAGGACACTTTAAAAGCATCCTGTACAAAATGTAAGTTTTATCGAGGGTCATTTTTATCTTGTAATGTAGCATTATGTCAGCGCTAGTAGTGAAGATACTGTGTCCTAAAGTGGTTTCAAGCACTATATATTAACTGGATGTGAAACTTCGTAGCCCGCTCTGCCAAATAGAAAATACAAATGCAGTAACTACTGTGATGTGAGCAGCCTTTTCTGGTTCTGCAGTGAATGAAGATCAGCCTTAGCTCTAGTTTTTGACAGTCTGAGGTGCCATGCTGTTACTGACACATGACTGTGCTGTTAGGTGGTTGCTGTTGGTTATCCCTATATCCCATTTCTCTGTAGGACAGATTTTGAAGGGATATGGGAAGCTGAAAAGTTCTTCTGAACTTCTAGCCACTGGGGGCCTGTTCCTTAAATGAACAAGTGTAGCCTCTGGTGAGAGATACCATTTCAAAGATGTTCTCAAAGAAGCTAATAACTGCAGCTAATGGTAATCTGTGTTTGGTTTATTTTGATAGGATTGTAATGTTTTAAACTTTTCTTGTTAAATTAATGTGTAAATGGAGAGAAAAAATCTCTATGCCAGTGTTTGATGGTTTAACAAAATACGCCAATGATATTTCCTAGTCAGTTTTATGATATTGTGTCAGCAATTTTGTGTTTGAAAGCAATATTTAGAAGCTTGAGAGGGTAAACTAAAGCCATAAATCATTAAAATATTCTGATACATTTATTTTCCCTTTTGTTTGAAGTTGGACTGATTTTTTTTGCGTTGTATCTATGTTGCTAAGGAATTTTTAGTGTAAAAGTCCTAATATAGGTAATAGAATAATTTTTTTTTTAAATCCCACAGGCTGCTTCTTCCTTGAAACATCTGGTTTGCGACTTACATGCTTGAAGAATTTTTAAAATATAAACTAAAATATCATGACTAATGAAAGGACTAGGATTATAATTTTATTAAGTCATTAAAAAATGCATGCTTTATAACTGTGTGGTTTACATGGGTCTAAATTAAATTTTTCAGTACCAACAGAGGCTTGAATGATTTAATCCAATCATTACTTTATTAGTATATTTTTCATTAAGTCAGTGTAACAGGTCAGCAAGAATTTAATATTAGCAGCAACAGAAGAGAGAACAGTAAAAGAGATCCTTTTAAAGAAATTACTGGAAAAAATACATCATTTTTCTGTTATATATTACTGCAGGTCATCTAAAATTTCTTTTCACATTGTTCCAGATTTTATACAGTCTATATTTATTTACCTTGGAATCAATCTGATATGAAGATTTTCTTGTTTCTTCCAGTTCTTTAAATAACAGCTATTTGTACATTTTCTCTTTTGCGGTTCCATCTTTTTTGAGTGATGGATCTGCCTCAGAAGAGAGAGGCTAGAAGTTTATCTAAGCATTCACTACCTTGAATAGGTAGTGAATAGGATAAGGTTCAAGCCAGGGAAGGAACCCTCCAGCAGAACAAAATGCTGAAAGGGCAACATTTTGATGCCCTGAAAGGAGAGGGAAGACTAATTGTGAGAGTACTTTTATCATCAAATAAATGCAAGGGATGGGGAGGCTGTAATTTTTAGGTAAATTGCAGTGGTATCTGATAATTTGGTCCTGTGCATGTGATTTTTCAATCTCAAGTTTTGCAGCAGAGAGATACTGAGCAATACTTGATGCTGACATCAGCGCTGTGGTCAGTGCCTGCCATCACACTGGGTAGGGACACTTTCAGGAGCTTCAGTCCTTGATACAGAATCAGGCTGCAGTTTCTCAAACCCTTCTTTTCACCTGTGTCTTCCTACTGCTTTACATGGTGCTGGTGCAGCAACACTGGAAGAGAAGGAAGAAGTTGCTATCTTAATGCTAAATCCATGAAGGAGTGGCTAGTGGTTAGCACAGCACAGAATATAAAACAAACAAATAAACAAAACCCCATGGTGTTGTAAAAACAAAGGCATTTTTATTGCTGGAGAGAAAACTAAACAGACACAGGTCAGATGTGAATCACATTAATGCTGTTCTGGAAAAACAGCTTGGGTACCAAGATGATGTGTGTGGCCTAAAAAATCTCTACATACTGCAAGTAAGCATGCTTACTGAATTTTGGTTATACTTCTAGAAAAATGTGAAGAGATTTCTAAGAAAGCAATGACTTTAGATTTAAAAGCACTGAAGCTAGTGCACCCTATTGCTAAATACAGTATAAATTATCTAATTACAAGAAATAAGTGAAATTTATTTACTTTTTAAGAAATCTGTATTTATGGTGTACACTTTTCACTAAGGTTTCTGGGGAAGGAGAGCAATTTTGCACATTTCCATCTTTTTTTAAATGGCTTTAAGTTGACAACATTTCTGGGAAATTGTTGCAGATGTGTTGAAGTATTCTTTGGCATGTAGTTGAGTTCTAGTTTTTGGTTTAGAGATATTCCACTATGTTATCAGTGTTATTATTGTTTATGCCTTCAGTATTTTACTTATTGCTTTTACTTTTCTCCATACCTTTACTAGGTAACTTTGCCGTGGCATAGAGCTTGTTTCGAATTATTGAGGACTGAAAATAAAAATTTGATTCTATGGTTTTGTTTTTGGTTTTTATTCTTAATGAGAAATTGTTTGTGGTTACACAACCTGTTTCTAAAGAAAAGGAAATCCTATTTAATACACGCTGGTTCTACTATATGTAAGATATTACAATTATTTGCCTGAGGAGCTACAAATAAAAAAGCTTGTCATACAAAAAAAGAAAGCAGAGAAAGGAAATGAAGTGCGTGAACATGAGTAATAAGTCTGTCTTCTGATCTCTCTAATGTGCCCACCCTATATTGGAAAGTATTTGTGGAGCTGAGTTAAATAGCCCTGCTTCACAGAAGTATTCTTTTAAGCCCTGGTATCTTTCTCTATTTGACTCCTAATCACTGTCAGTTATATTAAATGACTTTTTTTTCTCATGGGCTGTTCTGTAGTCATCCCAAAAAAATGGTTTGTGGCAACTTTTGCAATAAGTTTCAGTAGGACTTTTTTACTTTTTTTCCAGGTTAACAGTCATTCTCATAGAACTATTTTTAATCAAGAAATATGGTTTATGTGGACAGCTATTAAAAGAACATACAGTGGGTAAAAATAAGGCAAAGTTTTGTCTTTATTGTCTGTGGATATTTTGCAGAACTTGTCCTGAATTATTTTAATTTCAATCTTTTTATGCTGAACAAAACCCGACGCAGATTGTTAAAATCAACTAGTGAGCTCAGTTGGAAAGGAGGAGGGCACAACCTTGTAACCAGGGGATGGAACACTATTTGGAAAACACTGACAATTTTCAAATGGGTTTGCTCAGTGTTTTGTATTAATATATGTATACTGAATGTCCAGCACTATTTAAATTCTAATTTCTTATTGGTAGGATTGTCTGAAAATTTGGTTTTTTTCTTATCTCCTTGGTTGAATGTGCAGGTCCAGCTGGATTTTTGGTTGTTTTTATGAGAAATTGTTAGATCATCTATTCAGAAATGCAAAGACTGAGCAAGGTTATTGTGTTGGGCAAGTTCAGTTTGCAGAGGCATAAATGGAACTAATAAAGCAACACACACTATTGCATGTTATGACAGGTTTGGGTGTCCCCTGTTTGGGGGCTTAAACTCCCAGTAGAAATCTATTTGTTATTTATGTTCTGTGTGGCTCATGATGAGGGAAAATTCTCTGCTACTTGAAACAAACACACACCCTTCCACAAAAAAAAAATCCAGCCCTACACAACTATGTTTTGATACTTACTGCATTGCTGCTGTGCTGTAGAACATATGAAATATTCCACTTGGGACTTGCTTTTTTTGCCTTTTTTCCCCCTTCTTCTTGAATGCCATTGGCTTTTACAAATATGGCACAGGTGCCAGGTTGTGTGTTTTCATGTTCCTCTAACTTCTGATGGCAACTAGAATGAGGTGAAGGCAGTGACTTAAGCAGAAGGGAAAATCATGTTGCCCTTAGGGTATTCCTTCCTCTTGACTCTCATAAATGCCTGGAAAATTGTCTGAAGTAGAGTAATTTCTCTTTCAATCACTACTCATTTTTTTCAGTAATGTTTTTACAGTAAAACTTTCTTTTTACTTTCTCTACTGAGCAGATGTTAGATATGCTAGTACATGATCCAGAGACAGGAAATTCTGGAGAAGTGACCCAAAGCAGAGATCCAGCATAATCTGTCATGGCACAATAACAAACTATGTGGTAACAGCCTTACAAAGATGCTGTCATTTTAGATAGTTTTAAAAATGGGAAGCCATAGTAGAAGAGTTGAGAGCAAAAAGCTACGAGGGAGATTGAAGTAGACTGTGGTGAGGAAGACACTTTGTTGACTGTTTGGTTATTATTCAGTTGTCTGTCTGGACCATTTGCTTCCAAAGAGAAACCAAAGTGACTGTTTCTAAGAAAGAGGAGTAATTAACGTTGACAGGGTTTCTGAAGCATTTCCAGTAGCAGTCCTCTTTCATGTGTGCATGCATGCATACAGAGCAGGAGCACTAGAGCTAGCCTCAAATTGCAGCTGGTCCCTAGCATTTTTTCTGCTTCAGTATTCAGCTGGGGTCTGTTGCCTGTGCTTCCTCCTGCCCTAAAGGGACTATTCCTCCCCTTACACAATTGTCATACTGGAGATGCTCCTTTGAGACTTGCAGTGTTCTGATTATTTATATATTGTAGGTGATGCAGTATAGTACAGTCACTATTTTTCTTGGTGATCACAATTCATTGTCAAGGACGCTGAGGTACTCTTGCACCAAGGAGGCTGACGTAAAGAAAACCTCTCATGAGATGTGGCCATGCTCACAAAGTGCATCCTATCTTTTTATATTGGATGAATACTCATAGTGCTGCATATCACCAAGTTTCTCTTAAGTATATTGAGTTTGAACTGTAATTACTAAAAGTCTTTCTCAAGACCTCTGCATTAATACAGTAGGTACCATTTATCAGTGAAGTAGCTTATGATACCAAACATACTTGACTTGTCCCATTGGTGTTTTTTTGAAGAAATGCAGAGGAATCTTAATCACACAAAATGAACAAAAGGTGACCTGAGTGTAACTACTCTTAACAACAATGCAACACCCAGGTTGTTAATGGTGGCATCGTTTCAGTTTGAAGCAAGAAACTAATGGCAGTTCATCAATGCTCAGCAATCACACAGCCTAAGCAAACCCAAGGCAGTCTGTTGCCAGCAAAGAAAGAAAGAAAGAGGAATGTGTCTCTCATGTTGAAGAGATAGATGCTTACTGCTGAGGGTACAGGAAAATAGGCAGTACTAACAGGATATTTGAGGCCGCTTGCTCAATTAAGTAATAAACCATTTAATATGCAGCAGATGTTTTGTGTCAGGCTGGAGGAAGTACATGTTTTGGATGCATAAACAGAATAATGGGTTTTTTTTGTGTGTCCTTTATCCCTCCCCTTTTTCTGTGAGTATTTTCTGACATAAAAGGCAGAAGTTATACCAGTTGCTACCCATAAAGATGGAGTTTGATGCTGACAGTTTTTCCACCATAAACTCATTTGTTGGGTTTTATGTGACTGAGTATTAACTGTTATCCAAAGCTACTGAGTTATACACTGTGCAGTGCACAGTTACACAGTTTGAAGCTAATTAGAGTTAGCATTGAGGACACAAATTTCCTTTGTTTCTTCAAAGGAGGTACAACTTTGAAGAGTGTGGAAAAAATGTAGCTTCTGTTCTGCAGACAGCTTTACAAAACAGTTTCATCTGGAATGGAAGGATCCTTATTTTGATGGTACATTGCCTTGTCTTTAAGGTGGCTTTTTAGAGTGTATAATCTTTTTAAATGTCTTTGAAATAGACTCAGTGCAATGCTTTACTTGGCATTGTACAGTGATTTTTTTCCTGTAGGGTTTTTCAGGTTTTTTTTGGCAGGCAGTTTAAAATGTTATTTTATCTTTGCTGATTTCTTACTGTCAGTCCCCTGTGTCTGGACACCAGTTCTCGTATACTTTAGATTAAAGGTTCTGGTTTGTCCCTAAGTTACATATAAGTAGTTGTCCTGCTTCTGACAGGAGCCAGGAGCAGAGTCTGGGGAGACAAGCAAAAGAAAAATGGAGCAAGTATGGAGGGTTAGTTCTCTCCCTGCTGTTGATCAGAGATCATCATCTCCTGTTGATCAGAGATGAACATGCCTGTGATGATGCTATTGGTTTACTATAAAATAAATAAAAACAGAAATAAAAAGAGGTCAAGTCTTCCAAGGTTGTTGATATCAGATAGCTATCATGCTCCCATAGTTAGGAAGGTTTGGTGGGATTAGTTTTCCTTCACCAAAAGCACACTGTAGTCCTTTGGATGTAAAACTGAATGTGTTTTTACTGGCAGTTTGGCATTTGAAAATTGGTTCCACTGCTAGCAGGGTAATTATTGCTGTTGTGTAAAAGTAAATACTTCTTCTCCACCACACGAAGAGTAGAAAGCTGCAACTGCTTCCCTCTCTCTTCTTCTTTGTCTCCACACTGATTCAGGCATTTTTGCTGTCTCTGGGGTGCAATCTGTATGAATTCTTGTATTAAATCCTGATTAGGTATGTTAAACAGATTTTTTTCTAAAGGCTCCATTAAAAACATTTTTTCCTATGCACAGCATTGTAAACCAAGCCTGTTTTAATCTACTGCTTTTGTGTAGTTTATACAAGCCATCAAATTTAATGATTCTCATGTCCCTTTTTAGCTGTCATATTACAATGGATTTCAACCAAAATGTGCTCACTTATATTAGAAACTTGCTGAATGAGCAAAATAGGCATATTCTATCAGATTTTGTTCTGTTGTTTATATGATATTTTTGTAGTACTTGTGGTGCAGTGAAATGCAAAGTAAGGACTGAATATAAAAACATTGCTTTCTTGAAGGAGAGAAGAAGAGCCAACAAAGCAAGTTCAGTGGATATGCACTGTGTAGCAAACCCATCACAAATGGGCTCCACTGGTCAGAGTGGTTGTATTTCTGGGGATTTCAGTAGTTGATTCAGTTGAGAATTCACATTAGCACACTGAAGCCTGTCTTCACTTTTGTTAAGAAAATAATATCTTTTTTAAAAAGCTTTTTGGCAATAATGTCTTCGGCACTAGCTTGAGGATGCATGGTGCGGGGATTTTTTTCACCCAACATAGTTCCTAATCATATTTAAACCACACCCCACCCCCAACATAAATAAATAAATTTTAAGACAAAAAAAAAGAAAAGCCTTTAGGCATTCCATATTTTCTAGTCCCTAAAGACTATGCTTTGTTGAGCTTCCAAACTTCTCTGGGCAACCAAGTCATGGTTATCATTGACCTAGAAACACAAATAAAATCTCATTTCAGTGGACTAGGAAATAAGAAGTCAAGTTACATAAGATTATTGGTGCTGGAAGACATATTAATGAACATCATTATGCCTCATTTTTTGTAACCTTTGCTCAATTACGCAGTGTCTTCCTTTGTCTCTAGTTGGACTTAAATCCTGTAGCATCTCTAGGGAATGCAGGACTTGCAGTTCTTGCTTCAGACAAAACTAAAGAAGTTCTTTCTTGGAAAATTAACTGTATAAAAGAAAACAGTTTAATTTTTAAGAAAAAGCATAGCCCTGTGATCTTTAATTTAAGAATAGCCTTTTAATGTCTTTTTTGATGCAATCTGTGTGACAATGAAACTTACTTCTGCCTTTGTGCTGTAGCCCTGGATTCTTTTCTAGTGGAGACTTGTAAAAAAGCATTTCTCATTACCTGCATGTCCCTTTACCATGTGTTCTAAGATTAACAGCAGTGTTGTTTACTATTTCACTGGAAAATTTCTATGTATCAGATGCCTTTTTGAAGCCCCTCAAGATGAAAGCTATGTAAGGAAAGAGGAAAAGCAAAAAAAAGAGAAAAAGTAAAAATTTGCATTGGCAAACCCTAGCAGTTTTATCACCTAGATAAAGCATATTGAAGAAAAAAAAATGGGTAATTTCTATCTCTCCAATTCCTGTAACAAAAATTGTTTTCAAACTTCATCTTACCCCCTACAAAGGCTTCCACAATGAAAACGAACTTGTAAAACATTTTACAGCACAAAGAAGGGAATCAGCTTCATAGGTCTACACAACAGATTCCCATAAATGTGCTTTGAGTCAGCAAGGTCTGTAATGAACATGACTGATTTTACAGCCATGTCTCCGACTTTTGCCTATGGCTCCTTAAGGTATTTGTAGCGTTTTACTACTTCTCTAGCAAAGGCCTTCTTTCTCCACTAGAAGACTCCAAAAAGTCTTTGTAAGGTTATTTTAAGTTTGGGTTTTCCAAACAGGCTTCAAAACATCTTTTCTGATTTTGAAATGCTGTTAGATGAAAATGGAGGAAATAGCCTTACTGGTTTTGTATAGCCTGAGTGGTTTTGAACTATAATGAGTTCTGAAGAAAGTCAATTACCCTTCCTTATGTTAAAGTGACTCACAGGAATGTACAGATGCAGTTTGAGGTTGTCAGTTTATTGGTTATTGGTTTTTAGAACGTCAGTAACAGCTTTATGTTTCTTGTCTCTAAGTCTGAGCAGTCATGATACTACTTTACTCCCTTCCTCTATCTCTTTCACTGCACTGCTGAGAAGTCCCTTGTTTGAGAGATGTTTTAGATGCTGAATTTAGGTAATGTGTGTCTAGTAATGCATATTCGAAGGTGGCTGGTGTTTTTAGTAGGTAGCCATGAGCACATGCACTTCTCCAGAGAGAGAAGGGAAATTAACAACAGACAAGAATGTCTCTGGGAAAAAGTATTCCTATTTCTGGCCTGAGGCATCTATTTTGACAAATCAAAGGGAAAGTCTTAAGTAAGCTAACATTTATTTGCCTCTAGTAAAAGATCACCAGCATGCATAGTCTAATTCTCTTTTTCCCATTTATACTTTTAAATTCTTGTCAGTTTAATTTCCTTGTGCATGCAGACAAAAAAGAGAATTTTGCTATAGATGTGACTTCTGGGTCTACATTCACATTGAGCCCTTGTAGTTGACACCCTATTTGCACGCCCTTTATTGACACTACAGCAAAAGGGAGAGCAAGTGGCAAATGGTAAACTGAGAGACAGTTTAGAAAAATGCAGCCTTTGGCAGTTCTGTTTGGTCCTTTTTGAGATATCTGTTTAGATTCTTCTATTAAAAAAATAAATCTAAAATACTCAATATATATTTATTATGAAGGCAATCAGCTTCCCTTTTCCCACCCCCCCACCCCCCCCACCCCACTCTCATATTTCCTTTTCTTTCCCTATTCTGGTGTTGGTCACTGTTTGTCATTGATTTATCAGAACATATAGGATTCAGTCTCATCTTTGAAGTCCCATGTGCTACATGTGTCTTTGTAGGTGTTTGTCTCTAGGTGTTAATAGTTGTGTATGAAGCACCATTTTTCTCCTTCATTATTTCTCTTGCCACATAGATTTTGTATGAAGTAGTAAAAGGTAAATGCATGGTAGGCTGCATGATCTCAAGTTAAATATTGCTCTTTATGTGACTATTTTCTTTATCAGATGGGGTAGACACATAAAAATTGACTTTTACAGAGACCAAAACACTTCTGAAATTTTATGTGTGCGTGTTCCATTAAATAATATCTGACAGGAAGGAACAGCTTTTAAACATGCTATGCTTATTTTCTTTCTAGTTCATTCTTTAGTGATGGAGACAGCTGGCAGAGACTCAGTCACAACCTTTATCTCTGTATAATCTTTATAAATAATTCCTCATCTCACTCTGAGTTTGCTCAATCATCCTGCTTATTCTTCCCATCCTATTACATGCCACAGATTATTTTTTTCCATTTCATTTTAATGTATAAGAGTAACAGGAGTTTTTCAAGCAGCGGGTGCAGAAGAAAGATGAATAAGTAATTAAATGCTACAGGAGCTGCTGATTGGCACATAAGGCTACAGTGTGCTGAACTGATATGAGTTACAATAACATGCATCTTTACTTCCTTGAAAGAGTGCATAATGAGACCTGATTTAAATATGTTCTGTTTTTAAGAAACATCCCATGTGTTTCTTTGAAATTAGCTTTGCCTTCATCTGTTGGAACTATTAAGCAGATCTGCTCCTTGAATTATTCTGTACAAGTCTGTACAATTCAAATGAGAAAAAGGGACTGTAAATTAACAGTGAGTAATTTTGAAAATCCACTTACTATGCTCAAAAAACAGTTTTAAGGTGCAGCTGAAGGAAATAGGTGCTTTCAGGATACACTAAACAGTGTAAAAACCACAATAGCAAAAGTTTCTAAGCTTTTAAAATTTTGTAATGCCCTGTTTTTTAGGCAACTTCCCTTTCAAAAATCTTAGCTTACAAGAGTTGCGTTTTAAATTAGAAATCAGATATATCTTTAATGAAGAGAGGGCAAATGGGTTTGATTATCTTGGTGCAACAGAACAAATGGTCTCTCTATCTGGATTTCCAGAGTTGTAAAGGAAAAAACTTTGTTTCACAGTCAATGAAAGAGGAACAAATCAGAATGGAGAGTAAATCACTGGCTCATGGTTGAAAATCACGGAGGCGCTTTTGTTCTCTTCCCTGGCAGGAGGATGGTGTTAGTGGGGTCCTGGGTTACTCCGCTGTAGTTGGCTAACTTGAGACCTCACACCTGCAAAATGAATGCTGCAGTGCTGATTGTAGTTATTGCTTTGTTTCATGCTGCATAAAATATTTCAGGAGAGTAGTTTTGTAAGCACTAGCAGACCACTTTTTTCAAAGTAAGTTTTTTTAAAGTATTTTTGGCTAGTATTGTTTAAAGTCAGCTATGAAACCAGTTTGGGTTGGCACCGCATCAGCACACCATATTTTAGGTTTTCATGGCTTTTTTCCCCCTCTTTTATAAGAATCAAGAATGTCTAAAATTAGTGTTGGTTTTTCCAGGACTCTTGCATGTCCTGGTTTATGTAGGAAGTAAGAATGGATTTGCAAATCCAACAGAGCTGTGTAAACCATAGACCTTGGATTCCATAGTCTCTCACCTGTAAGATTACTGAGAGAAGTGAAGCTTTCATTTTTTAAACCATTACCTAAAGTACACAATAATTTTTCAATTTATAATTGTTGTATGAAATACAGTGCTATGAAATACTGCCCAAGTTGTGTACAGCCCCTTTTTGTATGACCAATATAGCTTAAAAATATTATTGTGCTTTTGTAAACATAAGAAAGCATAGTATAGGGAAAAAGAAATGTGTTCTCTCTGTGCTCAGTGTTTACTTTTTCATTTTGCATTCACATCTGCATGCTCAACAGGACTCAAAAAATACTTGCATCCATGTGTTTAGCTTATTAGTGGACAGTTTTCAGTGACAAGTTGAGATGCTTCTCAAGCTGGTGTTTTTGCCATACCTTCACCTATTTAATCTATACCAAAACTCTAATATCAATTTTCTCCTAATTTTCTCCCTGAACTGCACAGCCAGCAACAGGAGGGGAGTTCTCCCTCTACTAAAACCTGTGATCCACTCAAAGAATACAAATGCTTTAACTTTTTTATGAGTAATATCCTTGTCTGCTGAAGGAGGCACATCCATTCTGAGTAGCCACTGGAGGGGTATCTCTTGAAAAACTAAATAAACCACCAAAATATATGATTGTACTTCTTATTGTATAAAAACCTTTACAATAACCAAATTCAGTATTGCAGGTTTTGCGTTCCTTGCTGGGCTTTTTATGACTTACTCTGTAGTGTTCCTCTTGATGTGATTTTTCCAATGAAATCTTTATTTTGTTCATTCAAGGCAGATGATATTTCAGGTCAAGATCAGACTTATAAGTGGGGTTTTTTGGGTTTTTTTTTTGTTCTATTGCAGAGGTTTGCAGGGACAAGAGATAGTATTATTGGTGTGCTTGGTTATCCTTGCACTGTGTACTCTCATTGCTCATCTTGTTTACTGGCAGACACAGAGAAATATATTGAGTATTGCTAAGAAAAAGTTATGCAAGTCTGAGTGCATTATTTTTGCACCTGTGGCATAAAAAATAACCCAAAACATAATCTAGGAAGTATGTGGTGTGCTCAAGGTACTCTATTGCTAATTGCATATTTATATTGCATAAATAATGCTGATTTTAGTAGTATTATTTCAGTGTATGGTTTATTTTATGCTAAGAGAGTTCTCTGTCAAAAATATTGGTAAGGATTGCCATGGATGACTTATAGCTGATGAACTGTATGGGCCAAACTCTTAAAATCTTTGTGTTGTCAACCTCAATTTGAACAACTTCAGTAGCGGGGATATTGGAGAATTAAATCCAAGGTCTCTTAGGTCAAACTTGATTGAAGTTTTATTGAGGGTCAGGAGAAATTGATGAAACACACTATGTGAGGGTAAACAGGAGAGACAGTAGAAGAGATCCATTCTAACAGCTGAAATTTCTTAGCATACTCAAAATATGACATAACCTCCCTTTTCTTATATGATTTGGAAATATTTTGGAAGAGGAAGAAAAGTAATTCTAGCAATATTTCATACTTCAAAGTGCAGTAATCAGCCCTCTGTTTCTGACAAAGTTTTTGAAATTAAAATACATTATATTTTACTGATGCATCCACACAGGTTCTGCTAACCAAACATCTTTAAATGGGGAATTTTTCGAGCCATAATAGTGCATTCCTTCTTTCTTGAAACAAATTCCTGGGTAGAGACTGCTTTAATGATTTGTAAACCATGGATAAGTCAAAGTGTCTTATCCTAATGTGTGCAATGTGAAATTAAAATATTGATACATACTGTGATGAACTGAAGAGATTCTTCATGAATGTTGCTTTTACAATGCTTCCGTTTCTGTATTTTTTTAATAAGGAGGGCTTGTTTTTTAAATGGCAATTTTCCTTACATGTACATGTACATTTCCTTTACATTCTACATGTAAAAATCCTACAAAATCCTACAAAGAATATTGTTGCTACTCAGAAGCATACAGAGATAGCACTGTTCTGAGGAGTGTTTGTGTAAATACAGCAGTCAATGGGTACTGAAAGTTGGGCTGTACAATGCAGGTTCCTAAATGTAATGGAGGTTGGTTAGTGTGTTTTCAGTGATTAGTTTTTGTTGAGTTTTTTTATTTATTTACATGTTTGTTTATATGTTTATTTTATTTGAAGCAGTAGAATGGAAGCATTTGGAAAGATGATGAAGATAAAGGAATGAAGTGGGGGTGGAGGGAGGAAAAATAACATCTAGTCTCCTGCTAAGCTAAAGTCAAGATGAGGGTGTTTTTTGTGAGACTGTGGCATCAAGAAACTAATGAATGAAAATGATAAGACAGCATTTGTTATGCTTTTTTGGTATCTGTTTTTCAAACTTTTCTGTGGCAGAACACTCATTTTATTATACAGTGTTGTCAACACTGACTAACTGCTTTTTTCTATCTGGAATGAGGCCTTAGCAAATTGTGACAGCAAAATAAGCCTTGACTTTTTAATTAGAACTAAAAAAATACATTGTAAATAATAAACATAGCATTCTAATAATATTTAAAGTATCTTCTTTTGTGTTTCTGTGTGTAGAAAATAATACAAATAAAACAGGAAAAGCAGTTTCCTTCTAGGTGCAACAGATTTGTGCTTTATACTTGAAGAAAACTCTTCCTAAGAAACTTAACACCTGACTACTTATAACCCTTTTTTTTTCCCTAAAGGTTGGTTACACTTAACCCTTCAATAAAATCATAAATATTGGAGTGAAAAATATCCTGAAATTAATTTCCACCACCGTGAAAAAATCTTACATAGAAATTGATTTTTTCTTTCTGTATATAAGTTTCAAAGAGGTTTTGAATAATAAAGATCAAAATAATTTTTGAGTAATTTAAAAGATAGCTTTTTCACAATATGTTATCACAATAAAATTTCTGATACATGTTTTCTAAAAATATTAGTAAATAGTGGACAGAAACAAGATGTTTCATTTTCTAGGAATGTTAAAAACCAATTCTTCTTAGCATTTTGTAAAATAATTTTCTGAAGTCTCGGTAGATGCAGTTTGCCTTTATTCCAGCTATCAAAAAAGTTAAGTCTGTTGTAGTAATCTACTATATGTTGGCAATCCTGTTGAAAGCAATAAACCCATTAAAATTACTTATTAATAGAATTACAATGTAGTAGTTTCACTTTGTTAGGCTTTTTTTAAACTTACCATCATCACCTTTCTTGTATTCCTTCCTTCAAGTCAATTTCCTAAAAATTACCCATCCAGCCTCAATGTCTTGCTGCTTCTGTTTTGTCTAATTTGCATTTTATCTTGCAGTCTGAATAATGTTGGCTATTACTCACTCACTAGGCAGGTCTGGTTGAAGAGATGAAAACAGAGAAAACAATATAGTTCACAAGGTCAAATTACAAATGCATTCTTCTTTCCCTTCCCAAAAGGCACTCAGGCGTGAACTGAAGGATAAAGAGCAAACCATTCTCAATGCTGTGGACCAGGCACGAGTTTTCCTTGCTGACCAACCAATTGAGGGGCCTGAGGAACCAAGGAGGAGCTTGCATTCAAAAACAGGTCAGAAAGTACTCACTTCCGGGGAGGGTCAAAAAAGAGAAAAGGACTTGCATGTCTCTAGTACATATTTTATATCCCAGTTACTTGCTCAGACCTCAGAATTTTCTGAATGGCATCCTCATGGCTTTTATTTTGATGTTTTAGACTCATGAGTTACTTCTCTGCTGTGTAAGTACTTATATTTTAATGGAAGAAGTAGAAACAGCTCTTCTACCTATTCCAGTTTTTGGTTCAAAATACTAATGATAGTTCTTTTTTCTTAACACAATAACATATGCACCTTAAATGTAGTCAGAATAGTATAGAAAGTAATAGTACAGAAAAGTAATAGGATTCCCATTCAAACATCCATGTGTCTATTGCAAAGTTTTACTCCACCAGTAGAAGTAAGCATTATTTAGTGGTGTATCTCATTAGAAGCAAAATCAGCTTTAGAAAGGCAGTCATTACAGAATCCTGAAGACTTGAATATTAGGTGAATCATTGCTAAGGAATGGAACCACAGCTATCCTAGAAACTATTTTTGCACAGTGTTTGTTGAGATATTACTCTAAATATTAGAGACCTACAAGAAGGTAGTAATTTTTCTCCACTCTCCCACAACCACAAAATAGGAAATTATCTCTGTAAGTTCTACAATTATATCTCTGATATAAGTTACTGCATTATAAAGTCTTGATTTTAGTTGCACAAGAACTGTTCTTGGAAAATGTAATAATCTGCTTTTGCAGAACTATCAGTTGCTGTAAGATGTGAACAATTTACTCTTCTGTATAATTTACAAAATTATAATATATCTGCTTTTATCAGGAGTTAGTTTTTTTTATTTCCATACATCATCTTACACATCTCCATTGCAGACTTCTTATAATTGTTCCGTGGAAACAACTAATCTTTCCTGCATTCATCATCCACAAATTTTTAAGTGGTTTCATATTCCCTAGTTCAACTTTGTGATAAAGTTTGAATAGCTGGTGATTAAAGCCAGTGAACCATTTATCTCATTGATTAGTTCTGCTGGTACCTTAGCTTTACTTCTGTTTTGAACTCTTGACTCCCGAACGTACTCAGTTTCTCTTTGCTCTCAAACCCATTTTCTATATGGCATCTCTGATGTTTTAGTTGGTCTAAATCACAAGCAGCCTTGCATTTGAAAGGTAAGGATGATCTCTGTTCATTCTTTCATACAGAAGTTTGAAATTGCAGATTCTCTCCTCAAAAGCATAGAACCTCTCAGCGCAAATGATGCCAGTACATAAAACCTTACCAATGTACAATGTTCATTTTCTAGCAGGATTTGACATCAGTGATCTGGTCAGTGTTGATTGATGGGAAACTGCAAGAGCAAACTTCAGATGATAAGATGCATCATAAATTCTTGCTATCCGGTCTGTTATGATGAAAATTATTATTATTATTTTGTGCTACACCAATGGCAGTGAGAACAATATAACAGGGAATTTGATGATGTTGGTAAACTGCATAGCAATAATAGCCATGGTCTGCAGGTGACGTGTGCATGTCTCTGGTCTAGTCATCTTATTTGGAAACCAATCATGTTCAGACTGGGAAGCCTCATACACATGTACTGAACTTCTTTTCCTCCTTCTTCACATGTTGTACTTCCATGGACTTTTTTTTGAGTGTGTGATGGTTAGGTCTGACTACCAGCCAAACTCCCACCCATCCACTTATGTCTTCCATTGCAGTGGAATGGAGGCAGGAGATGGGAAGAGCATGAGAGAGAAAGCTCATGGGTCAGGATGGGGATCAGATGGGTCAGCTTGGGGAAAACAAACTATTTATTGCCATTTAAAACAACTAATAAATACTTAGTCGGTTTGTAGTGGGGAAAAAATCTCACAAACATTAAAGCCATGGCTTTCCTCACACCTTTCACAGGCTCAGATTGACTCCCTCATTCCTGTCTCTTCACCCCCCCTTGTTGTGACGCTGATCATGCTCAGAGAGGCAACAAGTGGCACGAGAGGGTGGGAAGGTGGTGACTCCATGGTTAGCCTAGCAGTTTCTTTCTCCTGCTTCTTTCCTCTCATGCCTTTCCTCTGTGTGCTGCCTCCATGGGGAATATCTGCCTTACCATGGGGTTGCTCCTCCTCCTGTGACTTCGGTGTTCCCTCTGTTTCTCCTTTTGGTTCTCCTCTCCTCTCTGGTGTTTTCTGTTTCTTAAATACAATTTCCCTGAGGTGCTGCAGCGTGGCAGAGCGTCTCAGTGTGCCCCATGGTGAGTTGACTAGAGCCTGCTGCTCCTGGCACAGGGCAGCCCCAGCCTCTTCTTCCAGAGACTCCTGTGGAGCTCCCGCTGCTGACAGTGGGCACTCACACCCTCTGCAGAACAAGCCTGCACTTTCTTTGAATTTCTTTGAATCATTTTGTCTGAGCTCGTATATATATATATAAATAACCTGTTAATTTTCACCTAGGAGCGAGTCTAGTAATTTTTTTTTCTGACAACTGATGCTGCCAATCTCCAGAAAACTTAATCTCTGAACTAAAAGAGAGAATTTTTCGTCAGATGAACCATTTTCAGTGAAGCGTATGGGCTGTAGTTTGTTTCTAAGATGTTAATTTTTTTTATTTTTTTTTCTGTCAGTCTCTTGGTCACTGGTATTCTCTGTAGCTGATTAAAGTTAACTTGTTAACTTCAATGAAGTCCACTTCATGTTGATAAAGGTGGAGTGTGGTTACTGATTTTAAACTGAGAGTCTGTTTCCTAAAAATATTAACAAACAGTCAGTACTGTACAGTCTTGATTTGAATATTGCTTTGGCTGGTTCTGTAGTAGAAATAGAAAAACTATTATACTAACTCAAACTTGCATTAATTAGAAATCACAGTTTCTTCAGGTTATTTCTTACTTTGTATAAGGGTTGTTATGGGGAAATGGTCAGCTAATCTGAAGATGATAAAGGTTATAAAATTGCTCAATCTAATTTTTTTAAATCAATATTTTTTATTATTTTCTCCTTCACCACATGTCTTTACACTCCAGGGAGGGCCTTGTTGAAAGGGCAAGGAGTGAGACATATTTAGGAGAAAACTGATAAGAATCGTGTTTGAACTTGACTGAGACCTGTTTGAAGGACTTGTGCACATATACATTTATTGTTCCGTCCAAAGAGAACGGATGTTAGTTACAGGATGCCTTATGATAACCCATTATTGTCTGTAATGGTCTTGTTAATTTCAAACATATGACAAGAACATAGATTCAGGCTATGAGTAAGCCCTGCTTTCTTCTTTCCCATCTTCACCTTATACTTGTGTTGGCCTTCTACTGTACCAGAGACTAACTAGCACATTCAGACAGAGTTCTCTATCTTCCAGGAAACTACTTTATTAGTTAATTATATCTCCCATCTATCTTTTCTTCTGCTTTTCTTTTACCATGTTTCTGTAGAGAGGCCCCATCACAAAAAAGCAAGCTTCACAGTCCTCCTGTATTTGAGCTGCCTCAGCATCTGTGTGGAGCTGATTGATAAGCCAGCAGGCCAGCTGCTGAGTTTTATGGATAGACAGGTTAAAGAAATTAAAAATGCTCATTTTTTAGCTTTTTTTAAAAATATTTGTCCATAGTATAGGATAAAACTTTGATCTAAAGATGTTAGTTAGAATTCTCTATGGCATAGTTGCAGCTGGCTTCTTAAATCCATTAAGGTTAAGGTTACAGGCCATTGGAAAGACAAAGGAAAGCAGATTTCATATTTTATGTCCCCAGGATTCTGTGAATTGATGATAAAGCATTACTGAAATTCTGTTCTTACAGTTCCACTGAAGCAGTGGAACATCCTAGCAGATTATCACAGACCGCTACACTGATTCTCATTGTAATAGTGTGTCATGGGGTAGTTACAAGTTTAAAACCATGACATAGTGAATGTTTTTGGGAGTCTGCAGTGTTGTCCAACTACTTTAGTAACTTAGTTTTCTTAGCACAATTAGATTCCTAGCTTTGAAAGCTGCTATTTGGTAGCAAAGGTTTCTGTGATAAACACAGCATTTAAAAATAAGTATTTACCATCTGTTTTCTCCTATTAATTGAATAGAAAGACCCATAAATCACATCTGTGTTATAAAATAAATATATTAATATATATCAGTGAATTGTATGCAGGTACTTTATTTAAGCTTGTAGAGGGACAATATCTTTACTTGTTTCAGGCATAAATGAAAGGTGAACTTTTTTACTGCCACTGACCACATTTAGGTAAATTTCTCTGCCATATTTTTTCCTTTTGTAAGGAAGATCTCACTGAAAATAGGCAATTTACTCTTTTCTAATATACAACAGGTATATAGCAGGCAGCATATTTGTAGTATATAGCAGGTAGCATTTCTATTCCCAATCACCTGTGTTTGTTCTCTAGTTATCACACACCACTGGAATTTTTTTTTTCCTCTGCTTTGCAGTTGGACTGAGTATGAAGTCTTGACTGTAAATTAGAAGTGCTTAGGAGAATGAAGAGGATGTAGCCCACTGGAAGTCAGTGGAATCATATCCAGAAACTACTTACACTATTTTCAACATTGCTGCTTTTGTTTTAATTGCAGCTCATTCACTCATGACTTTTAAGAGTTTCTTCCTATGATAAGAGAAATGTGCAGTTACCCATGGGAGAAGACACAGCTTGGTGATACTGTAACATTACTGATATAGTTGCATTTTTCTGGGATCATGTCAGGAGCATACTAAAGCTGAACTCATACCTGGTTTCTGTTCCTGGATCAACATGAAGTTTGGGTTTCCACTATGCAGAAGTATTGTTATCTTGTTTTGGATCACACCAACAAACAAACAACAAAATGTTGGCATGCTTGTAATGAGAAGGTGACACCCTCTCCTCCCTAAATCAACAATTGTATTACAAATTGTAATTGCATTGTGGGTTGACTTTTGTTTGTTTGTCTCTTTTTTTCCCCAGATGGCATCTGGATTGTCTTGTTGAATACTCTTCTAGTATTCGTAGTGTAGCATATATCAAGATTAATGTGGGCTGGCAAGATTTGAAAAAAGCCTTAAAAGAAAAAACAGAATAAATGTGTAGAATTGGTGGACAGAAACTCCAGTTGTGATCCAAACAACTCCCTGTTACTTTTTTATCTGGAAAAAAGTGATTTCTCAACAACAATGTTTTATTTTGTGTAAATTACTTATAATATGCTTTTCTGTATTGGGTGCTATGGGACAACAGTTGCATACAAGAGGCATAGTAAGGTAGCTTTTGCAACTATAACTGTGCATTTACTTTGACATTCATCTGACCTTTGTAAAGCAAAAACTTCCATCCCACACCTGTCTGTTTTCTGTCTGTTGCCTCCTTACCCTCCTCCACCACATTAGCAACTCCAAGCTCAGTCAGTTGTAATGATTTTAAAGACAGTCTATCAGTAAATGGAAGATTGTCTGTCTCATCTGACTTCTGACAAAAATGGTACTTTCATCTTTCCATGATTGTGTCTAATTTATTCATAGGCAACACTTGAATTTTAATCACAAGAGTACTGTGATAAACCTTTTCCAGGGCTTTTATATAGGACTGAATAGAAGGCCAATTGGCTTCGTTTCAGTGCATGTCACGTCTCTGCTCCTTCTTTTGTTCTCTGTTTTTTGCATTATAGTTTCTTCTGCTTGCTTTTATGTAGAAGGGGAATCCTCTGAGACTGTCTATGTTTGTTCGTCATTAGTGAAGCAACTCTTCCCTGATGAAAGAAGCTTCCCATGAGTTTTTTTCAGCAAGGACCCCCTGGGCAGTAGACAGCAGGACCTGCTGGGGATGTCTTAGAGTTTTCTTTTCAGTTTTCTGGCTGTCTGGGTCTTGCTCAGTCTCAAACTGAAGGTTTTCCATGTTTGCTGGGTTGTGTGGGTTCTAGACCTATAAATATGAAATTTGTGAGAAATAGTGCACCAAAAGCTTGATTCTTTTTCAGTCAATAGCTTCACAGAACATTTGTAGGTTTGGAAAAGCTATTTAAACCAGCCTTTTTGGACTTTGGTGTTAACACAAAAACCAATGTCGTGCTGCAGAACCATGCCCCCCGTGGTACTTAGTATACCTTGGGTTTTGCCACTGAGTATGAAGAGACACCCTGGTGCCACAGTGAAAGGTGGCCGTGAGAGATCCAGGAACAAAGCACTGTCCTTGCTCTTTCTACCTGCAATGATCCAAAGATTACTTACTGAAGTTTCCAGGAAGGAAGGAAGATCTTATATTGCCTTTCCTTGTGCCTCCAAAAGTAACAAATCAGCAGTAAGCTGCTTTTACTTTGTGAGTATTATATGGAAGTAAGGAATAATTTCATGTCTTATCAAGGTCTGTGTTGTCTGTAGGAGTAATTGGGGTTTATTTCAGTTACAGCAAGGTGGACTTTCTTCTACTTTGTACCTGCTGAAATAAGTTATCTGTTGACACTGAAAATACTGACTGTCTTGAGTGTGTATTTCAGGAGCACTATCTGCTTAACTGGACAAAAATAAGAAATAACTATTCTTTCCCACTGCAGAGCTGACCCCTGAGGAGAAAGCCTTGAAGATTGCCAAAGCTATGCGTAAGCAGTCATCGGAGGTAAAAGAGAAATGGGAGAACCTAAATGCCAGTGCCAGTATCTGGCAGAAGCAAGTGGACAAAGCATTAGAAAAACTGAAAGACCTTCAATGTGCCATGGATGACCTAGATGCTGATTTGAAGGAGGCTGAAAATGTGAGGAATGGCTGGAAACCTGTAGGAGATTTGCTCATAGATTCATTACCAGATCACATTGAGAAAACTATGGTAAGTACGGAACTCCTGGAAAATATTTCATTTGTTTGTGTGTTAGACCTCTCCATTCCAGTCCCTCTAGTCTATGAGGTGTTTGTACACTGTATGCTGAAATTCTCAAGTGCAGTCTAAAGTCTTTAAAGAAGAAGAAATCTGAAGTCTCAAAGTCCACTGCTGGGCCACATTCTCTGTGTTTGCTGGGATTACATATACACATAGATCTATTTGGCCACCAAGTGTAACTTTCTTGTTAGAAAAACATTTAGAGCTTTTTTAATCATACAGAAATAGTTTTAATTTCTGTTCCTTAACTTTCACAAACTTAACATGTCTATTGTCTGGTTTTGTTCATATGAGTGAATATTTGCATTTGGTTTTACTTTAGCCTGGTTTCTCATCAGGATTATTTCAAACTGAAGAACACATACTAGCCTATAGTGTTGTTGTGGGCAAACTAGGTCTTGCTGCCTGGGTTCAATGCAGAGCTCAGCATCCCAAGGTATAGCTGCTTTGATGGGTAGTAGTCATCCTCTGCCAAACTTCATGTATTGGGTAGGGTCCTAGTAATGCAGAGCTCCCCAAGAAGGAATATCTTCTGAAAATTAACATTGTCCAGAAAAGCTGACTGGAAAGAGTACAGTGCAGTGAATGTGATGGATTCCAGGAGAGTGTGTGGGTATGCACATGTAGGTAGAGAAGATTGCTATTTTAGGCAAATTCAGCATTTACTGGTAAGCTTCTGTTTCACAAACACAGATTTTCAGTTTTTAAGCTTAAGAATGAAAATGGAAAATCATTAGAAGACCCTGGGGTTGTGTACCTGATCATCCATGTCTTCAGCATAGGAAGCTGGTGTTAGAAGAATAAAATGGGCTGCAACCAGGTTTCTGTAGATATTCTCTCTGTGTATACAGTGTCTGTGAATTCACAGGGCTGCATTGTTTCACATATAGCAATGTAAGCATCCTCATTCTCCAAATTATTATATTGTTACTTTCAAGGTTAATGAAACTGAAATCTTTAAAACAAAGGCAGGCAAAGCTGAGCTTATATCCACAGTGCTGTTGATTTCAAAAGAGTAATGAATCTCTTCCTTCTTCTCTTTATATTTTAATATAGATACTAAAGCAAGAAATAAGATGCTAATGCTGAATAGCTCCTTGTTCTCATGCTAAGAAGTGATTTGTCATATCTTAATGGCTTTTTCTCTAAAGTAGATGAAAGCAAAGTCTTTCAGATTTTCATTGCTGTGGAAAAGCTGTAACATCTGCTGAAGCTGTAGGGGCCTACTGGCTGTCCAGAAGCCCAGTGTTTCTTTCTTGACAGTATGTTCCTTCTGTTCCTTGGCCTCATGAGAGTGATTTTTGAAGGGAGGGAAATAATTGAATTTTCCTAAGAAAATAGTTTCTTTACAGCTGTTTTAAGCTTGTTTCATAATGTTTAATCAAGCTGTTTATAGGATTGAACATTTAAGATCTTACTGTAATTCTCACAGTAAGAAAGACATTTGATGCATCTTTTTAGCTGTAACTAAAACTTGCATCAATTTTGTCTTAAATCTGTATTTAGTACAATTTGATTCGATAAACCTTTTACTTCTTTTTAGTCATTGTAATAGCTTTACTCTCTGGTTCTAATCAGATAAAACATTGTACTCCTTTTCCTTAGAAGATACATTCCTGCATGCTTTGCTAGTTCAATAATGGTTTTTAAATTGAATTTTTGTCAGCTGCTTAATACTTGGAAACTATAGCTACTGAACAAATTTTTTCTTAAGAACACTTGCCAGGCTGTATGCTGCTAAAGCTCCTAATATAGCGTTGTGTATTTCCTTTTGCAAAGAAAAGCTCTAAAGCCATAGAGCACCACAAAAAAAAAAAATAAAATTATTTTAGGGGTGCAGCTTGCTTACGGGCATTTCAGTAAGCCTCATACTGTTTTTTTCCTTCAACATGATATGAGTGATACAATAAGAATATTGAAGCGAGTGAATTTTCTTTGCTGAGAACTGACTTGTGTGCAGTTGTTTAGCATAAACTGCCACATTGGGCAGGTCAGCACCATGGGGAATTTACAGTGGCTTTTGTGCTGCTCAGATACCAACTGAACATAAGTGTATGCTTCTTTCAGGCTTTTAGAGAAGAAATTGCTCCCATCAACTTAAAAGTGAAAACAGTGAATGATCTGTCCAGCCAGCTGTCTCCACTTGACCTTTATCCATCTTTAAAGATGTCTCGTCAACTGGATGATCTTAATATGCGGTGGAAACTCTTACAGGTATTCTTCTGAATATGTGCAGTAGGTGTGTGGGGAGGGATATTTCTCACTCTCCTCTGTTATCTTAAAAGATTCACTTATTTATTCATTACCTCTTTCACTCAGGTGTTATTCTGTTAGTACCAATGCAACAAAAGGAGCTGCCTTCCCTGCTGTAGCTTGGCCAAAAGCTTTTTCTTTCAATCAATTTCTGCAGTTTATTCAAAGAGGAAATCTCATTAAAGCCTGGGGAATAGTGGGAACTATTGCTGCATGGATTTTTTTGTATGTCTTGTAGCAGTAGATTTTACTGCATAAATCTGTGTCACTAAAAACTTGTGTAAAAATTTCTGTTGTTTCCAGCTTGTGTGAAAGCTGTTTTGTTTTGTCTTTGAATGTTCAGTTTCTGTAGGAAATTTCACTTCAAGTGATTTAAGTATTACTAGAGCTATAACAAGATATAAGCAATAGCAATTCAGCATAAAAAGCAGAAAAGGATATGCTGAGAGATTCATGTTGCTTAGTTATGATTATTGTGCTTAAATGGTCTGAGAAAAGTAAATCAATGTGCCTGATTACAGCTGAAGCTCATAACTAGTTTCACAGTGAATGATTTAGTGAAGCTTCTTACATCAGTTAAAAGTTCATTTATGAATTTTTGAAGCTTCTCCTTTTTGTGTGTTAATTTTTGTAGGAAATACTTATCACATCTCTTGTGAGGGTGGTGAAAATTAATTTTCAAAACCTGAGCACCAGTTTTCTTGGCCAGTAGTTTTGAATGAGTCACTCCTCGGAGTCAAAGCTGTTATTGTGTCATATCAAACCTTTCCTTTTCCTAATACCATTTGGTAGTGGGGTTTCTTTTCTTACTTTGTTTGCAGGTTGTTTCCTTTTTTTGTTGTTGGGAGGAGGTGGTGGTGTGTGTGTGTGTCCTCTTGAATTTAGTTAACAAAGCAACCAAAGTACTACTGGATGTGCTACCGCAGTTTCAATTAAACTGAGGGGAGTCAGGTCAGCCAGTGAAGCACAATCTTCCAAAATGGTTCTGTGCTGGAAAGGCAGCTGTGAAATCTATGCAACCAGACTGAGACCTGCTGACCATGGGAATTTGGACAACAGAAAGGTTGGGAGGGGGTCAGAAACTTTCAGCAGTAAATACAAGTCTGTATTTACCATTAAACTACTGCTGTTCATTATTGATCTACAGCTCTCACATGAGAGAACTGCAAGATAGAAACATGATTCTCATTAAGCAGATGAAAGAAAATTATGTAGCCTTAAAGAGGTGGAGGTCAAATAATTGCTGTGACTCACAAATGGATTTCAGTAAAAGAAATGTAATAAAGTGGTTTTCTTATCATGGCCTTGGTGTTGCAAAGTACATGCAATGTAGATTTTGAGTGTGTGTGTTTATGTGTAGGTGTCTGTAGAGGATCGCCTTAAACAGTTACAGGAGGCACACCGAGATTTTGGACCTGCATCACAGCATTTTCTTTCCAGTAAGTTCCTTGAATTAATAGCTACATGTAAAATATTATGGCTTTCTCTAACACTGACTGATCTTTACTCCAGGTGTCCCTGTGGCTTGAGGAAGTTGTTCTTCTGTGCTATTATCTACCTCCTTGTTTTTGTAGGGGTGTTTCATCCTTATAACTTCATTGACATTTTGACTAGTGTGCTTCCCACTCTATCTTTCTGAGATGGTTGTGCCTTGTTGCTTTATTCTTTGTCCTCTGCTGCAGTGTCTAACCAGTGACTGTTCCAGAATCTTTTCATGTTTGAGACTACATCTTTTCATCCTTTGCCAATTCTGTCTTCCGTTTCCTTTCCCTTCTGCACTTGCTGGGATGGAACAAAGGAAGAGCTCCCCAGATTCCTCTTTTTTTTAAAGACTCTGTGTCATACATTCCTGGAACTTCAAGTAAAGGGCTGGGAAAAGCAAATATGCATTGTTTCCACAGGATCTATCCTTGCATCTTTTTAATAAACATTTTATGTGTGTAAGCCTATAATCTCACATCTACTAAGAGGGCAGAGCTGATTGGTATAATTGTTACACATAGATAGGTTGTGGTATCGAGGTCCATGCTGGTTTCCTGATACTCCAGCCTACCTGCCATCATCAGAGCTAATGAGACAGAATTTTAACCTGATCACCTCTCCAGTTTTTATCTAAGAGCTTCTATAAAAGAGATAACATTGTTGCAGGCGTTTAGAAGTCAACATAAAAGTGAGCAGCTCTTACCCTTATGTCACTGTATAGCTAAACTGCTAATAGAATTTAAATCACTAAATTAATCTTGATTTTTTTTCTTGATTTATGTTACAACTGTGGTTTTATTTTGAACTGACAGTTTTTTTAGTAAACCAAATACAGTGTATAGAAAACATTACAGATGTTATGCAAATCAGCAATTTCTGGAGCCATTTTGTCCTTTTTTTAAATTGACTAAACAAACAACTTTAAAAGTATATGATTTATTTCTTTTTTAAAGCCCTAACAGAAATACTGCATATTGTTGCCACAGTGATTTTGTAGCTCTTGTCTTGTCTCAAACTTGTATCCTGGTTAGTGCACCTATGTAATAATTTGTTAAAAAGATTATAGCTAGAGTGCTACCTTTGGCACTGTTGAAGAATGCCAGATGAACTGTTTGTAAGACTAGTCAGTCTAGTCTCTGTAAATAAAACAAATTAGGAAGCAACATAGAAGTTGTTTCTCAGAAAACAGCTAGCTCAGAAAATAGCTAGCTCTTTTATGCTAGTTGAGGGAGAATAGTCCACATGTAAAACTTGCCAGGAGAAGTTGGCTGGTTTTGTTTGTCTTGGCCTGGATGGTTTCCTTGAATTTGCTTACAACATGCTACAATAAAACACTGTGTTCACAAGTCTGAGTGGTGAACTGGCTTTGTTGCTGATTAAAACATTCATAGAATCATGTCCACAGAGACTATGCAGTGCCTTATCAGCACTTCTCAGCCTTGTTTAGGGAGTATTCTTCAGGCTTAGGGAGATATTCAGTTTATGTTACATAACAAAGTAAAAAAGGGGAGGTTTCCAGGATGGTTTCCATGTTGGTAGATTTCACAAAGGATTATAGCTAAGTAGCACAATTTTGGAAAAACAATATGTAGTTATTCATTTAAACCATTTGTCAAAAACCACCTGTTTCCCCACACCAAATACAACTAAAGCATCTTAAGAAAGCCCAACAACAAAAAAACCCAACAACCAAACCTTTTGTAGAGCTTTAAGAAGACAGAGTTAAAGAATTTACATCTACAACTTTACATTGTGTTTGGTAAATGTAAGTCAGGGACAGTAACTTCAGAAGTAAAATAATAATAGAAAAAAATCATTAAATCTGTAAAGTTGAAGGCTTTATCCTGATAGGTTGAAAGACTGTGTATTCTAAATCAAAGTTTTCAAACCTTTTTAGCAGCGATAAATGACTTCTAGCTGTGAGGAATAAGTAGAGTAGTAGTCTGAATAAAACAGTTTCAAGCTGGGATTGATCATATATGTATGTCTTCTGCAAATCTTCATTTCCAAAGTTGCACTTCAGAATTAGAGGGCAGGATTTTAGCTGTGCTTGTCTAACAGCAACTATTTTCAGTTTACCCCACCTACCTGTTACTTTTCCTTCAAATACTAAGGAAACAAAACTTGCCATCACACCATTTTCAACTGACTGGTTATCATTTAATCAGGAATTTTTGCTAGCAAGACACGTATTTCTGACTGTTCATCAGATTCATAGAATGATGGAATAGTCCCATTTGAAAGGGACTGACCTCAAAAGATCACGTAGTCCAGCTTTTTACAGGACAGGGAGCCTAGATGAGATTATCCAGCATCCTGGTTCCAGCCCTGTTTAGTACAGTGATTTCATCTCTGCAGTGGCTAGAAATGTTTCTGTACTAAAAAGACACAGTGCAGCGTTTGGTACTGCTGTTTGACTTCCTGGAACACCAATTGCATGGATTCATGCAGACCATCACTATCAAAGGGCTTCAAAATATTTTTGAAGACTGCCAAACAATGTATTAGCCCTTCGTTAAATGTTCTGTGTTAGGAGTCTGAGGTAAAGCTGTATTAGTAGGCCACTGCAATCTACAATCCCTCTTTTTGCTGAACTATTTGTCCCCTCCCTTTACTGGGAGGCAGAATTTGGTTGTTTCTCAGTGCTTTTGAGATGGAAGGTAGGCACTTTTCAAGTTAGTTACTGCTCAGTAAATTGTATGCATCCCTAACACAGATAAAGGTGAAGAATCCTTATATTCCATTATTCTTTCCAAAAAGATAGCTTTTTGCTGCCTCCTGCCTTTAGAAATAGTAACTTGATTTTTCTGTAATTAATTTATATTCCAAGTCTGATGATCCACTACTGTCTGTTATGTTTCTTCTATGCTTTCTAAGACGAATCCATGAACATCCACAGAGCACTGACTCCACATGTTCCCTAACAAACAGCTTACGTCTCCAGTGGCTTGCTCAAAGCATCTCTCAGCCATACTAATATCTGCAGGCCTGCTAGCAAATGCCAAGTTGATAACTGCTATGTTCAGTTTTCATCAGTGATTTTTAAAAGAGAATGGTAATCTAATTTTCCAGACTTTCATACAGCAGAGAGCTGGCAATGTTTTACAAATGTTGTTCCCAAATAAATAGAATATGACTTGTTCCATAATAATCAGTAATTCAATTGATTACATTGTTTAGTTTGTATTTGTCTGTGCAGAATATCTATATCTGTCATAGCAAATAAATTGTAGTTAAGCAAATTCTTACTTAGCTGACATAATTCATGTGCTAGAGCAGGAGCCACCATAGGTGCCAGGTTGCAACACTAGAGAATGAAACTCTAAAGCTGATATCCACCTTCACCTATCAGATTGATTTTAGGTATTTTCAGATTTATGAAGGCCTAAAGGTTACATTTTGGCAAACTATATCTGTTTGAGCATTTAGCCTTTACTGTGTTTTTTCTTTACCTACGTCTTTATTGCCAATTCTTCTTTAAATAAAAATGGAATTTTCTCTTTTTTTTTTCCCCAGTAAAGAAAGTGGTTTACTATATTCCTGTAATTTCTCAAATATTCTCCCCAGTTAATCTGTCTTTCAGCACATGAATATTTCTTAAATTATATAATTTCTTAAATTATGTTATATATGTTTTAGGAGAGGTCACAGCCGTGAAACCCTTGGGCACCAGCCAGGTGGTAGCAGGGCAAGACCTATCTCTCTCTGTACCTGCAACAGCTTATGGGGCTTATACAGCTTGTAAGGCTTCACTGCAGTTTTGAGAGGTCTTTAGGGAAGAGAAGTGAGTTACTTTCAACTTGGTTGGTGGTTTGTCTTTTTTTTCTCCAGAGAGGGATGAATCCTAAAGCAGGCCTATCTTGCAGAAAATTACATTAATTGAGAGTTTAATTACTTGAGATTCAGGGTGGATCAAAGCTGTGTCTCATTTTACCAAGGTTCTAAATGGGGGCTGTTAGGACCTGAGAGCAGGCGCTCTGTGTCAGAGGCACTGAGATATGTGTGCAATGTAAATTCATCTCATTGGTTGATCACTTATTCCTGCCTGTTCTTTCAATCTCTGCTTCTACAGAGAATCTAGTGCAAGGAGTTTTTCTTCCATGCTAAAACCCTAATTACCCAGGCACTAGTCTGGTAATTTCTGATCTGTGTACCTATGGTTTTTCAGTAAATAGCTATTCTTAGGTTGAGCACCAATGGTCCTGTTGGCCCAAACACTTTTTACCTTTTATCCCTTGGGATCTTCAGATCAGCAGAGTTGTAGTATCATGTATGACTTCATGCCTTTTTCAACTCAGTGTGCAGAAGGCTTCCTGATCTTGTGAATCATATTTGATCTGCATAAATTCTGCAAAGATAACAGTTCTTTAGCAAGGAATGCAAAGGTTTTAGTTGTTGTTTTCTTGGCCATACAGTGTTAATCAATACTAATTTGAGTTGAAAGTAGGAACTAAAGGTTGTAACTAATAAAAGCAAGGTTGATATTTCTTCTTGTTCTGTTGCAGAGTATTATTTATGCTAGTGAAATAATTTATTTTAAAAGCATAAACTGATAATAATCCTGTAGAGGTAGCAAAACAAATGTCTGCAGTTTCCGTAAATGAGTAGCTTGCTTGCTCAGAATTTATCATCCTCCCTTGAAGTAGAATCATCACATTTGTTTTATTTCCAGCATGGCATCAAATGGATGCCTGTAATCATCCTGATAGATTGCCATAATTTTCTTCTGCTGCTTTTCTAATTACTGAAAGTAGTCTGGGAAATATTAATTGTTTCCATTTTGTTTTTTATAGCCATATTAATTGTAAAATAAATAAAAGATAGTTAGATTTTCTAATATGACAGGTGCTTTCTAATAACTATCTTCTCTTTATTTCCTCAGCTTCAGTACAGTTTCCATGGCAGAGATCTGTTTCACATAACAAAGTGCCCTATTATATCAAGTAAGTTTTCCTTTATCCTTTTTTTCTTAGGTATAAAACTATGTAACTATAACCTAGCAAAAATACATAGGTACTAAGAAGTTGCCAGAAATGTTATCTAGAGTTTCTCTATGGAGTGTTATGCTGCCTATACTATAAAGTCATGTCTTTTGCTTTGCATGCTGCATAATTTAGAAATACATAAAAAAAAGTCACTGACAAGCCCTAATTAAAAACCTCACTCAGATAAGAAGCAGCAGAGGCCCTCCAGTGTAATACATTGTCAGTGTTCAAACTGGACTTGTTCTTGTGTGTGTGGCTCATTCAGAGTATAAACTGTAGAGGGAAAAAAAATAGTTTATTTAAAATTACAAAGTTCATAACCCAGAGCAGAACGGTGGTGACTATTATCAATTGAGGCCATTCATCATTTTGTCCAAAATTCCTTTGGGAACAGGCACATCTTGACTTCCTTTTGTCATCTTCTTTACTTTATGGGAGTTTTCATAGTGATTGATATTAAGATAACTTTTACTCTGATATAAATATTTACAAAAATTTTGCAAGTATCTTAATTACTTGATTATCTTGAGATACTTATTTTGAAAATAATAAGGAATATCTAAGTTACAGAGGTGTGGAGATATTGAAGTGTTCTACAAAGAGCAATCCTTAACTTTGCTTTTCTTACTCTACCAGTGTTTATTTTGCTTGCCTGTACTTTTAAGGTCAAATATTGCAGCTTTGAGAGAAGGATAGGCCTTTGCTAGAAAGGTAAATGAAATTTTAAAACAGTACAGTGTGTAAGCAAGACTGAGAGTAGTTCATTTTAGGCTGAGGGAAATCTGTGTTTAAAATGTTATCAGTTTGGGTTTGGGAAAAGAGTAGGGTTTTTAAGTCTGTAGGATGACTGTGAATTGGACTTTAAGATAGTTCATTTTAAAAGAACGTGAGGATTTTTTTACAATTGCATATTGCTCATAACTCTGAGAGCCACATTTTTGCTTCAAACAATTTACAAGTACTTGAGAAGTTGGGAAAGCAGATAGCAATAAATCTGTCAATCAAACATGTTAGTATTCTTGAGATGTGACAGTTGTTTTTAAGCTGTCATATGAAGATCAATTTCTTTAAAGGATCTGAGTAGGTAACCAGAAAAAACAAAAACCTGCTATTAATATCCTTGAATTCTCCATAAAAGCATTTGTGCTTCTGCTCAAAAGTTTTGCAAGAAGCAGCAAAAACTGTGACATGCTGTAGAAGAGGTTCCTGCCTCCTTCCCAGTGGAAGAAGAGAGGGCAGTAGTTGGAGGTGGAGGCACACTCACTGCTCAGACTTGGGCAGGAGTGCTGTTAAAATGATCACACCTGCAGCGGTAATTCAAGGAAAATGCTGAAGTGGCAAACAATAGAAAGCAGGAGGAAAACTACCCTAAACCTTATTTATCATTTATTTCTTGTAGGTATGTCCTTAGTGGACATGGAAAGATTCATCTTCCTGCTCTACCTTATCAGAGTCAATAGCTGGAGCTGGGGGCATGAGTGGCCTCAGAGGGTTCTGTGGAGCTCACTGGGAACAGAGATAGGAACAGATGGAACAAACTAAGATATGCCTTCTGATCTGTGCTGAGCAAAGCAAAGACTTCAAACCTGAATATTTCATATGTTTATCTTTTTTTTTTCTTATCTAATACATTCCTCTTAGGTTCTCTCTTAACCTACTTCAGAAAAAGTTCAATTTTTGAGGTGGTTTTTTGTTTGTTGTTGGGGGTTGTTTCGGTTTTTGGGTTGGTTTTTTTTTTACTTTTTTTTTTTTGCTGGTTCAGAAGAAAATCTTTCCAGTATGTGCATTAGGTGCAATCCTTCAGGCACCCAGTTGGTGACAAAGTATCCCCTGGTACAGTGGCCTTGCTCCCTTAGTAGTGCGTTGGTGGCCCTAGAGCCAGATTGTGGAATGAAGCCAGCTGGAGCTCAGAAACAAGCCCCAGCATCTCTTAGAAATTGGTTTTAATGGTCTTTCATAGAAATTCTGGTCGGGGGGCAGAAGTTTAGGCCAAGTTCTTTGAGGGTCAAGGTCTTTTATAGTAGCAGAGACCATTGTTTTACTTTCAGGATGGCTTTAATGATGTCAACAGAATTAACTACTGCATCTCAAATAAGACTTTTCCAGTTATCTTTCATTACTTTCAACATGATATATGCTGCTAAAGCAATGTCTTGATTCTTGTGTCTTGAAAAAGAATGATGGTACACGTAACTAGTAGGATTTATACTATTTTAAAAAAAACATGAGAGTTTCAGTAGCTTCACAGTCTGGAAAGCAGGCTGACCTTGGCAGTTTCCTACGTTTTTTATTTCTTACTGATCTAAACATCATTGTTTTCAGCAGCATCTAGATAAATCAGAGAGTTGTGGAAGATAAAGCAGAAAATAGCTGATTCTGAACTTCATTTGCTTTCTTATGATGAAGCTGGAAAGTACTCTTGGCCTTACGTACGCTTTTAAATCTTTGTTACTTAATTTGAGACACAGTTTAAAGAAGAGAGAAAATACTGACAAGAAAACTTATTAGTTTGGAATGATTACATGAGTCAGACAATTCAAGAGGACGATTAATGATGGGTTTCTATATAGAAAGAAAAGTTAGAGAGGGAGAAACTGACTTAATTTTCTTTTTTTTTTTTTAAATTATACTATCATCTTTCAATGAGTTGCCTTTGATGTAAAGCACAGCATGAGTAGAAGGAACAGTTGCACTAAGTCTCAAAAACTTTATCATTTGAGAGCAACTGGGTGTATTTACAAGAAGACTTCTATGTTCAGAGGGAAGATTTAAGATGTCAGTTGTTCATTTTATGGTAAAGCAGAACAAGGATAATAAAATTATGATCCAGTGATTGGTGGCTGAAAAATGAGAAGTTTTTAAAATTAATTTTGAAAGGGAAATAAATGCTAATTGAAGTCAGGTTACTTAAATTCTGAGTAAGAACACTTTTTTTAGACAACCATTAATTCATAGCTTTACTTCATTTTGATAGCTTTTTGTCCTTGAATGAGAAGTGTAAAAGACTCAGAAAGCAAATGCCTGTTACAGAATATTTTATATTTCTGTAGTCTGTGTCTTCTCTGTCATGGTAAAATTCAATGAGAAAGTTAATCTGTAAAATCTTGGTGCTTCTGGGGAAAAAAAAAATCCATAGTCTTTCATAGTTTGTAAATTGAGCTAATGAGCATCTGGAAGGAAATGCTAAACAGAAGGCACAATATTTATCAGTGCACTTTAGGTAATAAAAGTGTGAAGTTTGGGCAAAAGGTTTGGCAAACTTGCCATTGAATATGTTTTTCTTAGGTTGGTTTGTAAAGATTTCAGATTTAATAGGGAAAATTTTTTGTGTTGTTGTTTTTAATTTATATCTATTTGGATCACACAAATAAGACATTCAGTAACAGTATATGGCCTTCATAACAGTAAATGAGGAAAAAATAAAGCCTATATTGCATAACATTTCAATAAAAATATTCTAAAGAGAAAGAGAATAATAAATGAAACACTATGATCATTGAACATCCATGAGGGAAACATGATGAATATTCAGAAAACATAATTACCCTAGCATTTCTCACTGTTTTTCTTTTAACTATAATTTAAGTGTTCTTCGGCCATGTACCTTTCAATGCCATAAATTATTAGATATTTGTGCTGTGCAGAAGAAACAAAAGGGTAATACAGAAGAGGTCGCAGTGAGTTTAATCTCATGCAGGGCATTACATAGGAAGAGCAATTTCTTGTTGCAACCATTAAATTGATCGATGCCAAACTCTCCATAGTTGCCTTGCCTTTTCTGTAATCCTGCAAAGTGGCTGGCATCACCAGCGTCTTGGAAATCCTATTTTATCACCTCCTACATTTTGATCAGCTTTATGGGGATAGGAATAAAATGTTTTCTGCTTCTCCAGTTTTAAAGACTCCTTAGAAAGTCTTTTGCTGATGTTTAGTTTATGCGTGTATGGGGAAGATGGGGAGAAGTAATGGAACAGAGAAAAAAAAAATATTTTTTCTTATTATAATTATATCCATAATCTCATTCTTATAAGTATTAGGTGTTTCCCTTAGCAGGGAAAACAAAATCTAATTTACAGAAGGATGTAATACTGGTTTGAAGGTTTGAGAGTTTCTTCAATTACTAGTTCCTGTGCTCATCTTTGTTTTCAATTAAAGAAATGCAGTAGCACATTTCTCTGGAGTGATTTCAAAATATCTGCATTTAAATTGTTCTACCAACCTCTAAGGTGCAATACCCTTGTGCTGCATTATACCAACTCTTTTCAACACAAAACAGTCTTTTCTAATGGGCCATTTGAAATTTGGCAAGAGTAGCAAAGTCACAGTTCTGAGTGCCGTCATTTCATTAGTGATCAGAAAAGATTCTGATTTTGAGTAATGTTTTGTGCAAATGACTACAGGTACAGAAAGGTACTTAACATAATTCCAGAGTGCTGTTTCTTGTGGTGTTCACCAGTGATTATCCGTAGAAGCCTTGCCCATGATAAAAAAATGATAAAAAATACCCACAACCTGTTTCTGGTTTTCTTTCTTGTACAAAAAAGCTGAAAAGAGCAAATGGATGTTTTTTCACTGCTCCATGAGCATCTTGAAACACCTGGACTTAATCCATTCATTTCAATATTTATTTTATTTCTAGAGCATAAATTAGATGGCATGCGTTAGCATGTTTCTCAGCTTTTTATTTACAATCAGGAAGTGTTTTTAAAATGGATTATTTTTGCCAATTATAATTAGCTGCCAGAAAACATAATGGATAGGAAACAGATTGTAAAGATAAATGTTTGTCATGTAAGTTTTAGAGAACTTCATTAATGTGTGGGGGGTTTGTAGTTTGGAATATTTCATGGTTACCATGTTTTTCTGTTAGTGAAATTTACACAAATGGATTTAGACCTTTTAAACTACACTGCTTTGTCAGGTAATATATTCATAGATGCATCTTTTGCTGTGTGGCTCATATTGGGTCCAAAAGTTAGGCAGAAGAGATTTAGAAGACTCTTGTTCTGAATAACTCACTATTTTTTTTTGGGGGGGTGGGGGGGAGGATTGGTTCTCAGTGAAACACTTTTAATAGCAGAAATCCCTCTTTATGCCACCCACTGAACAGAATGAAATCTTGGACCCTGGGCTCCTGCACACCTTGAAAAATTCTTTTTTGTTGGTGTCATCTGCAAGCATGATAAATAATGGGCCCAGTTGTTGTTCACCGTCAATCAAAGTTAATACCACCTCAGTCTACAAGTAGTTCTTGACATTAGCAGGGTACTTGCAAGAGAAGATACTCCTTGCACGGTCATCAGCGTGACCTGGGACAGAAGTGCCATGATAGTTGTAACAGAGAGAGAAGACTCTGCAGATTTCTCTCCTCTTGGTTAAGTGCTTGGTTTGAATATTTTCAGAAGTTCAGTGAGATGATTTTTTTATAGCTCTTATTAAATTTACAATCATGTGCTTTTTTTCCATGGCTTTGTCCAGAGATGTCTGGCTTTGGTGCCTAAATGAAACCACCCATGGAATGTATGTGGTGGTGGTAGCAGCACTGCCTGGGCACTGAAGCTGCTGCCTCCCTTGACCTGTACAGACTGTTGAGCTGGTGATTCATTCGCTCTGAGCCCATTCCTCTTCTCTGGGGGTCCTTGTATGGAATTGTTCGGCTGTTACCAATGGCTTTTGGGATTAGGCTGGCACAGTCACGCTCACCCTCTGTAGTCACTAAGCAGCTGTCAGGTAGTACAGACTTCAAGGTGTTGGAAGGGATTCTCTCTTGCCTTTTTTCTGTTGCACCGGATGATATTCGCTTGGCCTCCTTTCTCACAAATTCTGTGTGGCATAGAAAGAAACTGAGTGATGAGTTTTAAAAGCCCATTAGTCTTTAGCAGTCTGGCACAAATCTGTTTCTTTTGCAAATAAAAGAGAAACAGAAACATGTTTTATGGTCATTCTTCTATTAGGCATAAATTTAATGTGTTCTGTGTTTTTCTATAAAGAGAAAATTTAGCTGTTTAGATATTTACTGCATCAAATGGAGAAACAATTTTTTCAGTGCAGGACACCAAAATTTTTGATTATCTCATTCGCTTTTTCTGCTTCATGTTAAGTAAACACAAAATAGAAAAAAAGCATATTTTTTGTATGGCGTGTTGTCACTATTAAAGTGATTTTAGTCTTTCAGATAAAACTGTAGTGAAACTCTGTATTTAAAGTATACAATTTCAATAATGAAAGTGTTGTTTGCTCTTGATTCTTGGTAACTTGATTTAGGGGATAAAGTTTGATTAGTAAAATCAGCTCTGTTGTTTGCTCTTGATTCTTGGTAACTTGATTTAGGGGATAAAGTTTGATTAGTAAAATCAGCTCTTATTCATTGCATATGGGTTTATAAATTACTTACAAGCTGGAATCTAAATTGCAATTAACCATACCCACATCCTTATTAAGTATTGCAAATGTGCAATGGAGTGTATTTCCAGAGGGGGGATTAAAAAAAAAAGGGTAGGATTTTATCCAAGTGTTTAAGTATTCTTTTCTTCTATATTTTCAACAACTCAAAAAAGAAAGAAAAGAGAAAGGTCCAGACACCCTATCTAAATAAACTGCACTTCTGCCGTGGCTCTCGGGAATATCCACAGCACCCCACTAGTCAAACAAGGAACTATGTGTTTAATGCCAGAAAACAGGGAACTGGGAAATAATGGCTGCAATTCAACAAAGTCCCTATGATCATGGCTTGTTTTGACATCTTAATTTCTAAGGTAGTGAACAGGATTTGACTCAGCTAAATTGCATGTAGTTCACATGCAGTGTTTGCATTGATATTTCAACATTTAAAATAGAGGGAAATGTATTTCTGTGTATACATTTATTTACAGCTTCTGTCACGGTACTTCCACCTACCTTTATTTTTAATATAAAAGTTTGAGGGTGTTTTAATTAAGGCTTTTTTTTTTCTCAGAATATCCTAAGAAATCCTTTTTACTTAAATGCTGACAGTAAAATCACCAGTAGTTTTGAGGTTTTTTGTTTTCTTTTGGGGCTTGACTTTTGGAAGTGGCTTCTTAGGTAATTTGCATTAAATCCATGTCTTTAAAACAAGCTTTATTAAAGTGATCACATATTGTATTCATTTCTGTGGGCAGTTGCAGTGGGTTTAGTCAACAATTCTAAATGGGCAACATGATATTTATAGCATCCTGTTAACGTGATAGTGCAGACATTTGGCAGCTTCCAGAGTAGTTTTGAGATTATTAAATACGTTGAGCAGTATGAACTATTCTATTTTATTTCCTGTCCCTATTTTACTTCAGTATTTACTGAAGCTGTATATGTTCATTTTTTCTGATATACTGTAGTCTTTTGACACCAAGGTGAGCATGCTGGACAGCACCGGCCTTTACCATGGCAGAACATAAAATCCAAATACATTCTTTCTTGTTGCTGGCTTCATGATGATTTATTGGTGTGTCTTTTACAGCAGAATGATTGTCAATCTCCTTGTTTTTTAAATTACTTTTCTGGACAAAGATAAGCATAGTGCAGTTTTAGAAGTGTCTTTCTAAAAAGTGAAAACCCACGGATTAAGTGGCGTGCATTAGCTTTGGAGTTTAGCAGTACCAGAGCCTCGACCACCTTATGGGAAATTTGAAACATGAATGGAATTAATGTGATAATGATATCAAAATGAAATCAAATGAAAGCTTCTATTCAGGAAGATGTGTTCAGAAGTAAAAATATATTTAAGTGTTTTCTTCTGAACTGAGGATAGTTAGTTTAATTCGTATTTTAGAGTCAGTCAAGGTCTGATGGAAGTGGTTTTGATTATTGTATAAATCTCTCTTGTTTAAATGTAGTCATGTTCAGTCAGCTACTACGGAGCAATCACAACGAGGGAAAAGAAGATTTGTATCTACTGTATTAATAGGAAATACATATTTTGCCTATGAACTTCCATGAAAAACACCCCACAAAGTTGTGATGGTGTCAGATAGACAAATGAGATCCCTGGCAGAGTGTGAAGTGTGCTGAGGGGAGAAGCTGTCTCTGAATGCCTGGGCTAAACTCAAAGCTGGAAGGGTTATTCCTGGTGGATGGACAGTAAAATGAGGATCATGTCCCATGTACAGAGACCCATTTCATGCACTTTCCGCTGGTGTATGTTTGAGGCTGATGCATACACAAAAGGGTCCTCAGCACTTACTTTGTTAGAAGCCTGCCTTGCCTTATGGTACATGTTCTGTCTCTGCAGTTTCTTGGAACAAGGACTTTCTATACCATTTTTTTGTACCACCTAGCATAAAAGGGTTCATTCTTGGTTGGTTTCTCAATTAAAAAAATAAACATTGATGATAAATGACTGTGTACTCACTGAGGTACAGCTATTTATATATAGCAAATGATGCTACAGTTCACTATGTTTAATGCCAAAGTGGCCTTTTTAAAGTCATCATTTACAACCAAGTGTCCCTCTATGCAGGAAAAAACCGGGTATATTAACAATTTTTAAATAGAAACAAAGGTGAAATACTTAGTGCTCTCTGAGCATTGCTGTTAAATTTCCTAACATAGCATAATTTCATTGTCATTAACTTTCAAAGGGAATCCTATGATCCTTTTAACATGACTTTTCTGATTAATTGCCTTGCAAATCTAATTCAAATGTAAATACTTTGTAAGACAAGAATGTACAATCATTCCAGCAGTTAATATTGATAAATACAAGTAAAGTGTGTCTTATAGAAGGGAATGGGAGATTTCAGTGGACCTAAGACATGTTTTGACCCCTGTGGCTGCCAACTTGAAACCCTGATAAATTGAAACAGCAACACCAAACAGCAGGTTAAGGGATGCTGCCTATTGAATCTCTGTTCTATGAACAGTAATGTAGAGTATGTCCCCTAAATCAAGATATTTATTGTTTGTGTGGCTGTGTGAATTGTGAATAGGCTTCCCACTGGACTCCATAATCTTAAAGGTCCTTTCCAGCCTAAATGGTCATGTTACATGTTAAATAAATGTTACAGGTGAAGCTTAACATCATTGTCTGTGTTCTGATACATGTGCTCAGATATGCAGTGAAGATTGAAATAAAATCTCAAAATTTTTATTTTAAAATTGTTTTTACAGCTATATTTGTTGTTTTACAGCACAGGAAATTTTGTATTTTACCTTACTAGTGTATCTCTTAGCTGCAGGGTCGGAGTCCAGCTCTTACCATCACAGTTAGAATCAAAAGTAGATATTGTTAAATATAGGTGGGCTATTAACTGATTAACTTTGTGGTTATAAAATCGATGAGCTGGGTGGTACAGATCATGCATTTTAATTAGAGCTGAGGGATTTCTTGCCACTGAAATGAGAAAATCAGAATATTGTTAAAATTTTATTCTTTGGAAGTGCATATGTGTGTTTCCTGAAATTTTGATTACTTTGTTCCTTTGTAGTCATGAAACACAGACGACTTGTTGGGATCATCCTAAAATGACCGATCTCTTCCAATCCTTAGGTGAGTGCATTCATTAAAACATTGTAATTTTCATTCCATGAGTAAAAGCTGCTTTTGGATATTGACCATGTTTGAGTTCTCATAATAACATTTCCCACTTTGTGATAATGCACTTTGTCCAAAAACAACTGCCTTGGTCACGTCCTGTGTTGTCTTTTGGCAATGTTAATTCTAAACCATGTACTCTGATTGTGCTTTAATGCAGTACCTTGGCCTTTCTTATTTTAATTTCACAAGGAATTGTCCAGTGATACAGGCTCTCAGCATGTTTAAACCAGAGCTCTGGTCTGCAAGGAACTAATTTTGGTAATAGAGCAGCTGCCTTTTCAGTAAAAGCTAAACTGTATTATGGTACAACTAGTTCAACATGCCCTGATAGCATCAACATTCACTGTGAAATCTCCCATTCTAAGGAAAGGAAGGGTAAAAATACTGTTAAGTGAGGAAAAAAATATTTACTGTACCAGTTTCTAAAACAGAGCTTACAGCTATGTGACTGTCCCTTTTAAAGCACAGTTTGCAAGATCATGGCATATAAATTATAGCTTAAGCCATTTTTTCTGTTACTGTGATATGTTATTTGATGGAGTTGTAAATTATTTGGGAAATTTACTGTATTTGAGCAATTGTCTGGGAACTATGTACCAGTGCAAAATATGTATGTAAAACTCTCATGGGTGTATATATATATGTATTATGTGTGCCAAGAAAGTGCCAGCATTTCTGGAGGGCTGCTCTCTTTAAGGTCCCGGACTCTCAGAGTCAGGAGGCTTTCCCTGAGGGTGAATTGGACTGAGGTCCCAACTTGTCAGGGTTTTTAATTTGTTCTGATATATCCTGTTAATTCATTGCAGAGAAGAGAAGGGATATCAGACTTCTCCCAAAATATGAAGATTTATATGTAAAGGAAAGTTATGGGCTCTACTTTTAGGGCTGTTGATGTTTGTGTTCTGCTGTTTCAGCTGACTTGAACAATGTGCGCTTCTCCGCCTACCGCACGGCCATCAAAATCCGCAGACTGCAGAAAGCACTGTGCTGTGAGTTGGCCCTTTGAGGGAAGTTGTTTCCCTACAGTACTTGGGGAAGGGGGGGTCAGCTTCAGTCTAACAGCATTAACAGTGGACCAGAGTCATCCTTGACACACTGTCAACCAGCAAAATGGCAAGAAGAGTTGCCAACAGTAGGTGCCATTATTGTAAATAAATAAAATAAATTAATAAAAAAAGAGGTGCAGCAGGTAAGTTGAAATGGCATGCCCACTAAGAATCATTTCTATCTCAAATTTTCTGTTCTATGGGTAGATTTATTTACTTACAAATTTATTTATTTATATTTCTAGGTATTTAAAAAGTATTTCCTATTATATCACATCTGTGGTTTAATTCAGCAGCAAGTTGCATGATTACCATGTTCATTCAAAGTTTAGCAGCCTCAGAAGTGATAGATCAGGAGATCTTCTTCTGGCCTCTGGGCTTGGGACTTCTCCAAGTCACACAGCAAGTACCACACTGGGGATCTGTGCTCTTCTTGAGTCTCCTGTGCAAAGCAAACTGAATTTTAAAAACTGTGGAAAACTAAATACGTAAGAACACGTGTATAACAAAGAAAAACAGGGTGAAGTAGAAAAAGCAAAAGGAAAGTAGACAATTTTGGAAGGAGATGTGGGATGTGAATGAGAGTAAAAGTTACAGATTTTAGACCTTTGGAAATGTATTGGCAACAGATGGTAATAAGATGTATGATATTACCAGATTTTCTTCTTAAAAGTTAGAAGTCCTTGGCATGGAAGGACTTTTCAGCCCTGAAGGGTGCACAGTACTGCAGGATTATCAGGAGCACAGGAGTGCAAGGCCCTCCTAGGGGTGCAAGCACAAAAGGAGTTGCAGAAAGAGTGCCACCTTCCAGGTGGTTAGTTTTCTTTCCAGCCTAGGAGACAGCAGTCTGGACTTCAGATATGCATCATACTAAGTGAAGCTGTGCTTAGATGGTAGCTAGCTTCTCCAGGAAGCTGGACTGTATCTGTGCACAGCACAGGCTCTTAACACTACCTATCGCCAGTTCTTCATAAGATGTGGTCCCACCAAGGACTGCAGCTTCATCTCCCAGCAAGACAAAAGAACATTATATAACATATATATGTATGTATGTATGTATATGTATATGTGTGTATATATATATGTGTGTGTATATAAATAGATAGTAGCATTTTAAGCTTTTTGCTTAAAAAAGTGTGCAGGGTATAATGTACTCAACATGTACCTAAAATCAAAAAGCAAGCAAGAGATCAGAAAGTAGAGTAAAATTCTCCTTGTGTGAGCTGTTCCTCAGTGAAGAGTGGGAAAAAACGGACTGCATATGACAGATGCTAATCATGCTGCGTATTTCTGACAGACAGTATTCTTTCTGTTCTTGCTTTTACTACAAAATATATCAATTTCTATAATAATTTCTGCCATGGTTAACACTCTTCATTCACATATTTCAGTGAATACCTATTCACTATACCCTGAAACCTATTGCCTCCAGTTTCAGGGGACGGAGTTGGAAGGGAAGACAGAAAGAAATAGTAACAAGTAAAGAGAATACTCCACTTTGAAAGACCTAGGAGATTCATCTCTACAGGTCCAATCTGCCTTATTATCTATGATGCTGTTTGTTTACTTCATCTCTTTGCTTTGTGGAAAGAGACAACAGCCAAAAAAAAAAATCTTTGTTATACATGTGTACTTGATAAAGAATTGGTTTTTTTTTAAAGAGGGGGAAAGAGTCATCTTCTGTGCTACTGCCATTCATTTTTTGGTTGTGAGTTACTTTAGTCTGCCTTTTTATTTCCTGCAATTTTAATTGCAGATGCTTTTTCAAGGTGTTTGGATGCAGAATGCTTCAGAAAGGCTTACGTGCTAAAGCAAAGAAAACATCAAAACAAATCACAAAAAATGGAGATCACTATAAAATGTGACAAATTGCTGTCACAGGCAGGGTGTGTGTATAAAGTCAGAGGCATTTTTGGTGGGAACTCCCAAGAGCACAGCTGGAAATGGATGCACAGTTCCACTTGCACCTGATAGATTTTGACTTTGCAGTGCAAGTGCTTTACAAACAGATTCAGGACCAATTGCACTTTAGAATGTTCATTTGAGATTTGTACTTTAGAAAACTTTGCTGATGCCATATCTCTTCTGGGTAAGTGTCAAAAAAACTCGGCTGTAGGGAAATTATTATTATTAATAATAATAATCTATATCTATAGATCTATATCTAGTTATTATATTTCTTATTATTTTTCTCATTCTCCTTTTAAAAGAGAAAGTAGATTGCTGCAGAGACATACATTTTTATATATACACGTGTATGTATTTTCCTGGAATATAAGAAAAGTTGTAAGTTGGAAATAATAAATTCTTAGCCTCTTTGTCTTGGATTATGTGGGGCAGATGTAGTGAGAGCGCTTTCCCACTGTAGCAGAAGAATGGGGCCAGAGTTTCCTGTGTTGCAGATGTACTGGGCAACTGTGTAGCTCCAGGTCCTGATGATGTTTTTTTCTTGTGCAGCATTCAAGAAATTTCACTTTCAAGAAATTATAATGCCCCAGATACTGAAGTATAGTACTGAAAGGCAAAAGAGGAATAAAATCACCATGCATATTCAGAATTCTGTTGCTGAGTTTCTCTAGGTGATTTAAAATTTAAGAATTTTAAATCCACACACAGGAGGGGAAAAAAATGGAACATTTAGACATCAGGAACTGAGAGAACTGTGAGCACTTCCCTCTTTCAGGGAAGAGTGCAGTCTCTATGCAGGAACTGCTATAATTTGCAAGGTCATTTTAATAAAAAAATGCCACAGTAATACCTGACTATTTTCCATGGGGTTACAGCAGCCTCAGATTTGCCATTTGCAGCTGCCTGTAGTTACTTGCTCCTGAGTCAGTTGCTCACACCTGCTTTAACAGTGCTGAATGATGTAATTTCTCTTTTTCTTTGCTAAAGTCTCCTTGCTGCAGAAAGGTGAGAAATGGGCCTTGTGCCCATTGGTTGGTTAAAAGCAGGGTTGGTCTTTCAGCATGTTTAAGCAGCTGCAGAATGGTAGTGCAAAAATGCACTGAAACCTGTGTAGGCATGGTGCCAGAAGTGCCATGACAGGATAACCTCCTGTCCCAAATTTTATTCAGCCAGGTAAGTGCTGAAATAAGCAGGAGTAGAAGTAATTTCCTCTGGTGGTTCTCATGGACAGTGCCATCCAAAAGTGTAAGTTTAGCTTAAGTTGCATTAGTATAGCATCAGAGTTGTTGTGTTTCTTAGTACAAGAACAGTGGGAGTCGTGTTTCTTGGTACCAGCATACTGGGAGTACGTCTCCCAGATCCTTCTGAAATGGCTAGGCAGAAATGTGAATGAGAGATCTTAATGCCAGCAGATCAAGAAGTTAGCAGGCTTAGTGTCTGGTGAATTGCTTCTTTTCTGTGCAAGGATCGTAATGTTAAGCCAAACGCAAAGGCTACAACTTCCTGGCATTCCAAAGCTTTCTGAATTTTCACAAACTTTAAAAAAGGTAGGTTTTGTGTGCTGTCAGTCTGTTTTCTGAAGCTAATTACTTGCTTTTAGCCAGCCATTAAGTACCTTACAGAAACAGTTTGCAAAATAACCAGAAAACTTAAAAACTCCCAGACAAACAAACAAGCAAAAAACTCCCGCAGCCCAAACCTAAAATAAAAGCTAACATCAGAACAAAACCAGCAAACTGGTCACATTAATTTTTGTGGGGTCTTCTTTGTCATGAAGGTTTTTGAAGTCATGAAGGGAAATGAAGTGAAAAGTGACCATCTCCTAAGTTCAGTATGTATGTCATTGGATAGCAGGTTACCCTCATTTGGCTTCACTCCCTCCACAGCTCAAAAAGTAGTCAGGGTTACACTGTGAGCTGTTTGTGGGTCTGTGTGGTTTTTAAATATGCCTGTGAGCCTTTTCCAGTGTATCACATCCTTTACAGCTATTGTAGGAGATTATGCTGCAGTGAATGTATTGCCAAACACTTCAGCTACCTCAGGCCAAACTGGTAGCAAGGTATTTTGCTGCAATTACCAGTCTGCCTCTTTGATAAATACATGGCTGGCATTTGTTTGCAAGCCCAAAAGAAGGGCTTAAAATATCCCCAAACAAACAAGAAAGTAAATGACAAACAAACAAATGTAAACCCCTGCAAATCTGATGCTGTGAGGTCAGAACAGAATGTACCAATTTTAGTGCAGGAGAGGAAAGACAAGGACTGTGAGGTACTCTTTCTCACTTCACAAAGATGTGAGGAAGGGTGAATGGGGGAAAAGGGGTTTGGAATGTAGCCTTCTTTTGGTAGATGATCACTGAGTTCTTGAGAGAATTTGCTTATAGCAGTTAATGTTATCTTGCTCTTGCTTCTTTTTCTGTTGTACTTGTTTTCCAGCCCAGATAGAATTACCCAATTGGCTGCACTGTTATTCTCCCCCTCTGCTCTTTTGAGCCCCCACCTGGAATAGTGCATCCAGATCTGGGGTCCTCAGCACAAGAAAGATGTGGACCTGTTGGAGCAGGTCAAGAGGGGAGCTATGAGGATGGTTGGGGAATGGAACACCTCTCCTATGAGGAAAGGCGGAGAGAGCTGAGGTTGTTCATCCTGAAGAAGAGAAGGCTCCAGGGAGACCTTAGAGCAGCCTTTCAGTACCTAAGGGACGCTTATAAAACATAGGGAGAGTTTGAAAGGACAGATTGTGATAGGACAAGGAGAAAAAGTTCTGAACTAAAAGAGGAGACATGTAGATTAGGTATTAGGAAGAAAATATTTACCGTGAGGATGATGAGACACTGGCACAGATTTCCCAGAGAAGCTATGGATGCCCCATCCCTGGTAGTGTTCAAAGCCAGGCTGGATGGGGCTTTGAGCAATCTGGTCTACTGGCAGGTGTCCCTGCCCATGGCAGAGGGGCTGGAACAGGAAAATATTTAAGGTCCCTTTCAACAAAAATAATTTTCTGGTTCTGTGATTTTCTATGATTCATTGCGATGATTGGTGAAGAGCAGTTCACAACATGTCTGAGAATGTCATGTGGATTTTTTTTTCATTTGAGAGATGACATTTGTAGTGCAAATGTGCTACTGACTCTTCACAAGCAGCTCAGTATGAGCTTTTAATATGCTTCAACCCCATGTTATGTATATTGTAGCAAGCATACTAATACGTTGCAATACATCACAGCGATTTTTTTTTACTTAAAAGTCCTTGCTTCTGTAAAAAAAACCTCACTTAAGATTATACCACTTGTGTTTCATCTTTTCCACTTCCTTTTGCAAAAGGAGTTAGAAGAGCTCACTGATGGCCTTTTATTTTCACCATGCAAACCCCAGATTTTCACAATCACATTTGAATGGTTTTGAGAGAAAAACCCTTCTGCCCCTGTAAAATATCCATTGCATCACCAACTCCCTATAGAAAAAATTCTGTAATGAAGAAGATAAAAATATTTTTCAAGAAAGTGTAGCATTTAGTGTTCTGGAAAACTCCAATAATTAATCTTTGTGTCCCTCTCCTTGCTTTATTTTAAGCCCTAATTTAGCAACTGCTGTTCAGTTAATCAGGCCTCAGTACATTTTAACACCTTTAAGAAGGAATTCTTACATAAGAATTTGCTTTGCTCTGCATTTGCTCAAAAGTGATAGTCATTTTATAGTATTCTGCTTTATGGTAAATATGAAGAATCCTGTAAACCTAGTGAATTCTCTGTGTGTGCATCCAAAGTTAAGGTCCTCTAATTACACAGACTAACTTAGCAGCTATTTTGATGTTGTGCTGAGGTGTGCAATGTCTTTTTATGATGTTTGTATTCTAGCTTTTTTAAATAAATAGTGTCAAAATGCTGATTTGTCATGGAGAATGGTTTGTTACTATCATGTTACTAAATGAAAGCCACTGGGGTAGTTGTTTGCAGTGTTTGCTACAATTTACGCATGAATAATTATTGTAAATGTTATGCTCAGGCATCTGTAGTCGCACTTTTTTTTAAAAAAAAATCTTATTATTTTTAAAAATCTATTCTTAGTGGACTTGTTGGACCTGAACACAACAAGTGAAGTTTTCAAACAGCACAAGTTGAATCAAAATGATCAGCTGATTGGTGTCCAGGATGTGATCAGCTGTCTCACTACCATCTACAGTGGGCTTGAAGAGAAACACAAAGACATGGTGAATGTTCCTCTCTGTGTAGACATGTGTTTAAACTGGCTACTCAACGTGTATGATAGGTAAGAAAGTTGTTTTTTTTTGTCACAGTGTGTACCCCAAGGATTATAAATTATAAAGACTTAAAAATTTCTTTATTAATTTCTTTATTTTTATCTTTATTCTTTATTTCTTTATTTATTTCTTTATTATTTCTTCATTATCTTCTGATGTTTTTGGCTCCATAATGAAAGTGCAGTTGCACGCGATATGTTTATTACGCTGTCCTGCTCAGCACTGAACTAAGATTACACTGCTTTTATACTACTACCAAAGAAACATTGAAAGGATTTCAAGAAATATGTATGTGAGTAGAGAGCTAGAACACTGCTTTAGCTGTGTTCCTACTGTGAATATTCCAAGTTTTCCAGGTTGATTGCCATTCATATCAGATTCTCTTTCTGCTGTAGGTGGGATGGTTTTTCATGTATTTTACACTTAGTTACTTGCATTTATAATCCTGGCTGAGCTCCCTGCCCTGAGTCGTCTACTAAATGGAGGTTGTTGTGATCTCAGCACTAAAGCCTGTCTGTTTCTGGAGGGTCAGCAGTGTCCTAGTTCTGGCTCCATTCCAGCACATGCAGCTCCTGCCATGGATCAGTTCTGAGGGCTGGTGTTATGTGGTCTTGTTACCTGTCCTTGTCCTGGCAGCAAGGCTGTATTTCCCAAGGGCATTGAGTTTGCCTTGAGAATATTTTGGGTGCTTACAGTAAGAACTTGTGGGTTTATTTAAATACACATTTGCTGTTTCCAGAGAGAGAACTAAGTCTCAAAAAAAATGGAAGCATCCACTCCAGCAGCCCCTTGTGGCTTTGGCCAGTCCTTCCTGAGCCCCTCATCCCTTCTTTCTTCCTCTGGAAATTGAACTCTGCCCTTTCTGTCCTGCCTTATGTCAGTCTGCATGACCTGCAAGCAATCTGCTTTTATTTAGTTGTGCTTTTGAGTCATGAGTTTGTTGCTTATTTTTCTTGGTGGTGTTCACTACTCTTATCTTCCTTGTGTAGTAGAAACTGGGGAAAGACTTGGTTTCCATCAGCTCCTCCATGCCCTAAAATGTGTCTCCTTACATTGCTTCAGCAAAGGTATTTCAGGACTCTTCCAGAGCCTCAGTAGTGCAATACAGGTTGTGGTTGCTTCAGTGTGTCTGTTTGAATATCTGCTTGAGTTCAGAGCTATAAACAGAATTGCAAATCAGAATTTCTAAGCTCAGTGAAGGTGGTTACAAAATTTATTTTCTTTCTCCCTACTTGAAGCTGAAAAAAGAAAAAAGTGTTTCTTGAATAGCAATAAAAATTCTTATACCTGGCTTTGCAAATGGGAGCTTTTGCTTATAGATGTATGTGTTATCTTCAATATGTTCACTCAGTGCCAAATTTTAACAGTTCATAGCTTTTTGCTTTTTTTTTCCCCCTCAGAGGATTACGTATCAGTTCTTCTATACTTTGTGAATATTTTACTTTATTTTGGTTTTAGGGGAGGGGAAGGAGGGAACAGAGTACATAGAACCATTTGTCATTTATGTGCTGGCTACTGGCATTCAAACATTGCTGTTAAACATGTGACATTTCTGTTGGTTGGACTTCTCCCCATTACTGCTGAAAAACTAGAGGGTCCATCAAATATTGACTGGGATTTCTTCCTGTATTTCTTATTTTGGAGAGTTCTGTATTGTGAGTAAATAAACACATCACTTGCAAATAGAGCAATAGATCAGGTGGATTGCTTGACTTAAATGTTATTGGCAATTTAGAACAAGAGATGTAATAATGTCAGAAATTTTTTTGTAGTTACTGGCTGGGTTTTGTTTTCTTTCAGACTGAAGACAAATCAACTTCATTTTCTTCAGCTCACCTTTGCTTCTTCAGTTAGAAGTCAGTTGTTTTATCTGTTCATATTTAAAATGTGCTTAGTAAGCAGTAAACCTTTCTTTCAATAATGTTTCCAGTTTCCCCTATTTCCCCTTGACTATTATGTTGAAAACTTAATGTAGATAATTCTTCAAGCTCATTAAATACTTGAGTCTTTAAATTTTGAAAAATTGAGGACGAAAAATCGAGGTTTACTGAGAGAAAATTCTGGTTTACAGTGTTTTTCCTTGCTCCCCTTTCAAATTCACTCCAGGAAGAAAAAGAAATGCTAAAAGACTAGGCACCAATTCTAAGCTGGAATTTTGATTTTGTTTTCTAAACTGGCCTTTATAAAAGAGCTAATTTGTGTCTTGGCATTTCCATTGTATGTATTGCATTGGTGTCATACATTTAAAATGTGTCAAGTTGTTAAACTGCCAACAAAAAGCATCTGTTAGTCACATGCTGCTAACCTGAGATTTAATTACAGATTCACAGATTAATGGCAAACTGAATAGTTCTCTAGACTTAACCTGATGATGTCTTTGGCCCTTAAAAAGAACCAATTTATTTTTAGAAAAGGTCTATTATGTTCTAGTATTTTCTGACACATTAGGAATGATTTATTCTGGGCAGAGGAGAGAAATGCTAAAATTACTCAGTGACTTTTACTACATCAAGGACTCAAAGGTTGTTCCAGACATCAACATCTGCCCTTATAAACATTTTCCAAACTTAAAGTTCTTTGTTTTTGTTAGTTCAAATCCAAAAAATCCGAAGTTTTTTTTTTTTTTAACTAAATTAGAGATAAGTATCTTGATACTTAACATGAAAACTGTGAAGGAATTTTTTTCCTCTGTGAAATACTTTGGCTAGGCCTGTGTTTAAAGCATCCAAAAGCAATAGCTGGTGGTTTTTCTTTTCAATTATATACTGTCAAATTTGCTGAAATCTCCAGACATTGTTTATATAAAAAGGACTGATAGCTTTCAGTTCTAATGGAATAGCTTAACACCTCTTTAAATGAGTTGTTTCTATATATACTGATTTAGGGTGATGATTCATTTCAATTAGAATTACCCATAAAGAAACTTTTATGTGCTGTTTAAATATTTCACAATGTTTATCTGACTTCCTATTTTCAACTTTTAAATTTTCTTAGGGTTTTTTTTTTTTTAATGCTAGGATACTTTTGATAATGCCTTCTTTTAAATTGGATTTCTTTGGTACATTAGTCTGAGAAGAGTATATGTGATATCTATGCTGACATTTTCCATATAATCAAAGCTGTCTTTCATGATCATTCTCTGCAGCCCAATCTTCCCCTGAAGAATCACAACTTCGTTATTTATTGTTGCACTCATACACCTGGCAGCTTCTGTCAGCAGGCTGAGTTAATATCCCAGGCCTTACCGGCATGTTCATTTCAGTAAAATCTGAACTTCTGAGGAATGAGGATGAGACACCTGCTCAGTCAGCCTTAACTTTATGCCCTGGTTTTGACAGTAGCTGATGGAAGTTTTGTGCATGCACTCCAATTGCATCCCCTGTTCGTGACGGCTCTCTGGATTCACAGAGCACTGTGTGGGAACAGCTTAGCAGGCTGTGGTAGCAGTAAGAAGGCTCTGGGAAGGTCCTGGCTCTCTGTAGGGCAGGAAAATGATCTCCTTTGTCTGACTTGTCTGTGGGTGATGAAGGGGAGGTGTCTGTGCTGACCTGCTCAGATCTACCAGGCTGCCTGGTGGTGCTGGGCCATGCAGATAACTGATTCACTGCAGCCCCAGTGTTGTCTAGGCTTGAGAGCTCTTTGACAAGAGAAGGCTGAATGGCTCTGGGCTCATCTTCATTCTCTAGTTCTCCTTTCTAGTACCTTATACTATTATTTATTAATTTTACTATTGTCCCTCCTTCCCCAGGGACATAGGGCTCCTCTAGACTCTATGTTATAATTTTGTTTTCCAGGATTCTTTATTGTGTATTCCTGCTTGAAGTCTCTTATATTTAATATTGTTACCTGTCTGAAAATATTTTTTTTAATCTGGCTAACTCCTGTATGCAACTGTGCCCATCACCAGTTGCTCCTTTGGCATTCACATCCTTAGATAAAATGCTTATATATTCTCTGTCTGTGCCATCACAATGCTACAGAATATTTGCATACCATTGTTGGTAAACAGTAGTTTTTATACTTACATTCAACAATTTAGTATTAATTATATTCTGATTAGTACATTTATAGTCTACTGATTTCACAGGCCTCTGTTTTGACTATGGTATAGACTTTGGTGTTTGCCTGACAAGAAGTTTTGGATCCTAATTCTGTGTTAGGAAGTTATCTACAGAAAGGAATAGATTCAGGCTCCCTTTCATCAGGATCAGAGTAAAAAAGTATCTGAACTGCTGAAAGTGGCCTTATCAATTGATTTTGTAATTACAAGCATGCTTGCATTGCTATAAGGAGTCTGAATCGTGTGCTGACATTTGTGGCATATATGACCCATAAAGTTTTATGAATTAAGAAATTAAAAAGTTTCTTGAACCTTCCCACTCTAAAGCCTTGATTCTTAGGTGTTTGTACATATAGGACAATTGGATGGTTGTGCTGCCATTCAGAGGCACCTTGCAAGACAGCCTTGTGGCAAAGTGGCCTCATAGTCTCCCAGCAGGTCAGGGGAGGTGATCCAGCACTTCTCAGCATTGGTGAGACACATCTGGAGTCCTCGGTTCAGTTCTGGGCTCCCCCAGGACAAAAGAGATGTGGACAAACTGGCATGCATCCAGTGAAGCACCGTGAAGGCAATTAAGGGCTTGGAGTAACTGATGTATCAGTAGAGGCTGAGAGAGAGATGAGACTTTTCAACCTGGAGAATTTTCAGGGGGATCTTATCAATGTCCAGAAATATCCAGTGGCAGCAGAAGAGACGATGGAGCCAGGCTTTTCTCAGTGGTATACAGTGACATGACAAGAGGCAGCAGGCACAACCTGAAACACAGGAAATTTTGCTTAAATATATGAAAAAATCAAGATGTTTTTAGTCTAAGAGGTTGAACAGTGCCACAGGTTACTTAGAGAAGCTGTTCAGTCACCATCCTTAAAGATACTGAACTGATGGGATATGATCCAGGAAAACCTGTTCTGCCTGACTGAGCAGGGACATTGCTCTCTGGAGGCCCCTTCTCTTCTCAGTGGTTTTGTGACTCATTAAGCTGGGAAAACTTAAACCATTGGCTTGGAAATGTCAGGACTACAAAGTCTATGGGTTTGGGGGGAGAGAGGGAATGTATGTAGCATTTGGTTCTGATGTGTTGGGGTTTTTTACTGTATATATATCATTACAGTGCTAATATTTATCTGTTTCCAAGAAAGAGACTAGTGGTGAATATATTACTCTTTTGAAAAATGTTCTATTACAGGCTTTGTAATTATTTATGTAATGTATTGAGAAAATGCTTTTTGTGTGAAGGAAGTTTTTCAAAGACCTACAGAAATCTCCTGAAATTAGGAGAACCCTGAAGCCTTGGCAATTGTGCCCTGATCTTCTAGCTGTAAAGTCTCACTTTCTGTCTTTGATAAATGAATGATGTGGTCAGTCCCAAGTTAAATCAAACTCAAATGAATGTTCACTTTTTTTCCCTGATGAATATAAATTTAAAGCACAAACAACCATACACAGGAAGGAATAGGAAAATAACTTTATCAGGGTGTAAAATGAGCCATTTAGATGGCAAGGTATGCCAGAATGATGTAGTGTCTGTGATTGAAAGAGGTAATTTGAAGCTAAGCTTGAATATATAAAAGGTGGCACTTTTATAACATTCTGGAAAATTGGGTCCTGATTTTCCAACTAGGCAGTAAAAGTTATAGATGTTTTTGATTAATTTGGCAGTAATTTCTCTGCACCTCTGCTCCATCTTATGGAATGAAGATACTGCTTTCTAGTGTTACTAGATTAGATGATGTTGTGAAGACAAATGCATTAATATTTGTAAGTTGCTTAGCTAATTTATCAAGAACCCAGGAGTAAATTAATAATTTTGTATTCAGCACAACATCTGTGAAGTAAATCAGACAGCAGACCATATGCTGAATATGGATAGGATAGAAAGAGATAAGCAATAACCCCTTCAGAAGTAATTAAAGTATATATATAACTTCTGTGTGGCAGGAAAGACCAAAGTAAGGTTTGAGGTCATATTAAATTTAGTGTTATCTTACTTGTTGGTGAAAGACCCAGCTAACCTTTTGTGTGTAATATATACAGTTTAACTATTCTGAAGATTTTTTTTTTGCCATGTCTCATTTAAAGACAAATTGTGTCATGTTTTTTCCATTTTGAAAGAATTTTAAGAATATATTCCTGAACTGATCTTCTGAACTTTTAAAATTCCTTTTCCATGTAAGCTGGATTTGTTGTTTTAGTGTCTATCTGAACAGCATTTGCCCTGCAGTCTTAACACTACTTGCTTTGGTACCCACTTATCTGTTCTCAAGCTGCTTCCTTAGGGTTGGACGTACTTTTTTTCATGCTGGACAAGAAGAGCATGAAGTGACATTGCTTAAAAAGAATGACAGCTCCAAATCACTGAATTACTGCATATGATTGTCTGTTTATGTCCCAATATTGTATATGTCAGAACATTTTAAACATAAAACAAAACAAAAAAACCCCTAGAAAACAAAAAATAAACAAAAAACAACCAAAAAAACCCACAAAAACACAACCCCCCCAAAAAACCCCAAAACCAAAAAAAAAAAAAGAAACGAGGTTTTTTTAAAATGTAATTACTGTGATAGGAAAACTTGGGTTTTTTTTACAGTCCTTGTGTTTCACACTGAGTAACAGGCCTTCCTGCTGTGTGCTCATATATTTTTTCTGTGTATATCACGTTAATAAATCACTTTCGGAACTTTGCAGAACTAAATGTCTGTTCTTTTGTAGTAATACAAGCTATTTTGACATGTAAAACCTCTTGGAAGGCAAATTGAGCTTTAGTAAGGGAGGAATTCTTAATGCAATTTTTAGTGTTAATAGTTTTTTTGAGATCTGAAGTATATTTTAAATTTAACTCTCCAATGTCTTTGTATTATTCAATAGGCTTGAGTTTGAATGAAATAGAATGAAACTGTACTAAATTGTCTTGTCTTTATAATTTCAGTGGCCGAACTGGAAAAATTCGAGTGCAGTCCCTGAAAATTGGCTTGATGTCTCTTTCTAAGGGCCTTCTGGAAGAGAAATACAGATGTAAGGAAGAATTTCTTTTACAAACTACTCTGTCTAATTAAGTCATGTACAATGACAAAACATCTTGCAAAATTTGTAGTAAAATATTTCCAATGCCTGTTGCAAGGCAATTTTCTTCTAAGTAAAAAAGAATTCTTTTCATTATCACCAGTGATAATGGTTAAAGTAGGATTTATATCTTGACTAGAAAGTATTTCTGTCCATTCTGAATTGTCAGAAGTCACATTACTGCAGTCCTCAAAAGGAAAGGAGAATATAGGTGTGTGGAAGATAGAGAAGTATTGTTCTCTCTTATATGTGTATATGTTTTGTTTAGGGAAAAACCAGGCAAGTTAGTGCTGATTGCATCAGATTGATATGATAAAGCAAGGAAATACATCAAAATCCTGCAATCGTATTTAGTGGTCTATGAGAAAGACTGTCTGAACTCTGAAAATACTGGTTTTCTAGTATATGTGCTTTCTGCCAGAATTGCACAATCAAAGTTTAAGTTATGTTGATTTTAGTAATCCCACAAGCTTGACAAATACTGAGTAATATAAAAATATTTCACAAAAATAAATACAAGATCAGAAGAGAATTGAGTAGCTTTGTGACAAAAAAAGCCCTGACAAATACAGAAAAACAGATGAAGCACTATATTAGAGCAGTCTAGATGATGGACATTTACATATTATGCACATAGTCTTAAATTTGCTGTTCTTTACATAGTTCCTTGACTTATTTTGGAAACACATGAAAAAAATTATAGAGAGACTGAATTTGCTCCATGTACCTTTGGAGCTCTGTAAAAAATTGTGCTTTCCTTAAAAGCATTTGTAGTCAATCTTGTAAACTTAGGTATTAACACTGAACAAAAGTAAAGTGTTTTATGCATTGGGACATATTTTTACATCTGAATGACATACTGAGACTTTGGGGTGTTTAGTTTCCTTCTGTCATTTGACATAGACGTGAAGTATTCCTTAACTAAAAAAAGAGCTTGAGGGACATACCTTTGTTCCACAATGACAATTCAGAAAGTAATCTGCTGTTCTTTGTGAAATAAAAAGCTTTCATAAAGTGTAGGAGTTAGGCTGTGGATGATAAACTGACAACCCTAGGAAAAGATGGTTTTAAAAAGCTCCAAAACCTGAGGATACTCCTATTAAATTGCTATTGGTAATACATTAGTATATAGTTGCCAAATATAGGCACTGAAGCAGAATAAGAAAATTACTAGGACAACTTCATATTTATGTTGTTGCTTTGTGTTTAGTAATAGAATTAAAATGGCAGCTGATGGTGGCTGCAGATTTTACATCATTTATGTCAACAAGATGGACTTTTACTCTGAAGTATGTGGTGAGAAGTCCTGAAAGGATTAGTAGAGAATAAGGCTCAGAAGACTTTTGTACCAAGTGATTGTAACTTCAACCTGAAATACATCTGAAATTAAATTAGTTGCTTGCATTCTTGAAGCAGAGAATAAATAGTCAGGTAATCATCTGACTATCCTATCTGTCATCCTTTTTGTTGTAACTCCAGCTCTGATCAATGTGCCAGGCTTTGATATCTTTGTTAGCTTTATTGTCCTTATGAACCTTAAAATTGTCACAGAAGAACTCTTCAATCCAAAAGAAATTTTGCTAACAAAGAAAGTGTGTATCAGGTACTGTTCTTGGCTTGCAGTGGCTTTGAAGTCAGCATTTTGGGGTCCTCTGGCATGAGCTATATCACAGCTCGTTTGATATGAGTTCTTTTGATTTTGTCATTCCTTACTACTCACCTCTTGTTGAGAGAAATTTTGTCATATCTACTGAGTTTTCAGTCCTCGAGTGAAAATTGTAATGTAATTCCTGTGTATTATCAAGAAAGTCACTTGGAAAAGAAACAGGACCCCTAAACATGGGTGCTTAATACTAATTACCTGCCTTTTGATTTTTCCCTTTCTCAGACCTGGCATGTGCTTCTTCTTTTGGCTGTTTCTTTTAAGCATTTCTGAGGCGTTGGCAATCACAGGCTGCTCTGACAGTCTCAGATGGCCCTGCTAAATAATAGGCCCTGCTAAAAGCTTTGTGCTCATTCTTAGAAGTCCCCTTTGAGTACTGAAAAGCCACAATGAAGTCTCCCTGCAGTCTTCAGGCTGAACAACCCCAACTTTCTCTGCCTTACTTCAAAGTGATGGAACATCTCTCCTGTGATGAGTTTTTTGGCCTTCCTCTGGATCTGTTCTTACAGCTCCACATCTCTCCTGTGCTGGAGACCCCAGAGCTGGACTCAGTGCTCCAGGTGGGGTCTCACAGTAGCAGAGTGCAGAATCACCTCCCTCATTTTTCTTTTCATCTACCAGCACCCCCAAGTCCTTCTCCACAGGCCTGCTCTGTCCTTCATCCCCCAGCCTGAACTGATACTGAGGTTTGCCCTGACTCAGGTGCAGCACCTTGCACTTGGCCTTGTTGAACCTCACAAGGTTCCCAGGGGCCCTCTTCTTGAGTTTGTCCAGGTGTGGATGTTGTCGTCTCCTCCAGGTGTGTCAGCCACACCACTCAGCTTAGTGTCACTTGCAAACCTGCTGAAGATGTACTCATCCCTTCCTCTGTGTTATTTATGAAGATACTAAATAACACTTGTCCCAGTACAAACCCTTGAGGGACATCACTTGTCATTGTTGTCCATCAGGACTCTGACCTGTTTACCGCTACCCTCTGGCTGTGGCCATCCAACCAATTCCTTATCCATGCACCACCATGAAATCCATCTCTCTTGAATTTAGAGAGAATGATGTTATGGGGATGTTAAGGTGTCAAAAGCCTTAAAAAAAATAGTCCAGAGAAATGACATCCATAGCCACTGTCTTGTCCACTAATGTAGTCACTCTGTCAAAGAAGGCCATTGGGTTTGTCAGGCAGGATTTTTTGCTGGTGAAGCTGTGCTGCTTCAAATAACCTTCCTGTCCAGTGTTTGCCATAAGAAGCCATATAGTTTCTTTTATTTGGCCTTATTTTTCTCTTATTTGTGGTTACGAATCAAGATTAGGTGAAAGAAAACTCTTGTAAATGGGACAGTGTCCATTTGTAACCATGACAGTAATACAGAAATGAAAAGCTTGAGCTGCAGCATTATTGAAGGAAAGGAGGTGTACATGGAAATGGGATGAGATAGTGTCTTTGGTTGATGTTGCAGACCTCTTCAAGGAAGTGGCAGGCCCTACAGAAATGTGTGACCAGAGGCAGCTGGG